>NC_137888.1:110595965-110995790 GCF_963455335.1 Martes martes
AGAACTCCCAGTTTCATTTGGCAAGGAAATAGAAACACACACACACCCATGAGTAAAATATCACCACAGGCAGAATACCAGCATACAATGCCAAGTGCCCTGTAGGTGTTACTCACCCCAGAGTTCATATGAACAGGGAGAAAGAGTTTGAGATCACTATGAGTTGGAGTGGTCAGGGCCATATCATAGAGGAGGTAAGAAGAATATTCTGGAAGAGTAGAAAACCAGGCACCATTTGAGATGATTGTAATAATCAAGCTGTCCTCCACCCCCAGGCTCTAACTCTCATCTGTAAACATTCCAAAACGAAAAGGACATTGCATTCTTGGCTGGAAATGAAACAAGCAAATGAATCATCTGAAAATGCAGGCTTGGAATAGGTTCTCATGTGATTTGCATGCAAGATATCCATGTTCCCGGGCTCCTTGCTGAGGGTGTACATGCGGTAACCAAATCTGTGATGTCCCACACCTTTCACGTTCCCTCCCCAGAGCCTGACTCATAAACAGGGTTCAACAAACCAAGCTGTAACTTTCCTGGGTCAGGGCGCTAAGTGCTGTGGACAGGAACACAAAGGAGAGAGGCGTGGATTCAGGAGCAGAAGAATGGGACTTTGTCCTAGTGTTGGAGCAACTGAGTGTAACCTTGAACAACTCACTTCATCTCTCTGACTTCTAGTTTCCTCATCTGTAAAATGGGCCTAATGATACCCTCCTATCTTACCATTTTGTGAAGAATAAAGGAGGCCACATATGAGAAGGTGTCCTGAAGATGGTAACATTTTACACTTTTACAGTTACAAAATTATACAATTACAAAATTTTACAATTTTACAAATGTATAGATTGTACAAATATACATGATATACAAATATTATAGAATGATTTCTAAGGGATCCTTTTCATAAAATCCCCTCTAAGTCTCCTTGGCAACTTAGCAAGTACTTGTTAAAAAATGTTTTTGTTGGGGCACCTGGGTGGCTCAGTGGGTTACAGCCTCTGCCTTTGGCTCAGGTCATGATCCCAGGGTCCTGGGATTGAGCCCCGCATTGGGCTCTCTGCTCAGCAGGGGGCCTTCTCCCCCCGCCTCTCTACCTACTTGTGATCTCTGTCAAATAAATAAAATCTTTAAAGAAAAATGTTTTTGTCCTCATCATAATTCTCCTCAATATCTTGCCCTTCCCAAACTCCATTTTCCAGTGAAACCCTTGAGAAGTTAAGCCAGAATCACATGACTAGGTGTGGTGGCTGAGGGATTTCAACATCAACTTTCGGGTTCTAAAGCCTGTGCTGCTTCTGTCACAGACCTCCTCTGTTCCATCTGAGGGCTCCCGAATATTTTGTATGAGGACCTGTGGTGAAACCAGATCTGACCTCTGGCAATCCTTTCTGACTCAAAGACCTACTCATAAATCTGAGGTACCCCACTCACAGAACCCTGCCTGATGAGGGAAGCATTACAGAATTAGAGGAAGAGCTGCTTCCTTTTGTGGCACATTCAGATCTTTGGGGTCTGTGCCAAGGAGCTGATGGGGGAAATTCCCACTTCACATTCTTCTTTTACTTGGATAATTGAGATCTTAAATGACATCAGACTTTCTGGGATCTTTCAGGGAGTTCATTCTGGGCTGATTCCATCATCAGGATACCACGGTTAGAGGGCTCCTCCCCTGGGATTGCTCAAACCTGGGGCTGACTAGGCTTACTTTCGGTTACCTCAGGGTGGCTACGTGGAACGTAGAGTCTGCTTACGTTGAAGGCCTAATTCAATTGCTTACTAAAGGTTCTTGAAAAATATGACCGGATGTCCTCCTGCTTTATCTTTTATCTTTCTGCTCAGATTCCCAGTCCTGTCACAGAAAGCACATTTCGGATAGAAGGCAGCGGTTTGAAAAGTTTCAGCAACGGGTGATTTATTTACAGCTGAGAACTGGAGGATTAGCTACATTCCACTTAATGTAATATGCATATGGGAGCAAACGATTTAAAGAAGAAAACAACCCCCAAGGGAAAAATCCAGCGAATAATGAAGACAGTTAAGACTGTGCTTTGACACTTCTTGGCCTTACAAGTATGCAAAATGCAGTCCTACCAAGAGGTGAGGCTTTAATTGTGTTCCTTAAGAGTGAGTTCAACTCTGGTTTCCAGGGCAGAGAGACCCAGCCCTGCCATATCTCACCCCCTTCCTGTCTACCCTAGGGATGCAGCACAACAGTTTCTAGAGACGCTTAAACCAACATAGCAGCCAAGATCCTTATTATGTAGCCAGACTCAGAGCCGTTCTTAAAATGAGCACTAATAGCCAGATGACTATTTCTGTTCAGTTCTTGTCAATGGGAATTTCCACTAAGCCTCCTTATTTGTCACTGGAGCCCCAGCAGCTGTTCGAGATGCATTTAACGCCTGCACTGTCTTCAGATACCCAAAGATCTTTGCTCAAGAGTGTTCATTCAGCCTCAAGGGTCCTTCACCAGCTCTACCTTTTCAAATCCCAGCACCATTAAGGCAATTCCTTCGTGAAGCCTCCTCTGATTACTCAAATCAAATATAACCACAGGTCATAGCCTGCATCTACTTGAGCCCTTGGGTTTTCTGTCTGTTTCAGAGTTGTTTGTGTAATGGTCAGTCTCTCCTACTGGGCACCTGTAGGTCTGCTTCACCGGATGGTGTTTTTCTTGGTGTGATTTTACAAGCTCTTATAATACCTATTTTTCCTCATTCTGAAAACTGCGGGTGCAACAATAAATCAGCATGAACAGTAAATCAGAACAATAATAAACAATAGTAAATCAGAACAATAATAAACAATAGTAAATCATAACAATAAATCATAAATAATAAATCAAGGTTAAAATAAGGAATGTCAGGCCTCACTCCTGCACTTTGGAGTAGGCAGATCATGATTATAACCCTCAAGCCCTGTGGTCCTTTGAGGTTACCTGTGCACCCCAGAGGCTGTCCTCAAACCTGCAAGACTGGTTCTCCCGCCTCTGTGAAAAGAGCTCTTCACTTCAAAAAGAGGTTCCACCCTTTCTCATTTTATGAAACCTAATATCAAGCTCTAACCTAACATAGATATATGCATCAGACTTTAAGAAGATTCTTTATCTTTAAGAAATCAGTATTTTGGCCTAAGTGGTATATGAAAAAAAAATCATGAAAAGTAAAAAAAAAAAATTATAAATACTATTTATTGTCTCCAAATAACTATATTTTAAGTTCTTTTTTATACTGCTCTATAGATGAAAGCATTCCAAACACTTCTGAGCAAAACTAGCAATTATTTCATGACCAGGACTTACAAGGGAGAGATGGCTTTCAAGAAAACATAAATCTCTTCACACGTAAGAGCTTTGTAAAGGATTCCAAAAAGAAAGCAGTGGAGGAGTGTTCTTTGAAGAGGTCTCCAATACCCTGAGACTTAAAGGGTAGATGAAAAAAATTAGAAGGGGGAGCTTGAAGTGACAAAATATTGCCGGGAAATGACAAAAATATTGTGGGAAATGACAAAATACTGCTGGTGGAGTAGCTGATAATGGGGAGGGGTATGCATGTGAGGGGCACGGGTACCGAGAAAAATCTCTACCTTCTATGCAGTTTTGTTGTGAACCTAAAACTGCTCGAAAAAACTAAGCCTTAAAAAAAAAAAAAAAATGCCTTCAGTGACTGCCAGATGTTCCCCTGGAAAGCAAAAACCTGGCTGGGAACCACTTCCTTAAATTTGCTGGAAATGCAGACTGTGGACTCCACCCCAGATCTACTGAATCAGAAGCTAGGGGAGGTGAACCGTGAGAGACTATGGACTCTGAAAAACAATCTGAGGGTTTTGAAGGGGCGGGGGGTGGGAGGTTGGGGGAGCCTGGTGGTGGGTATTATGGAGGGCACGTATTGCATGGCGCACTGGGTGTGGTGCATAAACAATGAATTCTGTTACAATGAAAAGAAACTAAATTTAAAAAAAATTGTAGTATAAAAAAGAAAAAAGGAAGCTAGGGGAGAGGGGTGTGTTTCAACATGCTTTGCAATTCCTCCTGAGGCAGCTTAAGTTTGAGAACAACACTGGTCTTACCTATACTCTTCCAAGCAAGTGTATCCCAGATGATACAAACTAGTATTCCTTAGTGCGTGGACCATGGATTACCTACATCAGAATCACCTTTATTGTGTGCCAGAGTAGCATCTGGGGATCCACCCTAGTGAATGGGGAAGATGAGAGTGATGTGGAAAGCAGGGATCCAGTTTTCCTGGGTTTTTTGTTTGTTTGATTGTTTGTGTTTAATATAAGCATATTCCAATGGCTCTCACGGGCATAGATGTTGAAGTACCACTGACTGGTATTGTCAGTTCAGACTTTCTTTATTCATATCCCTAACATCCCAAATTCTGTTTTTATGTTTCCAAAACAACTTTCTGATAACAATTTGGCTTCTGCTTAGACCTACCTACAGCAGTGTTTCCCAGCACTGGTAACATTGTTGAACCACCTTGGGAGGTTTTAAAAAATATCAATGCCCCATCTTCCCAGTCCAATTAAATCAGAATCTATGGTGGTAGTATTTTTTTAAGAGTCCTAGATGATTCCGATATGCAAGTAGTCTCTGAAACCACTGCCAAGAGGGGGAAATGCACTGGTCTTCCCAGTGGTAATATTCCAGGAGGTTTCATGCTTATGTATCTCAGTGAAAATCATAAAGGTAACATTCTGATTTGCATTTCATTCCCTTTGTGTGTCCCTTAAAATCCATTCAAGTTCTGAGGACCACAGCTAAATACCAAATCCTGGAATGCAGTGGTATAATTGGGATACTCTCCTCCTTCGCACACCACCTGCTGGCTTTTCCTGTTATTCTCTGTAAGTCAATTTCAGGGTTTTGTTCAATTAATTATAATAGAGAAGTGACTGCTAATGTATATCTTCAAAAATAGAGACACTTTGATGTTAATGTAATGAAGTCTTTAGATCAGCGTTCCAATTCATAAGAAATACAGAGGATAGAAGAACAAATCAAACACCGATGAGGGAGAATTTATATCAACTGAGAGGGTGGACATTTAAAAAAAATTTTTTTTAATTTTTAAAAGATTTTATTTATTTACTTGAGAGAGAGAGAGCAAGTGAAAGAAAGAACATGAGCAGAGAGGAGGTGCAGAGGGAGAGAGAGAAGCAGGTTCCATGCTAAGGAGCCCACGCGGGATCAATCCCAGGACCCCAAGATCATGACCTGAGCCAAAAGCTGATGCTTAACGGACTGAGCCACTTGAGGGCTGACATTTTATAGAGTAATTTGCCTGTCTTTTCAACAAGTCAGTATTTTTGAAAATCAAAATAATGAAATGAAATCATAGGACATTTAAGAGGGAGACTATTTTAAACTAAAAAAGAGTTAAGAAACAGCTATCAGAGACAATGCCTTGTTTGGATCCCAGTTAGACAAACCAGTTATAAGTGAAGCTATGGCAGCACTTGGAAGAATTTGAATATGATTTGGGTATTAGATGATATTAAAGAATTATCCTGAATTTTGTTTGGTAGGACAATGATATTGTGGTTACATAAGGAAACTTCCTGATTTTTAGAAACGTGTTACAGAGACAAAATGCTATGCTATGGATAATTTACTTTAAACCACGTCAGTCAAAAAAAGTTGATGATGTATATATAGCAAAATATTAACAATTGTCCAGTCTAGATTATCGACGTAAAAATATTTATTACTTGTTCTTGTTCCTTTTTTCATTTGCTTGAAATTTTTTATAATAAAAAATGGGGAGTCAAAAGGAAAAGAAAAGGATATGTACATTCAGTTTAGATAGTGGAGAAACTTCTGGAATGGGAACAAAACCACTCGAGTCTGGTCTTGACTCTGAGTAGTGCCCTCTCTGGGCCTCATTTGCACCTATGCTAAATAAGGGTTTAAATCAACATCCTTCCTATTGTAATCCTGTGTTGACTCTCCTCATCCACAACAATATTAGAACCAGATACAGCAAACTGTCACTTTTTTTTATTTTTTTAAAGATTTTATTTATTTATTTGACAGACAGAGATCACAAGTATGCAGAGAGGCAGGCAGAGAGAGAGGGGGGAAGCAGGCTCCCTGCTGAGCAGAGAGCATGATGCAGGGTTCAATCCCAGGACCCTGAGATCAGGACTTGAGCCGAAGGCAGAGGCTTTAACCCACTGAGCCACCCAGGCGCCCCAGCAAACTGTGACATTTAAAAGCAAGATGCTGCCTCGAATACAATTTAAAACATCTCTGGGTAGTAACAATTGTGGATGGAGAGGTTTTATTTGACGAAGATTTTCTATTGCTAATATTTTAATGATGAATCATATAGCATTTCTCTTTGAACTCTGGAAAACTAGAGTTCCATAACCTAATATGGGAAAGCCCAATAACAAATTTCTTATGTAGAATTCTTCATAGCATTAAACACTTGCAGTGCAATTGTGTCTAATGTGTGAAAAAGCTTAGCATTTTGTTTTGTTCTGGACTTGACTATGGAAAGAGGGATAAAATTCTAATGGGGTGATGATGCTTTATTAAGGAATCAAGAACAGGCTGTTCTAAAGTTCTGAAGGTGTCAGTTTCCTCTTAAGTGGGAAAGCATGCTAAGAAGCATTTCAGCGCCATTCATTTCAGCAGATCCTTTTTTTTTTTTTTTTTAAGATTTTATTTATTGGGGCGCCGGGGTGGCTCAGTGGGTTGAGCCTCTGCTCAGCTCGGGTCGTGATCCCAGCGTCCTGGGATCGAGCCCTGCATCGGGCTCCTTGCTCGGCAGGGAGCCTGCTTTCCCCTCTCTTCCTGCCTGCCTCTCTGCCTACTTGTGATCTCTGTCTGTCAAATAAATAAATAAAATCTTTTAAAAAAAAAAACAAAACTTATTTATTTGTCAGAGAGAGAGAGAGTACACACAAGCAGGCAGAGAGGCAGGCAGAGAGAGAGGAGGAAGCAGGCTCCCTGCCGAGCAAGGAGCCCCATGCGGGACTCAATCCCAGGACCCCAGGATCATGACCTGAGACAAAGGCAGCAGCTTAACCAACTGAGCAACCCAGGCGTCCCACAGCAAATCCTTATTAAGCACCCTTGCATGTCAGTGATGCTGGGGGACACATACAACACATCTTCACCGGCACCCACCATGTGTCAGTCATTCTTGTTAATATGGTGGCATTTCAAATTCAGACATTTCAGGTGCTTATCAAAATAGAGTCCCTGGGTATCTGGCTGGCTATGTCTCTGGATGCAACTCTTGATTTCGGGGTTGTGAGTTTGAGCCTCATATAGGGTGTAGAAATTACATCAAAATAAAATCTTAAAAAAAAAAAAAAAAAAAGAACCCCTGTCCTCTTGGAGCATACACACTTTCTAATGGGGAGAGATGTTCTATAAACATGCAGGTGCATAGGTAAATAAGAAAATGTCAGCTACTAAGAAGTGTTATTAAAAAAAAAAAGACTAATGTAAAAGAGATGGGAGAGGGCTCTTTTAGGAGGCAATTGGTGAAGGCTTCTTTGAGGAGGTGTTATGTTAATTGAGACCTGAGTAAGAGGAAGTCAGTGAGGTGCAAAGATAACATCTGAAGATAAGCCTGCTGCCTGCTCTGTGCAAGGACCCTGAGCACTCCACTTTTATTGGCTAACTCAAGCTTCATGGCAGTTCTTACGAGGGAGGTACTATTATTTATTATCTCCATTTTACACACACGAACATACTGAAGCACAGAGACATGAAACACTGGCCGGCTGTGACAGAGCTGGAATTTGAGCTAGGGAGCCTAACCCCAGAGCCTCTACTCTTCTGCTATAGCACCACTCAGTAAACTGGGCCAGTAGTATGTTCTAGAAAGAAGAAATAAAGTAGGGAAGGTCTTCACAGACAATGAGTATAGTGTGTTTGAGAGACCAAAAGAAAGTCAGTGCGGCTGATGGGGAGCAATCAAGGGGGAGAGAGTAAGAAGCAAAAGAGCTAGCGTGGGGGCGCCTGGGTGGTTCAGCCACTTAAGTGTCTGTCTTCAGCTCAGGTCATGATCCCAGGGTCCGGGGATCGAGACCTGCGTGGAGCTCCCTGCTCAGTGGGGAGCCTGCTCCTCCCTCTCCCTCTGCCTGCTTGTGCTCTGTCTGTCAAATAGATAAAGTCCTTAAAAAAAAAAAAAAAAAGAGCTAGGCTGGAACCTGGTGAAGTAGGGCTGCATAAGACTTTATTCTGCTTGCGATAGGAAGCCTTGAAGAGGTTTTGAGCAAAGGTGGGTGTGATATTATCTGCCTTTTGTTTTTAAATGGTGGCTTTGCTGTACAGAGGATGGAATCTTGGGGGCAAAAGTGAGGCAGGGTGAGCTGTTGGAATGTTGCTGTCACAGGACAAGTGGAACTCAGTGTAGCTGGAGTGTAGTTCACAGTGGTATCATGACAAGACAGAGTTGAACCAGGCTTTAGTTCAGAGACAAGTAACAGAACTTTCTGATACGTTGCATGTGGGATGTGAGGGTAGGACAGAAATAAAGAATGATTCTTGGGGTCTCCGTGTGAGGAACTGAGTGGACGGTAGGATCATTCAGAGGACTACAGAGTGCTATGTTAAGTTTGACTTGGTTGTTAGACGTCTGAGTCTAGGATTTGAGTATAGAAAAAGTTGACTTGGCTTGTTCTAGCCTGAGAGAAAAAGAGACATTTCGATAAGCATGATCTCTTCTGGAATAAATTCAGTCTGGGCAGGAGAAAGAGGCATATATGGCCAGGAATTTGTAAGTCTACATCAAGAACTGCATTCAGGTGGCCCAGGGATATGTTTTATTTGGAATTCAAATGTTGTAAAAATTGGATCTCACATAAAAATACTCTGGCTTCTCTTTAAAAATTGGAAGGCCAGGGAATATTGGGCCAACAGTTCTGTGTTTGGAGCTCCCTGCTTTTCCACAGACTTCACTATTCCCAGTTGTATTGCTCCCATCCAGATTTCATGGGAATTTGAGTTCTTGGCCCTCGAGCTAGATTCCAGTCTTCGCTCTGCCACTTACAATGGTTTGAGACTTTGCCATTGTTTAGCTTTTCTGGGCCTCAGGCCCTCAACATCAAATGTGTGCTATATGAAGTTCACAGGGTTCTTTTGAAAATCACATTAAATAATGGACATGAACACATCTTATCTTGGTAATGTACTCTAAAACAGTAAAATAATATTCTCTTAAAAAAAAAAAGAGTTCAGATTATCCATTTATAAAGGTGCAATGAAAGCTGGCAATACCTTGGTTTCATTATTTAGATATTTAGAAAAGTTTAAATTACTTCTAAAATAAAGTCGACTTTTAAAATAAAATGGAAATGGGGGGGTATTGGGTGCCCTAAATTGAGGGAAGAAACATTCTGAGGGAAGACATATCCACACACTACTGAGAATTCAAAACATTTCAGTGGGACAAAGATGAAAAGGACAAGCAGAATGGAAGGGCAGAGAAACTGGAGTCAGAAACCGCAGATTCTGGGGCGTCTGGGTGGCTCAGTCATTAAGCATCTGCCTTTGGCTCCGGTCACCGTCCCAGGGTCCTGGAATGGAGCCCTGCATCATCATCGGGCTCGCTGCTCAGCGGGGAGCCTGCTTCTCCCTCTCCCACTCTTCCTGCTTGTGTTCTTTCTCTCACTGCATCTCTCTGTCAAATAAATAAATAAAATCTTTAAAGAGAAAGAAAGAAAGAAAGAAACCACAGATTCTTGTTTTAGCTGCACCACTTCTGCTCTGTATGAACTTGGGTGCTTAGTGATAAAAGGAGCTCATCCCTAAAAAGTGCTCTACACACATTATTTCACTTAGCACAATCTGTGAGGCATTTTACACGGGAGGAAATTAAGGCACAGATTAGTTCAGGCATCTGCCCATAGCTGTGTAGCAAGCGTGAGAACTGGATGCGTCATTTCCCTTCTCAGGTTCTTGGAATAAAATGTGAAGAAGTGAAACTTTATTTTATAAGGATTTTCCTAAAGTGCTACTGAGGTATATTCTATAGATATCTGGATACATACATACAGAATACATACCTGCACAGAGAAGCTATTATCCATTCCAGTAAGGAACTTCATTTCTGTTTAATTCATTGATTGCCGATGATATCTTAGAAGTTCTTTTTTTTTTTTTAAGATTTTATTTATTTATTTATTTGACTAAGATCACAAGCAGGCAGAGAGGCAGGCGGTGGTTTGTGGGCGGGTGGGGGTGGGGAAGGAGGCTCCCTGCTGAGCAGAGAGCCCTATGCGGGGCTGGATCCCAGGACCCTGAGATCGTGACCTGAGCCGAAGGCAGAGGCTTAACCCACTGAGCCACCCAGGCGCCCCTTAGAAGTTGTTCTTACGGGATTTATCAAAATTATCACAAACTGGGGCGCCTGGGTGGCTCAGTGGGTTAAAGCCTCTGCTTTCGGCTCAGGTCATGATCCCAGGGTCCTGGGATCGAGCCCCACATCGGGCTCTCTGCTTGGCGGGGAGCCTGCTTCCTCCTCTCTCTCCCTGCCTGCCTCTCTTGCCTACTTGTGATCTGTCAAATAAATAAATAAAATCTTTAAAAAAAAAAAAAAAAAAAATTATCACAAACTAAGTCACCAGGTGGCAATTTATGAAAATATATGTACTGATATTGAGCTGTGTAATATTTTACTTTAAGCTTATTGATATATGCATCAACTCAAAATGTATATTCAAACCATTATTTCACAAGTACCGTGACCTAACACAACCTACAATTTCTATGCCCAGCACAGAGCCGCACACTTAGGCCCTTATGCAGTTTGTGTTGCTGAGACTCCAAACATGTTGTACAAATGAGATCTCACCTTCTCAACCTCCCCAGCAGCCCTGTAATGCTAACATGCCCATTCTTTTGGTTGTCCGTAAATACAATGCGACGTTGGGAGATCGTTCACTTGAGTCCTAAACTTGCTCTCCTGCTTACCCACTGAGGGAACTTAGTTCATCCAGCTCTATAATGAGAGGGTTGGGCTAAGTGACCTCTAAGTTCCTTTCCTCTTAAATTCTGGAATTTTTGAAATCTAGCTATAAAGTGAAATGGTACCCTTTCATTATTATTAGCTGACTATTAGTTGAACTCCCCATGAAAAATCAATGAATGTCCAAGAGTTTCCAATGGACTAGAAGGACAAAAATGAACCATAGGCTCATCGTTCTTATTCCCGAAGTCGGTGGCTTATGCCTGAATGCAGGTCTTACACATTTTAATCGCCCCGACGCGCTCCACTTGAATTGTGAGGCTGAATGCAGACTCGGGACTCCGGCTGTGCGGGGTGAACCTTGTCTGATTGCATCAGCAGGGTGGGCTGGGATGCTCGATTCTGTTCCGAGTAGTCATTCAGCAGTTCAGTGACACATACAAGGTCATGGACTTCAAAGAGAATGGTGAATGCAGAGATGAAGGCCGGTGCAGAATGGTCTGGTTAACGATCACACTTCATAATTTCACGGTGTGCTGACTCTCCCAGACATGGTGTTCAGCTCAACTCGTACTGGCTTGGCTTGGGAATCAGGAACCTTCACCCCAAGGTCACTCTCTGATCCCTCAGGGTGTTTAACCAGGTATCCATCTTTCTTTACAGAATTTCTTTATGCTTAGAGAATTCACCAAAAGAACACTCCTCATCATGTTGGGGTACTTTCTCCATGCTTTGCAAGGCTCTTCTCATGTCATTAGTCATTTCCTTGAGCGTGTGAGGTACATGGGTCATACACAGTAAACCAGTCCTTACAGGCAGGGAAACAGAGTCCGAGAGGAACGAGTTTGCCCTGCATCACATAGCTAGTAAGTGGCACATTTCCTCCCATCTAGTGTTCTTTCTTCTCTGACATAGTCTATCTACCTGACATGGAGATGTTTTTAAGGCTTTACATCCTTTTTGTATGCTGGAAGAGGGGGTACCATATCTGCTTTTATATGATGCATTTAATAACATTTAATAATGACCATTTCTTCTCCCTCCGGTATGCCTAACGTCGGTACTCTATTAGCACCCATCTGGTATCCCTTTATATACAGTGGTTTTCAAGCAGTGTTCTCGAACAATGGGTTTCATGGGCCTCTGAAGGACCATCAGAGTGTGGGGATGGAGAGAGGGATGAATAGATCAGACCATACACACCACCCCCACTCCAACTGGAATATCTTTGCCATTATCTCCTTTACACAGTGAACTGCCATCTGAAGGAAAACCAATCCCAAAGTAGGTTAGTAAATGCTTTCTTTGTTGTCTTACTGAGGAGACTAGCCCAGGAGACAGTCTTTCTGATTGCTTGGAAGAACTGCTTCGAAGCTTGTTAGCTACAGGGGATTATACATAGGAAAAGGGAAAGGGGTACAGGTGTTTACAAGCAGTTCTCCAAATACTTGCACATCACAAGAGGATCTGATTTGTTGCGGTTGTAATAATTTGTTCCACCACGTAGACAGGAGAAAGACCCTTAGGTCATCTGAACATAACATTATGTTTCTATCACTTCTGATTATTTAAAAATATTGCTTCTGCTTCTGCTTAACTCGTCTTCCAGTTCTTCCTGGTTTTATTTTCTTCCTTGAGGTCACGGGGGACGGTCACAGGAGGCTGACATCAGTCACCCACTGCAGTTTTAGTGCACAGAACTTCTTCATTACACTGTGAACAAAGGCATCTCCAGACAAAATGTTTGAAAACCACAGGATTATCATGTTCTTTTCAAAGAGGGCCATATTTTATTCTAGCAACAAGCTCTCACTGGGTGGCAGGGAGAAGTACTGGATTTTGGCTTTGAGCAGGTCTGTGTTCAAGCTCCAACTCACTCATTAGGAGTGAGCCTGAGTACCTCTTCAGGTTTTAGTTTCCTCTTATGTGAAATGATAACAGGGAGGAGAGGAGGAAGAATTTTCTCTGCACTTCAAGTTCCTTCTAGTTGGACTATGAATCAAATTGACATGAAGTAGATTAACAGGAGAAAATAAAATTTAGTTTTGTACAAACAAGGAATCCACACAGATGTGGAAGTCCCAAAGATAGTCAGGAAAAATGAGGAGGTCCTCTAAATTCCTTTCAGGCAGTTTGTGGGGTTGGTGAAGAGCTTTCCCCAAATCTGCTGGGTTTTGACTGCTTTTAACTCAAAATAAACACCTAAGTGGCTCATCTTGGGGTGGCCTGACCTTGGCCTCTACACCTCCTGTATTAGTTTGCTAGGCTCACAATAACCACAAATAGTAGCTTTAACAACAGAGATATACCGCCTCGTAATTCTGGAGACAAGAAGTCCACAATCAGGTTATTAGGAGGGTTGGTTTCTTCTGAGGGCTATGAGGAAAGGATCCGTTCCAAGTCTCTCTCTTCTGCTTGTAGATGGTTGTCCTTTCCCTGTGTCACTTCACGTTGTCTTCCTTCCTGGGAAGTCTGGGACTAACTTTCTCCTTTATATAAGAACACCAGTCATAGTGGATCAGGGTGCACCCAAATGACTTCATCTTAACTAATTACATCTGCAATAATCCTGTTTCCAAGTAAGGTCCCATTCTGAGGTACTGGGGGTTAGGACTTTAACGTATAAACTTGGGGGATGGGTGATATGAAACAATTCGATCTTCCTTGAAAATTAGATTTGATTTGATGCTTAAAGTGCTTTCCCAAGGACCTAAGTCATAATAGCTATTTAGCAGGCATGAGTTTTCTTCCTTTTGTACAATGCTACCCCCATTGCTGACTCTTCTCCCAAAACACTTCCTTCTGTTATTCTTTGCTATGATCCTTTTTTTTTTTTTTTTTTAAGGGAAAGAGAGAATCTTAAGCTGGGCATGGAGCCCAATGCAAGGCTCCATCTCACAACCCTGAGATCAAGACCTGAGCTGAAATCAAGAGTCAGACACTTAACTAAGCCACCCAGGTGCTCTGCTATGATCCTTTCTATTTTTACCTTTCCCTTAGCCTCTTTTATGACCTTTTGAGGCTATTCACCTCTTTCCCCCATTCTCAGGGGAATTTCTGAACCTAGGGTGAAGATATGCAGGTCCCAAGCTGCACCTTTCACAGGAGAATATCCTAGGAATGAGCCTGAGACTGATCTTTCAAGATCATTATCGTTCCTCCATTTTTCTTTGTAAAAGGTGGAGATTGACCACCTGACCCCAATCACCGCAGCTTCTCAGGGAGGTCCTGGTGGCCAGAAGAGTCGTGAATTCATTCAAGCCTGGCTGCATGGAAAAGCTTCTGACAAAATTTCCCAGAGAGGTAATGTCAGAACTTTCTGAGAAAAGTTCATAAACATGTCTGAGCATGAGGGGGTGGTTTGAACAGCAGATGCCAGATTCTGAAGAAAGAACAGTTCTAATTGAACAAAAGTTCACTGGGGCAAACAAAAGAAGGGAAAATACAACTGCATTTTTTTCAGTCCAAGATTGTCTAAAACCAACATGTCAGAGGTACTTTCACCGGTCTTTGGTTAGTTTTTCCTCACTTGGAATGCTGAAATATGGCTGACTCCCACAGCAACCTGGCATCTCCTCTGGGGGCTGCACAACATTATTTACCAAGAGCATTTCTTTAAAGTGGCACACCATAAAAGCCTTATAGGTAGTTACTGGCAGAGCCTTTCTCCAAAGAGCTGCATAGACAATAAATTGAAATTTGAAAATTAAGATCCAGAGGCTGGGCAGATAGATTCCAGGCCTGCATCTGATTTGTTGAGTATACTTAATGCCTGTCAAATAGCCAGACGTCAGCATATCATGATGAGTGGCAGAATGGTTTTTTGGGCTCAATGCATACAAGGAGTCTTAGGACAGAAAGGCAGAAGTTGGGGTAGATGCAGTTCTGGAGTGACTGCATTTTCAAGATAGCAGAACTAACTACCCTGAGAAATGTAAATTCCATGATCCTATGCTCAGGCGGCTGTTTGAGAAATCTGGGTCACTGAATTGTGGGTTCCTTTTGTAAACCTGTCCCTGGTGTCTTGGTATCAGCACACAAACATTTCTAGATGTCTACGGACGGGAGTGGGAGCCTTGGAAAGCCGAGGGAAGCTCGTTTTGATGAAGGGATTGAGTGGGTGGAGTTGAAGCTGGAGGCTAATCTCTTTATGCAGGTGTGTGTGTTTGTGTGTCAGTGTGTGTGTATGTGTGTGCATGTTGACCTGGGCTTGGCTCGCTCAGCTGTTGTTTTGGAAGACAAAACAGCAGTTCCTAATTCCCTAGTGCACCATCAGCTAGTGTTCCAGCTCTGCAGTAGTGGTGGTCTTGGGAATCACAGTAGACCACCCACATGGAAAAGAAAAGAAAACAATACCTAGCCCCGCAAGTAGGTTCTGCACTTTTAATCTCAAAACATTCAGAAGCAGGAAATCTTTTACAGTTTATTATCATGAAGTCCCTGGCACAGGCATCAGCTTTTGAGAAGGAGTGAAGCCAAGTCAACATGGGACATAATGATATCAATAGTGTACAGCAATAACAATGGTAATTTATACTTTCCATCCCACTTTGAAGAACGATTTTTTTTTTCCCATGGAAGTTTCTTGAAGACAAAAATGCCTTCAGTTTGGAGTGACTTAAATTACTATTTTGACTCTGGCATTAGCTCTATCACTTTGGGGAGCTACCTTTATTTCTCACAACCATGTTTTCTCATTAAAAATGAGGTGTATATTGCCTATACAAGGCAGCCCTCCTGACTGGATAATCAGATAGATAGATGGATCCATGTATACATACAGAGGAGTAATATCCCACTTCTGCTCCAACTTTTGATAATCAAGATTCTCCACTTTATATCAAAATCTAATGATGTACTATATGTTGGCTAATTGAACATAATAAAAAAAAAGTGCACTATTCCCAAATTACAACTGGGTTTTCATAATCAGCATTAACAAAACACCAAATGACTGTATTTCACTGCATTAGGGCTTGGTGGAATCACAAAGAAGTATGGCAGATGTGCTCCCTGGAGAAGCAGAACCTACAGGGGCACCTGGGTGGCTCAGTTGGTCAAGTGTCTGCCTTTGGCTCAGGTCATGATGCTGGAATCCTGGGATAGAATCCTGGGATCTAGTCCCAGGATTGAGCCTGGTGTCGGACTCCCTGCTCAGGAGGGAGTCTGCTTCTCCCTTTGCCCCTCACCCTGGTTGGGCATGCTCTCTCCCTTTCTCTCCCTCTCTCTGTCTCTCTCTCAAATAAATAAAATATCTTTTTTAAAGTTCTTTAAAACAAAGAAACAGAACCTACACATAAGAGTCAGGCAGGAAGGAGCAATCTTGATGTGCAAACTCATACTGATAATTTAATTATGAAGTCTCCTCATGTACAATATTGGATGGATCTCTAAACCCTGAAGACACTGTGGCATCCTATGTCTCGGCCCATAGACATCTTCTTTTGTACATTTCATAAAGTTTTTGAGGAGCTCTGTTCTCTACATTGCACCACCTTCCTGACAAATGCAAATGACGATTTTCTTCTGGCATCTCTTTCTTCAATAAACACTCCTCAGTGGTTCAGTGAGGTATACTCATTCTTTCCACCATTTTTGGAGAAAGCTCTGTGGCAGGAATAGCCCAAGAAGATGGGAACACATTCTTGTAGAGACTTTGGAACAGAAAGAAGAGATCCTATTTAAAAATGTGTGCAGACTTTCTACAAAACATAAAAGTTCTGAGATTTTAAGTTTTAAGTTATAAGTTTTAAGTTTTAATTTTAAGTTTTAAGTTTTCATCTATCCTCATTGTCTCTAAACATAAGGGTGGAAAACGTTCTGCTTTCCAATTCCAAATACTTCATTCATGGTATCCTGTGCAGTGTCAAAATAGCCAAGTACCAGCCCTTTGATGGCTATAAATCCGGTAAACACTGGTCACAATCATTACAATGTGGCAGCACTCATGTGTACAATGAAGCCAAAGCTTCTCCACACCCTTTCCTCCCGTTTACAAAAGTGTTTGAGAAGGAGGATAGCAGAATGTAATGATTCTCAATCCTTAGTGTTCCAAGTGAAGATGGCTGGGTCATATCTCCAGAAATTCCCATCTGGTAGCTTTGACTTATTGACAGATACATCAGGAAATCCAAGGCACATAGTCTCAACAGCACATTGGAAGAAATACTAACGCAGCATCTAAGAGTTCAGGATTTCAGGTTAAAATAGTCTAGATTTAAATCCCAGAACCTGAAGTCCCTTGCTATCCATCATTGAGTGAGTTATTCAAACTGTTTAAGCTTTAGTTTTCTCAACGATAAAATAGAGTTAATGACATTTAACTCAGAGTGGTCATTAGCTCACCTTGAAGGGAGATAATGTGTACAGAGAATTTGGCACAGCAACTGCCATGTAGTAGGCACTAACACAACAGTGGCTATTGTTTGATATGACTCCTGGCCTGAACTCTGGCTACTCTTTAAAGGGTTTGGCCTCTTGAAGGATCCACATGTATTTCCAAGTGAAAAATCAATAGTGTTCTTTCTCTCACAATGATGATGAAGCATAATAGCATGAGTATATAACTTTTCCCCCCTAGCCAACTCCATACAACCACACTGAGGAGCATCAGGTTAATTTGAACGTAAGGACATGATACATTTGTCCCTGAGGTATCTGTAATAGCATAAACTGAGGGCTGGTAAAGGTTCTTGAGACAGTCATGTGGGTATTTTGAAAAAGATTTTGACAGTCATCATAGTATGAGGTAGTACACATAAAGTAGGACTGGGACCTAGGTGGCTGTTTTCCTGGTGATACGGTGATAATACTAGTTTTGTCCTCTTTACAGTAATGTAAGAACCATAGGAGGAAATGCAAGTGAAAGCAATTTGAAAATTGTGCAACATTAAGATAATAGGATTGTTATGATGAGGCGTCTGCTCTAAAATCCAGAAAACATAACACACAAAATATTTAATAGGCCATTCTATAAAGAGAGCCCAGTATTAAGGACCGATCATAAGTCTAGTTACATGCCACCCACTGTTGAGTGACTGGAAGGCCAGATGTCCACGTGGTAGAAATGATGACGAGCTGATTCAAGAATCAGATAGGAGGCCCAGATTAACTCATTTTAAGGTTCACTCCTATGCAGATATCACAAGATTCTAAGAAACTCTGAAACTAATTAGACATTCAAGAAAATAGAGAAGGAAAATGTATTCTAAATTTTGCAGTTAAGCTGGCAGACTTTCTAGATATAAATTTATAGTAAAAAATGTGCTTTGAAAAGGCTGTATTTTTAGGTAACAGCTCAATTAAGTAAGAAAACAAAACCAAAATTACAGACCAAGTTGTTTACTAAATGAAAATTCTAGCCTTTATTATGGCTCTGGGATTTGGATCTGCCAGAGCTATCACACCTGGCTTGTTGAGCAATAAATACCTGTGGCGCCGTGAGTCAGATGGTACATTAACTGGCAAGTCAAGAAAATCAGGAACATACTCCTAAAATGACGTCTTTCCACCTGTATAGGAACACTTGCTACCCACGACCTGCTACAGCTTAATGTGGACAGGAAGAGGGAGGGCAAAGGAAGCAAGAGACCCAGGCCTGGGAGCTTGTCTGAAGAAAATAAAATTTCTGTTGACAACCTTTAGGCAATTCATCTCTATGTACTCTGTTTCCTCAATACTTCACATTCATCTGTACAAACTCATTGGATATTTGTTGTCATCTTTTCCCCACAAGTCAGGGGTTATGCCTTATTGAATTCTATATTTTTAGTAGCACACATGGCATTGGGCCTAATGCACAGAGCTCAGCCTAAGGTTACTTATTAACTGAATATAATAGCATGGATTTAGAAGTAACCAGGGTCTAGAAAACACCACCAGTCAGTGGTAGAACATGTGGGTCTAGTTGGAAACTTCCAGAAAAAAAGAATACACGTTAACTTCACGTATAGCAATCAAAGATCTTTTAAAATAAAGGGGCCATGCAATCTGGTAGCAGAGAGAAGCATCAAGCTCTATAAACTCTGAAGCTCTTCCTTTGAGGTAAAGAGGAGTCATTCCATGCTGGCAGCAGGTCAAGGGTCCTGCTGCAGTCTCCCCAGTTACCCTGTCCAAAGAGATGAGTGATAACACTTGCTAATATGAAAAGCAAGCCTCAGTCCCCAGTTTAGTACCTTGAATTCTGGCATCTGCAGTCACTATTCTTCTGAAATGACTTCCAGATGTTATCAGGGAGCTCGTTTGGTCAATTCTCCGTCAACAATTTCCCTGACCTATCCAGACAACTGGATTTGTGGACAATTCATTTCTTTCTGAAACCCTGAGATATGATATCTCTGAAGTTCTGTGAAAGAATTCTCTTCCCATTTTCCTTTACTTTACAGGCAAACCGATTTTTCTACTCTGCAAGTTTCTCTTCCTTCTTTCACCGAGCCATGATGATTTTCCATGTGCCTCAGCCTTTGGCTCTCATCTCTCTCTGAACAATTACCCTGTAGAAATCTAATTCACTGGCAGAACTTGAGCTACCTCGGTGCTCAAGAGGTGCCATCATAACCTTTGTCTGGCTCTGACCTGTACACTAGTTGCAGATTTCCCAATGTTTATAATACATCTTTTTGTAGATACCCCATCATCAACTCATTACCTCCTCTTGCTTCGGCATGCCACCTACAGACATTTGGGTGAGTCTCTTCATTGGTCTTGGTTTCAACTTTCTCACAAGTTATATAAGATGGTAGAAGAAATATGTTTAGGTGTTCAAATTCATGGTAAACATTTCCCCCAAAGAAACTCATAATTCTTTCTAATGTCATTGCAACCATATATTTTCTATCATTTTTATAATTGTATTTTTGTGCTCCAAGTTAAGAACCACAATGGATATCCTTGTCAATATTCAAATTCTCAAAAAAGTCTTATCATTTTTACCTATTTCAGGATTTGAGTGGCCATTGTTGGCATAAGGCAAGAGAAGTGAACATCAGGAGTCTCAGAATAGAAAGTCTAGGGTCTGTTATTATCAAATTGATTTCAAATTCTGCCCTGCAGTTTATTTATTCATAGGAGTCTGTCTTTCCAATAAGAGTTGAGGTCCTAGAGGGAAAGATTGACATTTGATTTAACTCACTAGTCTCATCTTCTAACTCAGTGCCTAATATTTGGTGTATGCTCAATAAGTATTTGTTGAATTATTTTAATTATCAAGTTATAGGTTTCTTTACATATATCATCCCCAGTTAGTACAGCAGGAAGTTGCTTAATTAGACAAGGATATGGAAGTCTATACTTTTCATAGGGTTGTGATAGAAGACAGAGGATCAAACTCAATGTCCAAGAGACTTGCACAAGGTAAAAAAAAAAGGAGGTGGATCCTTTCAGCTTGTACGAGAAGCACAGAATAAAGAAAATCGGGCTGCAACCATTGGTGGAAGGGCAGGGTCTTTTTGTGGTCTGCCTTGGTTTAATGATCCTTGATGACAGTAACTGGGCAATGACGCACGGTTATTGGCCAGAAGCTGGAGAGAGGTTGAGGCAAAGAGCAAATCTTACCCTGCCATTTGGGCACATTTCATGAAATGTCTCTCTGAGCTCCTTGCTCTTGGAATTGTTCAAGCAGAGGTTGAACACGTGTGAGACGAGGGTGCTGTGAGGGGAGTCTTAGAGGCAGAGTCTCAGGTGGAATTGAACTAGTGACCTTTATGTCCTCACTTAATATACTTTTTCCCAACTATTATATTTTTAAAATATAAGCTATATAATTTATTGAGCAGTGCATTAGGTACTGAGCAAGGTACTCTCTCTGTATATAATTATAGCCAACACTTAACATAGCATTTACTGTGCACTGAATGGTGTTCTTTGTGTATATGCATTCCATAAACTTTCACACAAGCCTCTGGAGTAGGTATTGTTTTAAGTTCCATTCTACAAAGGAGGAAGTGAAGGCATATGTGGGTCAGCAACTTGCACAGGGATATTCATCCAGTAAGTAGCAGAGAAGGGATTTTAACCCACAAAGTCTGGTTTCTACTGTGTACTCTCATCTATTTGGCTGCACAGCTGCTCTGAGCTTTGCGGTGATGAAGTGACGGTCAGATTGCCACTCACTCGTCCTTTAGAGATGAGAAACTGAAGTCTATGGGTATATGCCAAATGCCTTTGATCACTCTGGAGTCTTCTCCAACTTCTCTTTTTCCTCTGCCTGGTTTTGGTGCTGCTCCCCCCAAGCCTGAGACCCTGCAAAGGCTTTTTTAAAAATTTTTTTTATTTTTTTTTATCGCTACTTCCAACCTCCCCTCCTCTTACTCATCCTTCAAATTGCTGTCTGATGTCATTCAAGCATCTTCATTGGCTCCTTCCTGTCTGAAGCCTCAGGTTCAAATACATCAAACCTATGTGGTTTTTCATAACCTGCTGCCCTTACATTTGGCAAACTTTTCTCTGACTCTTTAAAATATAGACTTGATTCCCATTAGGCTTACTTCATCATTGTTCCACTCGTGTTTGTAAGTCTTGTTTCCTATAAACAATAATACTAATGTGTCTTTGTTAGGGAATACATTTTGTTTACAAAGTCATCAAACATAAGCTTCTCTTTCTATCTCTGCCACCGCTCATTCTGTCCTATGGCATCTCTTCCTCATCAGTCTACTCTTTCCCAAGATCACCACTGTCAGTTCAGACCCTGTTCACCTTCACAGGAAATCCTTCTATATTTCCTGCTTGCTCTGCTGCCAGGCTTATCTCCCGAAAAGCCACTCTCAACAAGGCTGGTACAAAGCCTTTAATTTATGCTAGACAATAAGTTAGCCTAGTGGGCCTTGAAAGCCAGGCCAGGGATCTGGATAAGGAGATATTTTTATGTGGGATATAATAATATTGGAAAAACTCATGCTTTCTTCTCAACTCTATAACTAAGGATCGTATTGTATATGCAAAGAATATCAAAGGTGCTTGAGAAAGGGTGAGACAAGGCTTTTGTTGCTGTAGCTTCTTTTATTCCTCATCCCTGCTATGATTCTGTCTCTGGAGAAGGTTGGTCTGATAGGGAAAAACAAGAGGAATGCTATAGATGGCAGGTGTTTGCACAAACAAAGCTGTAAAGCTTTGACCCAACCTATCCGGGCTGACCCTTAGATATCAGGATGAGATCTGACTCTTACTGTAGCAGCCCCTACAGTCATCCAGCTGGAAAAAAAAAAATGCAAATTCTGGAATGGATTGAAAAACAAAGAAATCTTGTCACATCTGTTTATCCTGTTTCTGATCTGTTATATTTTGTTTCTGTCTCATTAAGGCTCTGTGCTTTCCTCCATGCCTTCAGAATGGATCTTGACATCTTTCCTCAGACATAAACTACTCATCATCTCTCTTACTTCTCCTTGAGGTATTGCAGTTAAGCATGTTATACTGTTTGAAATTGTTCTCAGTTCTTGAATATTCTGGGGTTGTTGTTGTTGTTTTTTTTTTTTTTTCTCTTTCCTTTTCAGAGCGGGGAGTTTCTATTGATCTATCTCCAAACTCAGTGATTCTTTCCTCATCCATGTTCAGTCTCTGGTAGGATCATCAAGGGCATTCTTAATTTCTTAAAGAGATTTTGACTTCTATTATTTACTTTTTATTCTTTTGAAGAATTTCCATATTTCTGATTATATTACCCATCTGTTTTTCTATGTTGTCCACTTTTTCCATTGAAGTCTAACATATTAATCATAGTTATTTTAAATTCTTTGATACTTTCAACATCTGGGTTATGTCTGAGTCTTGTTCTGATAGTTGTTTTGCCTCTTTAGCCTATACATTTTTTTGCCTTTTGGCATATCTTGTAATTTTTTGGTTAAAGCCGAATATCATGTATCACGTACTAGGAAGCGAGGTAAGTAATACTTTTGTGTAAGGATTTATGTTAACTTGCTCAGGAATTAGACCATTTTTAATGCTTATTGCAGTTGTTAGTGCCAGAGGCTTCCAATTCCTGTCCTGTCCTTGTTTTGTCTCCTGTCCTGACTTTGGGCTTCCCCCAAGTACTCTTCCCCAGAGAAAGTCTATATCTTGTAGCTATTTCATCTCTAAGCCACTGTTAATGTGCTAGAGTTTGTTGGTGGTAAAGTGTGGGGGAAGGGAAGCATTCTGTAATCCTATGATTAAATCTCAGTCTTTTAATGGGTCTTTGTTTCTGGCCATGACTTTCATGAGAATTTCTTCAGTGATATAGCTTTCCCCCACTCAGGTGATACAGGAAAGCTAGAGGAGACTGAAGTGGGAAGAATGACTTCCCTCAACTAGAATAAGGTTCTGGTAGTCTTCTTCCCTTGAGAGTAGGCCTTTGTTACTGGGGAATGTTTGTATATTTCACAATGATTATACTTCTCCTCTTCCTGACAGAGACATAAGAACATCTTTCTTGGATCTTCAACTTAAGAACCTGGTGTTGTACCTGGAAGTAAAACCTACAAAAAAGTGGGAATCTCCCTAAGAGTGCAGCCCCCAGGATTTTCTTATTCTTATGCTAGTTTATACTCAGCCTCTAGCAATTCATTTAAATCATCATTTCAGTGTTCCTACTAGTTTAGTATGTTTCACTTCAGGTAAATGACTCTCTGCTGCTTCTCTCTGAATTTATCTGTCCTTTCCCGGGTGGTAGCTTTCCTGGTGATCTCACTTTTCTGATGAGTCCAAGAAAAATAATTGATTTTCAATTTGTCCATCTTTTTGTTGTTGTTGTTGTTGTTGGAAGGACAGGAGTGATGACTTCTAAGTGCTTTACATTGTCAGAGCTGAAGCCAGAAGTTGTTGGATGTAGAATGAGTGTCTTTATGAAAAAGGTATATATGTGCTATACCTTATTGAACTTTATGTTTAGCTAATGCCCCAAATAGAGTGGAAGCTCACAAGATTGTAAAGTATTAGTGTTGAGTCAATAGAAAAGGACAAACCATCCCACACATCAAGAAACTGGTATAATTAAGTTAATCACCAGAATCAGTGAATATTCCTAAATGTAACAATTGGATAAGTCATAGAAGACACTTATATAATACAAAAACGTAATAATATTTTGTAGTGTTAGATGTGCATTTTTGAATAAAATTATAACCTTATACCAAGTACATTATTATTCATGCTGCTTATAAATCTAAAACTCAAAAGGGAAATCTATAAATTTTCACCAAACAATAGCACCCATACACTTAATTCACATGGCTGTTCATTCCCAAGCACCATGTTTTACACAGCTGCCTGGAATTTTGGCAGAGAACATCCTAGGTGCTGCCAAGATCATGAGAAAGGAAATGGATCTTAACATAGCTGATTCTAACTTTCAGGAAGCAAGAGCATGCATTTCTGAGTGTTCAGAGACTGTAGACTTGGGACATGAGAAAAATACATAAGGAGGAGAGAATTTCTTCATTATGGAGACAGAATTCCTAATAAGGCAAGAAGTACTTATTAGAATGTAGATTTATGTTGGAGTCCTATGTTCAATAATAAATGAAACAGATGTTTTATGTGGGTTTAATTGTGTGTCTCTGCCTTATATCAGTATGTGTATCAGCCTCACTCTTCCATTCCCTTCCCCGTCTGTTGTCAGCACTTTTCACACCAAGACTCTCCTCTTGCCACCTGATCCATGTAAAACCTGGCCATGCTTTCAGCAGAGTTAAGGGTTTTGAACCTTTATGTTTTTGTTTGCATTCATATAGAAAGATCCCGTGCTGTCAAAATCTTACCATTTCAGATTAGAATGAAATTTGTGGTGTTGAAATAGGATCAGAGATATCAGCATGGACTCCTGGTGTTCATATACATACACACACACACACAGATACAGAAATGTAAACATAGAGGTATGTACATGCTTGGTGTCTCTCTCTCTCTCTCTCTCTCTCTCTCTATATATATATATATATATATATATATATACAGTTCCAAGATGTTAACATTAGGGGATGCTGGGTGAAGATATGTGGGAAATCTCCACCCTAGTTTTGCAACTTTCCTGTAAATCTAAAATTATTTCAAAAAAAAAAAAAGGAAAATGGAAAAGAAAAAGGCTAGAAAAGGCCATATGATATGTTAAAATGATTAAACAAAGGCACTTTCTATGACTTGAAGGCCTAAGACAGCATGACATCTCCATGAAACCTTGACCAAAACCCTACCAGGAGCCATCTGTCCTTTTAACCATAAATCTTTATGGGGAAAATTATATAACAGAGTTTTGAAATTCTGTGGTATAATTTCAGAGCTATTTTTCTCATTCCTTATGGGATGAGTTAAGAGGGAGCCCAGATAAGAAAGAGAAACCTAGTCACAGTCTAAGAAAAGTATGCCTGCTGCATACATGGGTTAGAATTCCATTAGGAATCCAGTTGAGTTCCAGAGCAATTTTATTATGTGATCAGTCTTTCCCAGCAGCTGTGGAGCAGAAAACTCTGGCTATGGGAAATGCACAAATCTGGCATGAGACAGGAATTTAGGAGTAGAGTTAAAGGGGAGTTGGTGACACCAGGAAAGAATTTTTGTCTCAGCATAAAACAAGAACCTATCTCCTGGTAGTTGGAATATCCCATACCTTTTGTACCCAAACTGCAAGTCCAATAAGTAATTGTGAATTTATCCTAGGAATGGAATATATTCTAGTCAAGGAGTCTGGATTGTAAATGCAGGAAGTCTCATGAACCCTCCAGGCAGGTCAATAAATTACAGATGTTGGCATGCTGCAATCCCGCCATATGTACCTTTCTAATAATCACAAATACCTATGCCCTGAAAGGAAGAGTCCTCCATGTTGCTGTCTCTAGTTGTAGTTTGTTCATGTTCATTACTGTAAGGTTTTGCAATGTATAACCATACCACAATGTATTTGTCTTTTATTGATGGACATTTGTCTATTGCAAACTATGTCACAATGAATGCTCTTACACATGTAGTCTATAGTACACATGCAATCATTTCTTAAATCCTACTTTTTATTAACTTTTGTGCAAATAAATGAAGACCAACTAAATAAGAAAAGTGTAACCTATTTACTGATAGTTTGCTATAGGAAGGGAGTCAGCGACCATCACTTGCATCCTGATAGAGACTCAAAGACATGCAGAGTGGGAAAACTTTATAGTGGAAAAAATGGAAGGTTTCAGGTGTATCATGATTGTAAGTAAGTTTTTGGCCTGGGGAAGCTATAAGTGGTCTAACTAGAGGCAAGCCATCATATGTGATTGGTTAGGGATGCATATTTGACTCTCTGGTTGACTGCAAAGTGGAAATAGAAAAATTAAAGAAGTTGTCAATTAATAATGGAATTTTGGTCACTTCGTGCCAATTATTACAGAAGTTATTCTTTAGCTTCCTAGATTATTACTAGGGATAACAATCTGGCTTCCTACAAGTCTCCATTGTAGCAGGTTGGCTTTCTGGGCTGTTTATTGTAGATAAGGAGTTGATTTCCTGGGCAAGTTCCTGCAGGTTGTGGATCAGGAGGCTGTTTTTACATATGGTCTAGATATTGTCCGTCTATATATTTACTCTCTCACTTTCATGATTTAGGTCATCTATGCTCTTGGGCCTAAAGGCATCATCATCATCCTCATCGTTATTATATATTATCATTTTTGTGAAATTTGAATAATATGATAATACATTGAATAACTATCTTACTATGTGACACATATAGATATTTTTTTCTTTATACCTCTTTCAATTCATAGATGCTTAGCCTATCAGTGAACTTCAAGCAACAGTGCTTGAATTAAAAAAACAGTGCTTGTTATAAAAAAAAATTCCAGTATCAAAGTATCGAAAGTTATCTTGATGTTCCTTCCAATCCAATGGCAGTGCTTCCACTCATAGTATTTTTGTGTTCCTTATAAGAATAAAGGTTCTTGGGTAAGTATATATATTTGCCCAAGGTCATACAGATAGTTAGCAGAACTAAAATTAAAGTCTAGGACTGTCTCATCCCAAAGTGCGTGTGTGTGTGTGTACATACGTAAACATGTATATACTTTTCTTTTCTTTCTTTCCTATATAAATGCTTCCCAATATTTTAGGTACATTTTCCTAATGTATCAGACCACAGAAATACTTTTAATGTTGTAACGTAATGATAGAAACCCATCAGAGAATCATGAGGTGTAATAAATACTAAAGACACTAAAAATGATTTCACAATAGAATTATTGGAATAAATGATAAGAATTTATTTTCCAATGTGTTCCCTTCAACTTTATAACAAAGGAAAATGAGAATTCAAATTATTTTATATTTATTTGAGTACCACTCAATATGATTGTCCTATTTTATACATATCCATCATAGTAAAAATAATGAAGTACTTAACAATAAGCTGATAGATTTGGGGGTGCCTGGGTGGCTCAGTGGTTTAAAGCCTCTGCCTTTGGCTTGGGTCATGACCCCAGGGTCCTGGGATCGAGCCCTGCATTGGGCTCTCTGCTCAGCAGGGAGCCTGCTTCCCTTCCTCTCTCTCTGCCTGTCTCTCTGCCTACTTGTGATCTCTGTCTGTCAAATAAATAAATAAATAAACTTAAAAAAAAAGCTCATAGATTTGTATTAAGCCTTTTCAAACATGATCAGTACTTATATCTTGTAAAGATTATCACTATCCCCACCATCTTTCCCCACCCTCCCACCACCTGGGGCATCATCCTTTTTTTTTTTTTTTTTTTTTTTTAAACAAAGTCTCTAGCAGCTTAATTTGAATTTGGGGAAATCTGATTTTTGCTTACTTCATTTGGTCACAGTTTGAAAACCTCAAGTTTTTTTTTTAAAGTTTTCTCCTCTTAGCCACAGAATCTATTTTTGTATAATATAAGCATTCAAGATAAACGTAAAATACATTGCATTTTCTAATAATAAAAAGATACAGGGGCACCTGGGTGGCTCAGTTGGTTGAGCATCTAACTCTTGATGTCTGCTCAGGTCATGATCTCAGGGTCCTGCGACTGAGCCCAGGGACAGAATCTCCCTAAGATTCTCTCTCTCCCTCTCCTACTGTCCCCGCCCCGCCCCCACTTGTGCTCTCCCACTCTCTCTTTCTAAAAAAAAAAAAAGGGATACAAATTATCTTTATTATTTTTTAATATGGTGTTAAAATTTTATAAAAAGGAAAATATTTCTCTCATCAAGGACCTTCGAGAAAATATTATTAGAACAGAACTATAGACACCATGCACTCAGAATTAGCGACAATTATGATGCACTGAAATTTTCCATCTCTGCCATCCTTTTTATAGCTAAGATTTCTTTCTCCGTATATCTGACCAGTTGTCACCAAGAAGTTGGATTTTTTAAAATAACACTAAACTAAAAAGGAAGAGGCTTTCAATGCAGTTAAGTCTTCAAATATTCCAACTAAAACATCTGCTTATTTATATGTTCACAATGGAGTAGTACTGTACTGAGTACAGTACTCAGTAGTACTGAGTAGTACTACTACTCAGTAGTACTGAGTAGTAGTAGTAGTAGTGCTAAATTCCATAGCACTGAGAGTTTTCTATACCTCATCACTTTTAGAAAATGATTTTGTGTGTGTTTTATCCATAAAAATTATAGTAAATGGAATTAGGGGAGCCTTTTTGTGTCTTAGTAAAGCTTGTCACCTTGTTACAATCCTTTCAGAAAAGCCAAGACCAGCTCCTGTCCAACTGCATAGAATAGGCTGGCTGATGCCAGTCTCTCCCTTAAAAAGTCTAAGGCTGCAGCTCAGAAGGGTCCTTTATTTAAAAAATGGCATCTGCCTTCTAGGAACTCATTGCCACTCTTCCATACATGCTGGAATACAGTAGAATCATTCAATTGAGAGGGATAAAAACTAGAAAAAATATAACTTTATTTTATCTATCTCCAAATAAGTTTAACAAACAATATGTGGCCTCAGCTGTAGACAGTGTTATTGAAACAATCATGTTTTTATTTGAATAATGACAGTAGATCCGCATATTGTTTTGTTTCGTTTTGTTTTAGAGATTTTATTTGTTTATTTGACAGTGAGAGACAGCAGGAGAGGGAACACAAGCAGGGGCAGCGGGAGAGGGAGAAGCAGGCTTCCTGCTGAGCAGGGAGCCTGCCAGCCCATTGTGGGGACTGATCCCAGGACTCTGGGATCATGACCTGAGCTGAAGGCAGAGCTTAAGGACTGAGCCATCCAGAGCCACTAGATCAGCATATTGTTAAACAATGACATCTAAATGAGAAAGAATGCATTAACAAAAACTACAAAAATAGAACCGAAATTTAGAGTTCAAGGTCAAAGCAATGTACCTGAATTTTTGGAACAGGGTTTGAGTTTTAGTTCTCTATTAAAAAAATGGGCATTCCTGTACAAAACATGCCATTTCTGTGACCCGTTTCTTCTATATAATCAGATAAGAAGATCTGTCCTGCTTACTTCGCAAGATTTTAGGATGAACTTATGGTACAACTCAAAGCAATGTTATAAGAAACTAGTACAGAATGTATTAACACGTATTATGTAACAAATATTTTGCTGGATGCTTTCTATATAATGATTAATATAATATTTATGCAAATACATTATAAATTATTAATTACTATACAAATATATAGAAATATTATTGTGTATAATAGAGCACTTATCTTTATACACTAAGTAATTTAGTCTTTCCCATATTGAAAGGAGCAGGTGACATTTGAGAACATTTATTTCTTTCCATAGCCCATTGATGATTTAGCATTATGCAGAGATATTGTGCCTTTGCAAGAATAAAAAATGTAAGTAGATTAGATTCCTTAGGAAAAAAACAAAGACTCAAAAATAAAATAGGGCGCCTGGGTGGCTCAGTGGGTTAAGCCTCTGCCTTCAGCTCAGGTCATGGTCTCAGGGTCCTGGGATTGAGCCCCGAATCGGGCTCTCTGCTCAGCAGGGAGCCTGCTTCCTCCTCTCTCTCTGCTTGTCTCTCTGCCTACTTGCGATCTCCCTCTCTGTCAAATAAATAAATAAAATCTTTAAAAAATAAAAAATAATGAAATAATAAAATAAAATAAAGTCTAACTGTATAAGATACCAACTTAAAGTAAAACTTAGGCACAGGTTAAAAATAAAAGAATGAAAATGATAATAAATAATCAGACAAAGGAAAATGAGAAAAAGGAGGTGGCAATAATAATAATAAAAATATGATGATTCAAGGCAAAAAGAATTGTACTGGATCAAAATCATCATTTTATGTTGAAAAATATTTAATCCACACTAAATAGACAGAACCTTTATGAGTAGAACAACATTAGAATGACATAAAAGGAAAAAAAAATAGAAATACATAAAACAACATATTGAAAGACTCATAATCTTTGGCAGATACTGCAAGCAAAGTTAAATTAAACTAAATCTAATTGGAGTCTAAGTATTGCAACTAAAAGGAATGACTATTAAACTGGATAAATAAAACTTTTACACTGTTCACAAGAGATACAATTAAAACATAAGGATATGGAAAGAATAAAAGTTGAAGGATAGAAATATATGCCATGCAAATATTAACCAAAAGAAAGCTGGTGTAGTTATTGTGATATCAGACTTCAAAATGATTAAATATTTAATTCACAAAGATATAATAAATTTAAGTTCATATGCAGATAACACACATTGTACTAAAAACACAGACTCCAGTTATATAAGATAACATAAAAGCTATTTAACAAAACAGTAAAAATTCCTCTATAAATATTTGAAAAATATAGATAAAAACTTGATCTAATTAACATGCATGAAATACTATACTCCAAACTTCAAGTGATGCATTCTTTTTAACCACTGAATAATAATTGATTATATTCTAAATCATAAAGTAAATTTTTGCAAATTTCAATGGACTGACATTACAGTGTATATCTTTTGACCAAAATAAAAATAATAATAATAATAATAAATAATAAATAATAAAAAAATTAATAATTTAAAAGAGAGCTAAAACAAAAATTGTCACATCTTTTAAAACTTAAAAAAGAAAAAAAAAGAAAAAAAAACTTAAAAATGAACTTCATGGTACAGCTATTACGGAAAGCAGTATTTCAAAACACTAAAAATAGAACTACCTACCACATGATCCAGCAATGCTACTTTTGAGGGTTTTTTTTTTTTTAAGATTTTATTTATTTATTTGACAGACAGAGATCACAAGTAGGCAGAGAGGCAGGCAGAGAGAGAGGAAGGGAAGCAGGCTCCCCGCTGAGCAGAGAGCCCGACGTGGGGCTCAATCCCAGGACCCTGGGATCATGACCTGAGCCTAAGGCAGAGGCTTCAACCCACTGAGCCACCCAGGTGCCCCAATACTTTTGAGTTTTTATTCAAAAGAATTAATCAGGATCTTAAAGAAATACCTGTTTTCTGGCAGCAGCACTATTCACAATAGCCAAGATATGGAAACAGCCCGAGTGCCCATTGACAGATGAATGGATCAAGAAAATGTGTAGTATACATATGAGGAAATACTGCTTAGTTTAAAAAAAGAAGGAAATCTTGCGATTTGCAACAACATGGATAGACCTGGGTGCATTATGTTAAATGAGGCAGACACAGAAAGACAAATACTGTATAATCCCACATATGTTTGGAATCTAAGAAAGCCCAACTTATGGAAGGAAGAGAGGAATGATACTTATTAGGAATGGGACAAGTGGAGAGGGAATGGGAGATGTTGGTTAAGGGCACAAAGTTTCTGTTCTATAGGATGACCACCTTCTGGAGATCCAAGGCACAGCATAGTGACCATAGGTTACGATAGTGTCCTATACACTTTTTTTCTCAATTAAACTTCTGTTGTAATGGATCTAAAAAAAGAAAAAAAAAGAAACTTCCAATTAACCCACAAAGCAGTAAAATAAAAAATGGAAGTTATAGCATATGTTTAACTGGATGGTAACAAAAGTACTATGTTTCAAAGCCTAGATGATCCAGAAAAAGCTATGTTTAGAGGGAAATTTTTATCTTTAAATTTATATATTAGAAATAAAGGAAAGCAGAAGATCCATGAACCCTAACATCTATCTCAAGAAGTTGTTGTTTGTTTTTTTTTTTTTAAATAACTAAGTCCAAATGAAGTAGGACAAAAGATAGAAAATACAGAGATCAATGAAATAAGAAACAACTACCTTGTAGAGAGGATAAAAAAAGTCAAATGTTGGTTGCTGGAAAAAATTAATAAAATTGCTAATCCTTGGCGAGATTAGAAAGGGAAGAGAGAGACAAAAAGGAAGATAGATTTGTTTTACTTTAATGATTGGAAAGAAGGAGGAAACGGAGAATGAAGAAAAGGTTGTTATCATTGGCAGTGTCTTTGCACATGTAAGTTAGCAAATGCTGTATTGGTTTTTGCAAAGCAGTTGTTTATACGTGATGGGCTGTTTCCACAGGGATTCACTGTAGCAGCAGGATTTATGACACTCTTCATAACATTTTCAACTGCTGATTAAAAAAATAGGTTTTGGGGCGCCTGGGTGGCTCAGTTGTTAAGTGTCTGCCTTTGGCTCTGGTCATGATCCCGGGGTCCTGGCTCCCTGCACGGTGGGGGAGCTCGCTCCTCTCTCTCCCTCTGCTGCTCTCCCTACTTGTGCTCTCCCTCTCTCTCTGTCAAATGAATGAGTGATTTTTTTTTAATTTAAAAAATAAAAAAAGTAGGTTTTTATCTTCCCCGAATATTCTAACCCATAATACAGAACACAATCTTCTTTTCCTCCTAGACGTTCCATAAAAAGACAGAAATCTCCCAATTCTCTTATCAAGTGACTTGAACTAAAACACCTGAATTTCTTTTCATGTTTACAATGGGAAGGAAAATATGACTTGAGCTCTTCTGACATGTCTTATGGCTTGTAATGAAACTAAGCAAATGTGTAAACGTACGGGTATGAATATATTTATTCTTGTGCCCAAAGAATTTAAAGCACAAAAATACCAGTTGCTTAAATCTCCAAGCAGTAATCCAGATGTTCACATTTTAAGTAAAAGAACTGGCTAGATCTTATTCTTGGAATTCGAGTGTTGCTATATTTCATGTCTGAGTATTCTAGAATCTGAACCTAGGCAGCAAAGTTAATGGCAAGATACAAAAGTACAATAATAAACAGTGCTATCTTGCCTTACAGAAAAGATAATAAAGAAATCTTTATTGACTATCAGATAAGATGCACGTTGTTCATTCTGATGTTCTAAACCTTCCACAAAATGGTCCCAACCCCTTTTTCACTTTTGGGTACTGATCACCTCTACTCAGGAGAAGCCTTAGGCAATAGACTACTCTCAGCTCCCCGCAAGTACCTCTGACATTCCTGGAATGTCTTTGCTGTTGCTGTTTTTAGCCTTTCATGATGAAACCATAATTATCTTTCAAGGCTCCTCCAAGAAGTCTTTTCTAAATTTTCTATTAAGATGTGATCTCATTCAATTATTTGCAACAATGTAAAACATTTCTTATATTTCTTGTGTTTTATTCAAAAAAATAATTGGGCTTCATCATTTGTGAAACATCTAATCTTGAACTTCTTAAGGACTGGGCTGTGTCTTCCAAATATTTATATGTACATTTTTCTGAAAAACTCAGCTTGAAGATAGGTAGTCATGTAGTCAGAGCCCCAATGGAAGAAGACCACGATGTTTCCCACCCATAATTTTCAAACTATAAACATTACATTGCATCTGACTGAATACAGTTTCAGGCCTTTTTGCTTCTTTCCAATTTTGTTGCAGTGAGTTTACAGGAAATTAAGTCTGTGAGGAAATAAGACCTAGCCAGGTTCAAAGTATGATTTCCATGGGATATAAATAAAAAAAGCCTATATATATTTCTAAAAGCCTGTACATTTTAAAATTATGAAGTGGTCCAAAGTGTTGGAACCGTAAACAGTTTTTTTTTTTTTTTAAGATTTTATTTATTTATTTGACAGAGATCACAAGTAGGCAGAGAGGCAGGCAGAGAGAGGGGGGGACGCAGGCTCCCTGCTGAGCAGAAAGCCCGATGCGGGGCTCGATCCCAGGACCCTGAGACCATGACCTGAGCTGAAGGCAGAAGCTTAACCCACTGAGCCACCCAGGCACCCCTAGTACACAGTGTTTTGACCACCAGCATCGCTGAGAAACTGCTAAGGCTGCAGAAAGGGGCTTGTGTGCACTGCATAGGAGTTGGCAATTAAAGATAAGCCCATACTGGTACTCTTTGCTCAGTAATTGTGCAAACAACAGAACAAAAAAGACCCTGTTCACCAGAGACTTTCATCTGAGCACCATTGGTATACTGCTGCCTCTGCATCTGCCTTCGTGTAGTCTGTCTAGCCAGATGCAGAAGCTCCCACCAGTCATCATATTCAAAAAGAAAGAGTTAAATGCCTGAGAGAATCCACATGGTAAACAATCATTAGTGGTCTATGTGGGGAGTAAACAGTTCAAAGTCAAGCTTTTGTGTTTTGTGTGTGTGTATGTGTGTGTGTGTGTGTGTGTGTGTGTGTTTGATGATTTTTGCTTCTAACTGGTGACTTTATTCAGTTTCAAGGGTGGGTTTGTAGTCTTGGGTCTTGATACATCTCATTATAATAGCTTTGTTACTTTGTGCCACTGGAGTTAACAAGTAGGACAACAGTGCTAGACCCTGAAATTGCTTGGTTGTAGTTGTCAGATTTCTCTTCTGACAGGTCCAGTCTGGGAAGAATCTGCTGACAGTTTGCAGTTGATGAAGTGGTTTAAAAGTCAAAAGATAATGGGACACCTGTGTGGATCAGTTGGTTAAACATCTATCTGGCTCTTGATTTGGCTTGGGTCATGATGTTAGGATTGTGAGATGGAGTCCCATGCGTGCTGGGCATGGAAACAGCTTAAGATTTACTCTTTCTTTCTGCCCCTCCCTGTTCATGTGTTCTCTCTCTTTAAAAAAAAATAATAATAATTAAAAAAAATTTTAAAGTCAACAGGTGACAACAGGGTAACCCAGAGTTAGCAACAGGAGGAGTCTCTAACACACCAAGGCTGAAAGGACCAAGGAAGGAGGTGTTAGTTATTAACTGGTGCCTAGGGTCCAGGGTCTCCTGGCAGAAGCTGGACGCATGGAAAATGGGAACGAGATCACAGAAGACAGATAGTGCCAGAGAGGCTGCCCGTGGTACGGAAGGAAGAGGGAAATAGCTGGTTTCTTCCTTCCTTCGTCGTCCAATCTCCTGCCACTATCTCCCATTGGCAGAACCAGGAGGAAGCCAGCTGACGCATAGCCTAGTTATCATGATCTGTGAGCGTCAGCCTCCTACAATGTCAAGCAGTACATGGGAAAAGGGAGGGACTGATCTAAGGGGATTGGCAAAGGAGGTGGGAACAGATGGGTGAGGGGTCACATATTTGGGGGTATTTAAATAGTTCAGTGGCTTAGACTAAGGTAGTGGCAGAGATATTGAAGAAAAATAGATGGTTTGAAGTATATTTATGAGAAAAAAAGCACAACTTAGTGACAGACTAGATTGAAAATTAAGGGGGGGAGAAGTGTTGTGAACGACTTTAACAATGTTCGTTGATTGGGTTTGTTTTGCAGTTTCTGCAGAACTGTAAGGCTCCCACTCAGAAAAACCCCTGAGTGCTTAACCACATTGTTCCTTTAATTATTAACATGCAAGAAGAAAAGGTGGTCAGCATTTGGTTGGACCACAGAGAAAGAAGGAGATTGGTTACTGCTAGGGTTACCATGATTATTGTCGTTGGTTATTGTTATCAGGAGCCACAGAAGAGAACAGCAAGCTATATAACTGAGGAACAGAGGATTTGTGGAATAATACATCTCCTGGATATCTCTTTAGACTGGAAAGCTGTATTGTTTTACTAGTTACAAAGACCAGCTCACTAGAAAAATGGAAAGTATACCATAGCAAGCAGTTATGGTAATTGCTAGGAGTGTGTGTGTGTGTGTGTGTGTGTGTGTGTGTGTATTAAGTACTTGAAAGTACCTTGAGAATTTCTATAAAGAGCCAATTAGGCAGTTCAAAAATAAGGTTTTAAATTCAAGGTGTCAAAACAAAAGTGGAGACTAAGGTGTGTCTAAGGAATTCACAAGTCAAAACACAAATAGCGGCAGACTTCTTTCCTGTAGCTGTCCCCGCATGTGAGGGGTGGGGGGTCTGTGAAGTGGAGTGGACAGAAGAGCTCAGTAGTCCCGGGACTCCCTGTCAGCAGCTGTTGCCTGCGAAGTCCTCAGCGGAGAGCCAGAATCCCGACACAAGATGCTTCCATTACTACTATTCTATAAATTTTTAACTTTAGTAATGATGTGAGCAAAAGATAATTGAAGCAACTTTATTAATAATAATCCAAGCATATGATGATAAAGATATCTCTAGGGCCCACTAAGGAGACATATTTAAGCGCTTACCCTAGGCAGGACTTTTTATGCTAGATCCTGGAAGGACTACAAAGAAATATAGGGCAAATTTCAGCACAGTTACAACAAAGTCCTTTCATTTTTAACTTTAGTAACATAATTTATTAGTTCGAATAACACTGAATTCCCAGCAAATTCACCTTCCTGGTACATATAGAGATCTTCAAATATACTGAAACTTCCATCTACATTCATGCAAAAAAAATCTATGACTATGAATTTTTGAATCAGAAAAAGTTAATATAGGTACTTAGGTTGCAGGATTTGAATAGATCATTATAATGTGGATATTATCAGACTAGAATGAATGAAAAATTTGAGATAGACAAAAGAGATGTGAAACAGTTGGTCATGTCAGAAATGCCCCCAAATGCTATCTTGACCTATACAGGATCTCTAAATCCAACAAGATAATTATAGGAGATACATTTCTGTACCAGGAATAATAATAAAAAAAAATGGACGATCTTCAAAGGAAAATCATCGAAAATCAGTTAGGAAATCAGGTGAATTGTCAGTGCTGGGAACCTGAAGAGCAGGGTACAAATGTTCTGATAGAAAATATATGAATGGCAAGTTGACCAAACTACTGAGATTGAGATCTTTGATTTGTGGACGGTGTTAACATCTAACTCTCATTCTATAGGTACAAAACCAATAGAGCTACATTGGGAGATAGTTAAAAGATTTACAGATAGAACCAGGACTTGTCCAAGATACTTGATAGCTACAATCAGAGTCCAGTCAGAAATTTCGACATTCTAAGCAAGCAAGAAGCAGGTCCTCAAATCAAAAGGATTTATTGGACAGTAAGGCAGGAGAGGAAAAGAGGAAAGTGCGGCTTCTGAGTAAATTCGGAGTAATGGTCAGTTATCTTTCTCTGAGAAGTTCGTTGACTATGGCCCTGGGTTTTCAGCTTTATTCAACTCCAAAAAAGGCTAAAAGATATCATCTGTTTTGGAGCTTTGGCAAACTGGTCAATGGGAGGAGAAAGATAACAGAAAGTAAGGTGTAGAATATTTACCAGGTAGAAAGGGGATTTGGAAAGTTTTGAAAAACCAACATTTTCAAATTTGGAGTCCTCTATGTTGTGATGTCTAGGCCAGAATCTGGCATTTGTGTATCACCCGTTAGATAGCAGTTTGGTAAGACACATGAAGTACTGTAAAAATAGCCAGTCATTCCATCTATGTAAACATAGCAAAGAAAATTTAAAAGTAGGAAAATGGCTATATGCAAGAAGAACATCACCAAACTGAAAATGGGAAACAATTAAAATGTACAGTTTTAAGAGAATATTTAAGTAAAATATGTCTCATTTTTAGTGGACAACATTAGGTGATAAAACAATATGGAGACTAAGCAGAGCCATGAAAAATATTAATACAATCAGTGTTGAATGAAATAAACAGAACACTAAATTAAAGGTATATTCTGGTAATAGTAATGGAAAGAATTATCTGTCTGTGGACAGACACTGGACGATATTACGGTAAGCATCTTTCTTTCTGTTGGCTTGCAGCAGCAGCTCATAAAAGAACTTCTCTAATGTTGGAATTTTGGAGGGGGAAGTCTGCCTTCTCTCCAAAGGTGTAATTGCACATGTAAAATCTAGCCTTTTCTCCTTTCTGGGTCCTGGCCAATGCTCGGGCTTCAGATGTTCTTTTCTCTAACATCCTCCTATGGGTTAGCATCTGGGGACAGGCCCTGCCTCTGAAGAGAATTCCTGACATTTTTCAATTCCTCTGCCTATGACTAGGTGCATAAATCAGTTCTATGGGGGTAGAAACAGGATGTTCTTCTGGGCTTAAGATGTTCTTGATTAGATATTTTATAATCAAACTTTATAGCATAAAGCTGATATTTTGATTTATACTAGAGGACTGGGGCATGACTTAATTTTTTTTTTTTCTGGTCTAGGTATCACAGTGATATGACTACCACCTTCAAGAAAAACTAGGAAAGACCTAAATGCGTAAATCCTCAATAAAATACTAGCAAAGCAAATTCAACAGCACACCAAATAAGATTTATCTGTGAGATGTAAGGATAGTTCAACATATACAAATCCATAAATGTGGCCACCACATTAACAAAAGGAAGGATAAAAATATTATATCATCTGCATAGAAGGAAAAAAAAGCATTTGAGGAAATTTACCACCCGTCCATGATATTAAAAAGAAACCTCTCAACAAATTATCTATAGAAAGAATGTACCTCAACATGGTAAGGACCATAAACCCAGAGTGAACATCATACTCAATAGTGAAAGTTTGAAAACTTTTCCTCTCAAACAGGAACAAGACGTGGACGCCCGCTCTCATCCCTTCCATTTAACATACTACTGGAAGACAACCCCAGTGATTAGGCCAGAAATTGGAGAAAAGGTAACTCTGACACACTGTTAGTGGGAATGTAAATTGGCACAGCCACGAGGGGAAATATGTAGATAACAAAGATCACTAAGTTATGTAGATCTTCTACAGGGAGGGTACATTTCATTCCATGATGTTGACAACTCGCCCTGGTTGATACCACCAATCTCATCAGGAAAGTCTAAGTATTGGTAAGCTGTCAAGCTCTTGGGTGCAGATACACATTTTACAAATTATAAATGGATATACAGTTTTATTTGAAAGTGCAAGTGTTATCATTGACGACAAATACTCTTAGTTGTTTTCCATGAAGTGATAGTCTCGCTTCACTTATTTGCAAAAAAATGGCTGCCTAATATCCACATTTGATTAACCATAGTTTGACCTTTAGTAATCCTTTCCAGTAGAAGTGGTATTCCATGAAAAAAGCAGTTGGTTCAGTTTTCAACTCAAATAACCATTCAAATGCTTTTCTTTGAGACAGCTATCATACTTTGGTATGTAATAGAAGTGCCTAATGCATACTTCTCATTTCATCACACAGAATGTTAACTAGGCATGTTGCCAAGGGTGGAGGTTTAACAAAATCAATAATCCCTAGCACTTCCTGAAGGATATTCTGCAATGAATGGAGGAAACTGATGTGGCAGAGAATACAGTGACCATGAGTACAGTTGGATGTCAAAGCCTTGATCCATGCTCATCCACTGGAAGTTTCACACCATTGGCAAAAAAAAAGACACACTAGTTTTGACTTCAGAAAATTCCTGAACAAGTCTCGGGGTCCTCCAGAAGACTGAACATCAAACTTTGAAAACCTTCGAATTTGGGTGATTGTGCTGCAGAACTGGAAAAGCCTTTAATTTTATGATTTTCTGCAGCACATTGACAGGACCATACCATTTGTGCAAAAATCCAAACCCACTATATCTGAGAGACCCAGAGTTACCATAGAGAGTAAATGTTGATAATAATGCCAAGAAAAGATAAATGTAAATGAAAGTTATCGAACTGTTTAAATAGTTGAATAAAATGTCTTGTGATTATGATACTACTTATTAAGTGGAATGTCTTCAAGTACTTGGTTACCTTTTAATTTTGGCCTGTGGGTCATGCAGTCTTTTTTTTTTTTTTTTTAAGATTTTATTGATGTATTTGACAGAGAGAGAGAAGAAACACAAGCAGGTGGAGTGGGAAAGGAAGAAGCAGGCTTCCTGCTGAGCAGGGTGCTAGACTAGGGCTAGATCCTAGGACTGTGCGATCATGACCTGAGCTGGAGGTAGATGCCTTCGCCACCTGAGCCGAAGGTGCCACCCAGGAGCCACCCAGAAGCCCCTGATTACCTTTTAATAGAACAATATATTTGCAAAATATAAAAATTCTATTGGAATGATCAATAATCCAATTTTTTTTTTTTTACAATTTCTGACAAAGCTTACCTTTTAGTTACTTCTAAGTGGGAACTTTCACTGAACCAATAGCAAAGAATACTAGAAGAGAAACCTTATACTATTTCTCCCATGCTATTATAAAGGAAAGAATAACTAATAATAGATAAGGTTACTGAGTGACTATTACAAACAAGAAGCATAACTATTTAATACCAACATCAGCTCAATAAATTAGGTACCCATAATTCCCAATGAAAGCTGAGGAAGTTGAGGCTTTGAGAGGATTAATGACCTCACCAAGGTCACAGAGTAGTAAATGGAAGAGACTTAATCATAAAGCTACTTTAGTGTCATTGTAGATTCCAGAACTAGTTAGAGTTAAGAAAGCTCATGTCCAAGTAGGTGGCTCCTCATTCTTTGAACTGTGACTGGCATTACTATTCACTGGCACTGACAAGCCTCCCATAATCTAGTCCTCATGTGTGTTCATGACAAAAGAGTCTCTCCCAGGAGTTTCTCAGACATCAGTGTCTCTTTCTGTGATCTAGGAGCTGAGTCACAGTTACAGAAAGCCTGACAACATTGCCGCAGGGCCTCGAGGCTGGGCGGAGAGAGAAGGGCTCTGTTTCTGAGCTTCAGAAATGCTGACAGCTTTGACACTTGATTAAAGATCATGGCTGACAGAGGATCTGGAAGGTAGTTTTTGGGGAACTTGGCAGGAAAAAATCTCTAGTGACAAATAATGTTCTAAAAGGTACTCCCGAGGTTAGAGCTGACTTGGGAGAAGTTTCTGACTTAATGACATCCATGGCCCCGCACTTCAGTGAGTTTCTTGCCTTTGGAGGTAAAAGGATGATCACTCCTGTAGGAGGAGGCAGGAGGGAGGATTCAGCCTCTTCTAGATTGTACCACTCTATGCAGGCTTAGGTAGGTGAGAATTTTGACCAAAGAAAACATATTGCCTTCCTCCTTATCATTGTCATCTCATAAGCTCCCTTCCAGGTAGTCAGTTTGTCCCCAAAATTTTACAAACATGTAACTAAGCAGAATATTTCATCTTTTATTCCATATCTCTTCTATCTCACAATGAGTGTCTTAAAACAGAAATATAATACTACATCTTATAAAGGGGTGTGAAAAAAATCAGACATAGAGAATTATTATAGTTCCTCCTTGTTAAGAATCCACGGAACAAACTATAGGATAATGTTAAAGGAAAAGAAGAAAAGTTGATTACTAATTAATCAAGAAGTTATTGATTACCTGCTCTGGGCCAGGCAGAGTTGTAGAAGCCAGAAATAGAACAGTGAACAAAGCAGAAACATCCTCCACGGTTAGGTAGCCCGCATTCTGTTGGGGAGATGAAAGATATGCACCTAAGTATGTATGTAATATATCTGTTTGTGATAAGAATTATGGATAAAAAGCGGGTAAGATGTTAGTGCTGGCGGTCTTGGTTATATGTTGTGCTTAGGTTGGTCAGGAAGGCTTTTTAAACAAGGCGACCTTTGAGCAAAAACCTGAGCGTAATGAGGGATGTGTGAACCACCCAGCTTTCTGAGGGAGGAGCTGTGCTGTCGGATGATATGGCAAATGCAAAGGTCCTAGGTTGGGAATATGGTTTTTCTATGTGAGGGTTATTTGCGATTCAGAAAGAGTGAGCCAGGGGGAGGGAATGGTATCAGAAAGGGAAACAAAGGTCATCCAATGCATGGGGATTTACAGGCAATGGGTCAAGGTATGCGGTTGGAATTTTATTCTGAGTAAGATGTAGAAGCTGCAGAAGGTTTTGAGCAGTCTTCAAACCATGATTTGAACTGGGTTTCAGGATAATCATGCTGCTGCCTAGAAATCAGACCCCGAGGGAGTAGATGAGGACTGAAGCCCAGTGAGCAATGAAAAGGTCTAATGAAACATCTATAATCCAAATGAGAGATGATGGGACTTGGAAACACGTTGTGAGAGAGAGATTTGAGAAAGATTTTGACCGGATTCAAGGATGGATTGAATGTACTGTGTGAGTAAAAGAACGCCGTCGAAGGTGTGGTTAAGACTGGCCGGGAGCACTGAAGAGGCAGTCACATTTAAACTGAAAAGGGAGCGGCAGTCTCAAATTTTCATTTGGGTTGCTTTGGTATCAAGAATTTGTTTTTGCCCATGTTTTGTTTGAGGTTCCTATTAGACTCCTGGCGGAAATGTTGAGTAAGTAGCTGTATATCAAGTTTGGAGTTTTTGAAGCAACTTGAGTCTGGAGTCTTAAATTTCAGATGGTTTTAGCTGAGAGAGTATTGACAACAAATTATGAAGGAGAAACCAAAAGAAGATGAGTAGTTTTGAGAGTCGTTTCCTGTTCAGATTTATCCCACTCTAGAGGATTTTTTAGCGAGCGCCGTTTTTTTTGTTCTTTGTTTTTTAACTGAAAACACTACCCTCTAAGCTACTTGTAGTTTAAAACCATGTCTCAATCTTTATATAGGGAAGTTCTGGCTTTAAGACTATTTCAGGGCAGACAGCTCAATTAAAAAAAATGGTAATAATTTTATTAGTGTTAGGTAAGTGTTCAGAGCATACCATATACAGTTTGTTGTGGGCACTTAACTTATAATTTTTGTTGAATAAAAGGCTGATTAGTATAAAAGCACAATGTATTAACAAAGTGAATACATGAGCTACAAAATCTCAATCTAGAATGAGAATTAATTCAGTAATGTTTTTTTAAAGAGAGTGTAAAAGGCCATGAGTAGTAAAAACATTTTAGCATACCCTGTTTAAACAACTGACTAATCTCCTTCAAGGGTTAAAAAATTGGTATTTTCATACAAATTGGTATATTCATATAAATGATATATTCAGTAAACATTACTTTTATGCCTTATTTTAAAAGAGTCAACTCTAAAGTCCATCTAAAGAACAACATTCTTTAACCTAATTTTATCCCAACAACTAAGTCATTGGTTCTGACAGATTCAGGTGTTACTTACGTTGCTCCTACTATATTAAATACTTGAATATAAACTAGAAACTCCATTATTTATAAAAATTGAGTTAAGTAGAGTTTTTGAAAATGCCTTAAAAATTCAGTAAGAAAGTGGGACGCCTCGGTGGCTCAGTGGGTTAAAGCCTCTGCCTTCGGCTCAGGTCATGATCTCAGGGTCCTGGGATGGAGCCCCGCATCAGGCTAACTGCTTTGCAGGGAGCCTGCTTCCTCCTCTCTCTCTGCCTGCCTCTTTGCCTAGTTGTGATTTCTCTCCGTCAAATAAATAAAATGAAAAAAAAAAGGAAAGAAAAAACTCAATAAGAAAGTAATGAGGATTAAAACATAAAGTCTATCAAATTTCTACAAAAGAGTTCTACATAAAATCTACAAAATTTCATGTTTTCTCTTCTCCAGTAAAATCAAAATATAATGTGGGGATTGCTCTTTTCTAGCTTTATTTTAATCATCTGTTAATACATATTAAAAGCATGGGGCTTCAATAGAAGTGATTGTTTCAGAGCTTGAAAATTGCAAAATTTAGGAAAACTGCCCTGCAAACTTCCTCATTACTATGGAAAAGACACATCCGTGTTCATTTTTCAAGAACAGAAGTTATCAGATGCCTACTATGTGCCAGGTACTGGGCTGGACACTTTCTGAGCTTCTCTTACTGTCCCGAGGTTGAATCTGTGGGGGTTGGCCAGGCCACAGTAGTGCACAGAAGCAATGATTCAGTTACATTCATCCGGATGCAGGGAATTAAAAGATTTATGACGTGCAATAAAACCAGGGAAAGAAAAAAAAATGAATGTTACACGTTTCTGAGGAAACAACAAGTCTTTATAAAAACAATTTTCCTTTCTTTAGAGAACCTGTAGCTTAGGTTTGACTGAGAGGATCAATCCTAGTATTTTTTTTTTTTTTTCCCAAGGAATTTTTTTTTTCTTTTTTCTGAGCTAAACTCCCCTATGGTGAGGGAGCAGTTTAAATTTTAAAAGATTAAATAACACAAGGAACTTCATCTCAATCTACTTAATTTCCTAGGATTCTTGGCCCAAATACTAGGCTGTTTTATAAATGTCCAATAACCTGAGATCATGAGGAGGGGGGGTTCTGAATCTATTTGTGCAGTCAGTTAAGCAATAGAGTGGAGAAGGACCAGGATTTGGACTCAGACATTCTTAGCCTAAGTCTGTTCTCCAACATTAATTTTGTGAGTTTAGTGAACGTGCCCCCTACCACACCATGATCTGTTTGTATATGAAGAGATTGGTGATTATATTAGAAAAGACTCTTTCAGAAGCAAATGACAGAATTTAAGTCAAAAGAATTAAGAAAATAAGAAATTTACCAGTGCCCATAACTGAAAAGTGGAGTCACAGCTAACTTCAGGCATGGCTGCTTCTAGAGGCTGGAATTGTGTTATTAGGCACTGTGTCTCTCCAACCTACAGTGTTGCTTTTCTCATAGAGGGGGGTTTATTTATTATTATTAACTTTTTTGGCTGTAGGTTTTTCTTTCTTCATCTAGCAAATTCTAGAAAAATAAAAGTCCCCCCCCCAATAATTATAATAAAGAATAAAACAAGAATGAAGTCTTTTTGGTCCAACTTGGTTCATAGGTTCTGGCTTAAAATAGTCACTCTTCACTTGTTTAATTAATTTATATACTAATAAGTACTTGAGGTCTACTATGGGATAGGCACTATGGTCCTAGACCTCTGTGATATAGTGGTGAACAAGTATATAAATATATAAACATATAAATTTCCTGCTTTCATCAAGCATTTAATCAGAGGGAGAGGCAGACAATACACTAACACATGAATAAATATACAGTTAACATTCTGCCATTCTTGTCATGTTAGGAAAAATGAAGTAGGACAGGAGACTAGAGAGTGATAGGGCTTTTTTTCATATAGGGCGATTAGACACAACTTTTCCGATGTGGTGATATTTGTGATTCTTTTGGGAGAAACTGGGAGCAAAACAATAAATTGGAGATGCTTGCTTGTGTTGCAGGGCTGGCTAGCAGAGGTTGGCGCAGAATGATTTAGGAGGACAGTGGTAAGTTATGGTTGGGAAGATAGCTAGTGTCAGACTTCATTTTACATTAGTTGGAAATTCTGGAGGATTGTGAAGAATAAAAACAGGGAATTAGCCAACTTACATTTTCAAAAGATCAATCTTTTTGCTGATTGGAGAATAGACTCTAGGGATGGGACTGGAACCAGGAAATCATTTGAAAGGTTACCCCACGGGTCTCGGTAGGAGAGGATTGTGGTTTGGGCTGCAGTAGCAGATAGAGAGAAATGGTCTGATTCGGAACGAATTTTGAAGGTAGAGTTGACAGGGGTCACTAATGGATTAAATATCTTTCTTCAAGAGAAAGACCAAGAATCATAATATATGAAGAATCCACCAGACATACCCATCTTCCTAGGGATGAAATGGAGATGGAAAATTGGATATGCATGTCTAAGTGATTCTTGGCTATTTTTCCTCTATATTCTATAATAATATTCATCATGATTATTACAGCCCAGCCAAGAATATCAAATATACTGATGTTCCAAAAAATTGTAAATATTTATACACATACACAATGTTCCTATCCTGCTGGGTGGTAGGACAGGGCATCTGAACCATACCTAAAGAGAGTAATGTAGGATATTTCTCTGAAACAAACCATAGTGCCCTCAGTTAGAAGGAGGGAGTGAATACTGGACCTTAAAAAAATCACTAAAGATGACTAGTATCAAAAGATGTTTAGTGTAAAATTTTCTTAAACTCTAAAGCTTATATCATATCTGCCCATTAATTGTCAGAAAAAAAAAGTTATTTAATGTTTGTAGATCGTGAAACACCTACCCAAATTCCTTCTTCTGAAGTTTGAATCTTTGCATATGCCTCATCTTTATCACATTTTCTCTCTTTTTTAATACTGTTAATTCTTTTTTTTAAAGATTTTATTTATTTATTTGACAGACAGAGATCACAAGTTGGCAGAGAGGCAGAGAGAGAGGGGGGGAAGCAGGTTCCCTGCTGAGCAGAGAGCCCAATGCGGGGCTTGATCCCAGGACCCTGAGATCATGACCTGAGCCGAAGGCAGAGGCTTAACCCACTGAGCCACCCAGGGGCCCCTTTATCACATTTTCTTTTCCACTTTTGCTTCAAGTGTTCTGGGTCACTTAGCCTAGCTCCTGCATTTCATTCACTGCGTTGTGTAAACCTGTGTCTGCCTACCCTGCTCTCCACTGGGACTGCCTTTTTTTCTTTTGTCCATCTGGTAGGTTCCTGACCATGCCTCAGTCAGGTGCTTCCCTCTCAGCTTTCTCAGACTCTGTAAGGCTCTTACCTGCTCCCTGCCTCTGGGCTCCTTAGCACTCAGCACCAAGAGTCTCACCTCTACCACACTAGCCACACTGATGTGCATGTACGTTTGCTATTCAAGGATTTCTGTCTCAAGTTAGCATTGCTGGATCACACTGAAAGAATCAATATTCTTAGTATTTTGATATTTAATATTGGTTCTCTATAGTTAGTGATGGACCAGTTTACATTTGTAAATGAGGATGAGAACCCATTTCTTTATATCCTAGCCAACACTTGGTGTTTTTAGGTCTTAAGACTTTTATTGCTCTGAAGAATAGGAAACTGTCTTTTTCTGTTTATTTCTCACAACCTGATTTGTACCCTCATTGACTTTAATTTTTCTCAGGATTTTTGTTTTTGAGGTCCTCGGTGTGGGCTTCTGGGCTATTCACAGCACAATCTCTAGGGGACATCATTCATATAGACCACCTTGAGAATAGTGTCATTCTGGGTGTTTGCAAAAAAGGTGACCCTGAGGCAAAGACTGTGTTTTATTCATCTCTGTACTTTCTGTTTGCATCAGGATTTGGCACAGAGTAAGCACTAAATTGAGGAGAGGATAGTTGAACTGATAACATTTCAGCAAAATTGCTTCCCTTCCAACATCTCATGAAGAAGTTAAATAGTAAAGTGGGTGCTTCTAGACAGTTTTATTATATGTGCATTTTATGTTTTATCATCTTTTTTAAAGTCATATCATCGGGAAATGTGCCTGAAATAGTAATCTGGCTTTTTAATTCTGTAATATGAGTCTCTCAATCCTGAGCCTGTGTATTATTCTGGAAGACAGATATGGGGGTAGGTTAATATATGAAATCAGAGAAAAGACCCTATCCAATCAACAGTGCACTTAAAGTTGTCAAGGTAATGGCTTTCATTTTACCAAGAGAATTATTCCTGAGAACCATAATCCCTTACATTTGTTCAGTGTTTTTGGTTTATAAAGGACATTCACATATATATGTCATTTGATTTCTGCTAAAACTCTGTGGGTTAAGTCACACACAAATTATTACTGAGGCTGAGACGCATTAGTCAGTTGGCTGAGGTGATATAACTAACGAGGCAAGCAAAATCTGATATTGATGGGCAGCAGTGTGCACATCTGTGCAACTCAACTTCCCGACTTGCTATGGAATGTGGCCATGGGAACACCATTCTATTCAATGAGACATAAAAGTGAAAGCTTACTGACATTTCTTTGTTTTATTACATATTTCTTCATTGTCTTTTCTGACATACTGTTGGATACAAACAAAATAATACATAACACATGCAAGTTTTAAAGAATAATAATTATATATAATGAATACCTGTGAACCCTCTACCTAACCCAGGACTAGAACGCAGCCAACAACATCCATATGCCTCAAAGTTCTTCATCTATCCCATCACTTGTCTTCTTCCATGGGTGACACTGTTCTGAATCTTGTGTTTATCATTCCTATGCTTTTCTTTTTCCATAGTTTCGTCTCTTATGTCTATATGCCTTAACAACGTATTACTTAGTTTTGAGTTTTATAAAAATGGTATTTTGATCATTGTGTCCCTGTGGGACTTGTGTTTTGTTTTTTTTTGATGACTCAAAATTACATTTCTAAATAACATAGTCGTTGAATGAATAAAAAAATTTATTTTATGTATAGCTCTACTTTATTCATTTTCACCCCTACAAGATATTCCATAGTATGAATGCACCACAATTTATTATTCGCTCATCAATGAACATTTGAAAGTATTCCAGTTCTCTTGTTGTTATAGATACTAGAGTGGTCATTTGTGCTCACGTGTCCTGCTATATATGTAGGAGTTTCTCCAGTAGTGCATTTTTGTGTCAGTTTGATTGTTTAAATTTACAGTATAGCAATATTTCCAACTTTGTTGGACCAGTTGAGGGGCCCACCACCATTCATCCACATTCCCTTCCACATTTATATTATCAGACCTCTTAAATTATGCCTATTGTCTAAAGTTACATTTCACTAATTTTATTGATAAGGTTTTATTATTATAGTTATTACTGAACCTGGGCATATTTTTGCATCTTAATGACCTTACATCATTCATCTTTTATGAAATGCCTTTTTATGACCTTTGCTTATTTTTCCATTGAGTTGTATATTTTAAATTAATTTATTGATGTTCTTTACATATTCTGGGTATTAAATTTTTGTTTATTATATGCTGTGTGGTGATATCGACTCCTAATTATGGACTGTCTTTGTATGTCCCTATTATGTTCTTGGTGAACAGAAGTTCTTCATTTTGATGGGGTTGTAGACACTCTTTTTGGAAATTGCTTCCTTTTGTGTTTTACTTAAAAAAAAATTCTGGGGGTGCCTGGGTGGCTCAGTGGTTTAAAGTCTCTGCCTTCAGCTTGGGTCATGATCCCAGGGTCCTGGGATCAAGCCCCCATGTCAGACTCTCTGCTCAGCAGGGAGCCTGCTTTCCTTCCTCTCTCTGCCTGCCTCTCTGCCTATTTGTGATCTCTGTCAAATGAATAAATACAATCTTAAAAAAAAAGAAAAAAATTCTGTAATTCATAATAAAGACTTGGTTCTCAGATTTTTTTTTTCCTTCTGCAATTTTTTGAGTTTTTGTTTTCCTATTCAAGTCCTTAACCCATATGGAATTAGTTTTTGTGCTAAATTAAAAAAAAAAAAAAAAGCTCCTTTGGGAGAATAAAGTGCTTTATTTCAGTTCAACTTAATTAAGCAATACTTGTCCAGTTTTCAAATTTTACCTTTCCCAAACAGGTGTGTGTATATGTGTGTGTGTGTTCACTTTTTTTTTTTTGGGGGGGGGAAGAATCAAAACAATTATGTCATAGAGATGATGAAATAAACTAAGTAAAATCACTAATCAATTAAAAATAAATCGGGATTATGGTTTAACTAAGGACTTTCCTGAAAATTTCATATAATTGAGGAAAATAATTCAGGCTCTGCTTTATAACATTTATCCTCTTAAGATAGTATTATTTGTTAAATAGAAGGTAGTTTTTAAAAAAATAATTTGCAGGGGCGCCTGGGTGGCTCAGTGGGATAAGCCTCTGCCTTGGGCTTGGGTCATGATCTCAGGGTCCTGGGATCAAGCCCCGCATCGGACTCTCTGCTCAGTGGGAAGCCTGCTTTCCCCTCTCTCTCTGCTTGCCTCTCTGCCTACTTGTGATCTCTGTCAAACGAATAAATGAAATCTTAAAAAAAATAAAAATAATTTGCAAAAAAATAAATAAAAATAAATAAATAAAAAAAAAGAATTTGCCTTGTATTAATGCCCATTTTGGGGGGTAATTTAAAATTATAGAAAATGACAAGAAAATAGGTTATTTACTAAAAAAGACAACAGTAGTCTCTGAAAACCACTTCCCTTTAACTCCTTCCCTCCTCTCACCAAAACAAACTAACAACAACAACAACAAAAAAAGCCAGAAAATAAAACCATAGCATTAGAGGAAGGGTGTAGACAACAGTGTAATCTATGGAGTACTTGGGTATGTGTTTAGCCAGAAAAATTTTTGTGCATCATTGATACTGAAGGATGACACAGCCCAGTGGGTTATATAGTCCAGATCATGCATTCTGGGATCTCTTGTGAAGCTACTACCTACGACCTTCCTCTCAGAGGTTCTGAGTGCTGTGACCTGGGATAATGCCCTGGGATTGGGAAGTTTCAAAACTTCACCGGTGATTCTGATTTTGTTATGGATGAGAACCACCACATGGGGCCAGACTCCTCATTTTACAGATTGAAAAACAAGGGATGGGGGTGCCTGGGTGGCTCAGTGGGTTAAAGCCTCTGCCTTTGGCTCAGGTCATGATCCCAGGGTCCTGGGATCGAGCCCCGCATCGGGCTCTCTGCTCAGCGGGGAGCCTGCCTCCCCCTCTCTCTCTGCCTGCCTCTCTGCCTACTTGTGATCTCTGTCTGTCAAATAAATAAATAAAATTAAAAAAAAAAAAAAAAGAAAGAAAGACAAGGGATGGAGATCTCCATAGCTCACTGTGGCTGACCCATAGCGGAATCAGTGCTAGATTCCAGTTAGTTCTCTTCCTACTCAACATCATTCACCCTGCTGTGCAGGCCCAGGAGAGGGTCCTACTCATTTCCTACCTCATTTAGCCTTGTCTACATTTAATGGCACTGGGCCTATCATAGATGTTTAGTAAATATTAAATGAATAAATTCCTATCTCAGGTCCAATTGCCAATACTGGCCATGTTGGAAAAACCTGCCAATGGAAGTTGAGTATACAAAATGGATGAGGTTTGCAGAAGCTCAGAGCATTGAGAATGTTTTTGATTATTTTTGGACTCAACAAGCTGTCCCCACACCACCCTAGAATCTGTAATGACTTCTGTCAGTTTCCATGGCACCAGCTAATTGAAGAGATTTTAGGGCAGGTTGGGGTCACATGGAATGTGTCTGGGGTGGGAGAGAGGGGTACTAGGAAATCTTACCCTTCTGCTACATGCAAAAAGAAGGGAAAGAATTCACTACCAGATTTTATTAGGATTAGCCACAAGCTTGAATATGGGAAATATAAAAATGGCATGGAGTTTTCCCTGAACTGGGGCACACATCCACATGGGAAGTCCTACATGAGGAAAGGGGGAACAGCATGGTTTGTAGAATAATGGCATCCAATAAGGATGAGCTCACGTGAAAGCGTATGCCTACTTGGTATGATTTACAATCCAGACTTTTCCCTTACGAGTTCTTGTCAGGAGCACCTAGGCATTTTATTTCCTCTCAAATGTCATGGGCCTGGACCCCACCCCCAAAGATTTAAATTCTGCAGAAAGAGTGAGGATTCTGATGCGTCTGCTTAATTAGTTCAGGTCAAACTGACCTTTGTCTCTCACCCAACCTGCTGATGTCTGAAATTCCACACAGAGCCATAATCATTTGTTGACAAGCCTATCTCTTTAATATGAAAATTGCCCAGGGAGAGGTTACAATTAAGGGTTTATCAATTAATGATATTTTCAGATAATGAGTGAATGTGTTTCATCACTTGCTTTCCTTGGAGGTAGTTTTGATAATAATCTTTACCAAAATGATAATGGATTTCTAGCCTGCCGTCTGTCACTCTTCTATCTTCTGAGGAACACACCCTCCTTAAGCTTGGACAATACTTTCCAGTTGGCTCTTTTACCGTTTAGTCATCCTTTGTAGCATATCCCCTGTTTGTGGGTGAGGGAAATAAAGCAACTTCTCTTGGTATTCTCTTCTATCACCACCAGCCTTGATGAGGAAGAAACTCAGTTTGAGAGAAACAGGGCATTCAAGTGGGCAGAGTCACTCAGTTACTTGACAGATGGCCCAGAAGCATAATAGTACATTCCCAGGTTCATAAAGTGAGTCAGATCCTATCCAAAACCACAGCAGCTTTCAAGCCTGGTGATCTTGAAATAAATAATTAGAAAAACAAGCTAAGGGTTTATTTTTTTATTAAAAAAACACAATTATTGAAAAAGAGTAATGCTTTATACAAATTCCCATTACAAAACTCCAAAATATCTATTTCTCTGTTTCCGGGCACAGAAGCAGAATACAAAAATATCAAAATTGGATGAATTCTGGTGTACCAATTCTGTTGGCCATTTTGGACTATCAATTTCTCTGTAGAGTTTAGCAACCAGTAACCACCATGCATTTACACTCAGACATCATTAGAACCTTTGTATGTAGCAAAGACTCTCTGAATTATACCTTCTAAGAACATAGAATTTCAGGTTTGGAAGACATATTAAACTTTATGGGTTCATACCTTCATATGATGCAGTCCTTTGGATAATTCCCCTGATGTGGTTTCACTATGAATTACCATTCCCAAACTACCTATCTGAGCAGTGCTCCCTGCCAGCTAAAGCAACACCTCTGATAGCATCACTTAACACCTTATATACCCTTGCAAATTATTTTAATTCAGAAAAGTCTTCTGTACCATGGCTTTGCTGATGCTTACACGTCTACATTCTAAGTGTAAGTCTGCATTACTGAAAGGAAAAAAGCTTAGCCATAAAAAGCATCAGGCCACACCCACTGAAGAAACTAAGACTTCCTTAGAATCTTTTCCATTCAGTAAGCCGAATTTCACTTCAGTGTCTCATCACATGAGAGATTAAGGCAAGAAAACCATTTCTTAGAATTTCTCTCCTTTCAGGGATTTGAAAAGCAATCCTAAACCAATGCACTTAAATCCTTAATTCTTTCCCCAGTACAGTACACATTTTTTTTTTTTTTTTTTTTACCCTTTAAAACCACACTTACATGTATCCCATCTTACTGGATCCCCACAACAGCCCTGTGAGGTAGGCAGGTCAAGAATTACAATCTCCTTTTTACAGATGAGGCACTGAATCTAGGGCAGCCAAGTGCCTTGCTGAAACTCAAACAGTAATTGATAGCACCAAGACTCAAATCAGGTCTCCAGTCACCAAAGCCAACACCTTTCCATTACATCATCTTGCTCAAGTGAAGTAGCAATTTCTCAGTCAGGAAAACTAAGAGCAATTGTTAAAATGGAACGGAGGACCAAAAGCATTCTAGACACCGTTCATAGAAAGGAGATGGGCCAATGAAGAAAGGAAGGTGCCAACCGATATAAAAACGTGTGCATAGGTTTGATTCAGTGACTTAACCGCCAACTGAGCAAATAAAAACACTACTTAAGCATGGTTCATGTTCAAAGAATGAGCATAATATCAACTAATTAATACTCACACCGCCTCTACCAGCTGGTTAAGTGTCATTATCTCAATTTGACAGATGGGAAAAGAGGAGAAAGACTAAGTGACTTGCTTACAGTTAGAGAGAGAATATCTGTCATCGGATTATCACTACAGGAAGTCTAGTACTTCATTCAGACAAACAGACAGATGAGCCATTTTCTCTCTAGAAAGGGGTAAACTACACCATAAGTCATTGGAGAAAACAATACAGTTGAGGTGCGTGGGGGGAGGAAAAGATAGTTTGAGGGCATACACAACTGTGAATAAGTAGCTTAAAAATTCAATCAATAAAATTGTGTTACAACACTTGGGAAAGCAGCACACAGCAACTGAATCAGACAAATATTTTCAAAGCAAACAAGAGCACTGTAGGTCAGAGTACAGAAATCGTGTGGAAGGTCAACAGGAACATATCATCTTGGTCTTGCAGAAAGACATGCTCCCAAAGTTCTGATCTGTAAGAGATTCTTCCTGACTCTCGGAATTATACTGTAGGCATATGAAATGTGTTATCAGATTCAAGATTTAAGCTCAACCTCATAAAAAAAAAAAAGGATGATGAAAGCACATGCTATAAGATCATAGTTAAAAATAATATAAAAGAAGCACATGAAAAGCCACATGTGAAGAAGTGAAAAAAATCCATACTTAGTAAAGCAGGTTAGGTCTTTTGTCAAAGATGCTAAAAGCTGATCAAAGAGGGAAAATAATATTTCACCTATTATATATATGTCCATATAGAAGAAGAAAAATGTACCAGATAAACTGCTTTTTAAATCAATATAGAATTAAATATCTTTTTCTTTTTTTAGATATATTTTAAGTATACTGGTACCAACATAATAAGAGTTTTTGCTATCTAACTTTTAATAGAAAAACATGTATATGTACATATCTATATATATTTAAGGAGCTCCTCTTCCCCACATTTGAGATGATTACTCAGTGGGAAGCAGTAATAAAAATGGAAAAGGCTTCCCTCCTGCATTGAGGAAAGGAGATAAAATAAAACTAAGCCATGTTTAGCAATGCGTATTTTAAAAAAATAATTTTTTTGTTTTTGCATTTGTTTGTTGTTGTTTTTTGCAATACCATAGTTCATACTACAATAGTCAAAAGTCTAAGGTCCTAATGTCAATGACAGTATTTCAATGTCCACTTTCTATTTGTTTCAACAGCTGCTGTCTCCTTTTGCTTCTGTGTCACACATAGTCTTTCCCACTGGAAGGTGCAGGTTTTGGATAGGGCCGTGGCGTTGGGTAAGATGTTGTTTTTCGGGGACAGGAGCAGCAAAGTAGGGCACCTCCCAGAAGGCAGAGAGAGGCAGCAGCCCAGCCAGTAAAGAGAGCCTGACCAAATTCATACCTGAAAAGACAGTGCATTACTTTAGTCAATGAATCATTGGGAATTTTGTAATATAATTAAGGAAGGAAATCAACATCATAGTCATTATATTTTTTCCCACTGGGAAAAAATCCCCCATAGTCCCCTGGGGGAGGTACTCTAAGGTTCATGAATATGGACACACAAGAATGTTCACACTGCGGTTGTAGGCGCCTTGCAATAGTAGCTCAGGTGATAGGGTCTGCAACACCAGGGTAATCACACAAATATATCCTAAGGCTTCACCACAAGTAGGAGACTTGTGAAGTGTGTTTATGTATTTTAGAAGTTGAGTTTGGACCATGATTCCCAGGCTAAAACTTTACAATTATGCTATTGCCAAGTAGCAACCATATCCTATAAAGAAACTGCTGGCAAGTGATAGAGACCAACAGAATTTTCAATAGTTGATCCGAGGTACCTCTATACACTGAGATCAGAAATGTATCGTTTCACAAAAAAGACTTCTAAGCAATCCATAAGCCATTCTGGATTTAGCTGATACAGGTGGGTGCATGGAGCTGGCCTCCTGCGGAGAGACTCTGAATGATGGCAGACAATAGGGCAGAGCAGGCCTGGCCTTGAGTCCTGATGCAAACTCTCTAATGCTGCATTCTTGGCTAATAACTTCACCTCCCAATCTTAAATTTCTGCTTCTCTCTCTCTCTCTCTCTCTCTTTTTTAAAGATTTTATCTATTTATTTGACAGACAGAGATCCCAAGTAGGCAGAGAGGCAGACAGCGAGAGAGGAGGAAGCGGGCTCCCTGCTGAGCAGAGAGCCCGATGTGGGGCTCCATCCCAGGACCCTGAGATCATGACCTGAGCCGAAGGCAGAGGCTTTAACCCACTGAGCCACCCAGGCGCCCCAATTTCTGCTTCTCTTAAGGCACAACAATCCCTTCTGCCTCACTGGACTGCTTTCAGGATCATGGGAGGAAATGTAAATAACACACTGTCGGTGCCAAGCAATTTATAAAGTGCCTTCACATCCATTACTGGTAAAAATTTAGCCTATTGACCGCTTGCAGTTTCAGTTCCTATATTGTAAGCCTTACAGATCTAAGGCTCCACCATGATCATGATCACTGCAGTATATGTTCTCCAGTGTAGGTGATTATATGAAGAGAAGCACACCTTATCTCTCTAACCACAGGGATTCTGCATCCATTCATCCTAGCACACAACAAATAATAATTCTGCCTTAACATTCTGACTCTTAATGAAGTCATTAGGCTTTAATGATGTGAACACAGTGACACAAAGAGCCTTGGCCCTGATCAAAGAGTGTTGCTACAGGAGAGCCCAGAAATAAAAGAGCCCAGCTCTTTTATTTCCACAAATCACAATTTAAATAAAAATGACTTTCGCAAAGCCCATTTTATAGCTGTGATGGAACATAAAATTTGAAAGTGGTATTTCAACATATTTTTTTCATAAATAAGTTAAATTTTGTTTTCCTACATAAAATTAAACTATTGGGAATGAAGTATTATTCATTAACCCCTACAGTAGTACTATTTTTTTCAACCAATCATAAACCATGTGTTAAGTTATTTTAAAAAATCACTTAATCAATTAAGCGTTGGAAGTATTGGGACATACCACAAAAAGGAAATTTTAAATATGTTAACATCTTTATTGATATTTTAAAAAAAAAGAACCAGAAAAAAGGTCCAGTATACAGTTAAAAAGTACAGAGCTTGGAAATTTACTACTTCTAAGTGCATTTTGTCATAGATATAAGCTGTTAAAGCAATTACCAGGCTCATTTTAACATGAGTCACAGGCCTTTCAGATTATTTTCAGGTTTGACTAAAATTTCACAAAGTTCCAGAAAGCAAATCTGAGAACTTATGGCACTGGGTGGACTTTGTAGGAGATAAACAGGGTATTTTCTAAGAGAGAAAACTATTTTACACATGAATAGCATTACCTGGCATTGACTGGGGTCATGGGGTCATAAAATTCTTGAACAATTCTATTGCCATACCATGCTGTGGCAACTAAAACAGCCAGACCTACAGAAATTAAAAACAAAATACTGTTAGTCACTATGAAACAATGAGCATAAATATACAGCCCATGAAATTTATAAGCATTTTACAAGAATTAAAACTCATCAATAGTGCTGACATTTTTAATGTAGTCAGTTTTGATTTAGATAATTTTCACTTAGGGAGATTAGAGATTCAGACATGATTTATTCCAAATACTCTGTTAAGACAGACGAAAATATTAGGCTGAAGTTGGGCATGGTTTATACTCTTGATGTCACCTAATTCACTTACAGTCCAAAGTCACGGACAATTATAATGCTTTTTTCAAAACAGTTCAACAGGTTGATGTCAGTTAAGAGCTCCTTCAAAGATATTGTTACACATTAGTATGCTAAACTACTTTTGATAAAACCAACGTCCTTATTAGTATACACAGAGTCACTTGCAAAAGGGAGGAGGAGAACCCATCTACATTTCTCTTGACCAAGTTCAAAATTTACAGTTCTGCAGAATCAAAAGGAAAGTAAACACCTAGATAGCAGGGAGGAGCAGGAGCTGTCTCAGTATGGACCAGACCACCCAAATCCTACTGCCCTGCTGGCCAGACACGGCCAGGTACTGCCTGGAGATTTGCTGAGGTGTCACATCAGAGCAGTTTATACAGCATCCTCTCAATTTCCTATGCATTTCATATTTCAGTAATACCCAAGAAACTACTTAGTCTACATAATTACTTCTATCATTTATAAGAAGTATAAAAATATCTCAATATTTCTTATCCAAGGAAACTAAATAACTTCTTCATATAGTAATTATACAAAACCATCAATATAAATAGATTAAATATTTCCATGCTACTCCCTCTCATGCTACCCCCCCCCAAAAAAAACAGTCCAATCTAATTGCCTCTAATACTTGACAGAAAACACTACTGCTTTGGGCTGCTTAGATACACCATGAGAATATTCTGGAACTTGCCACCCTTACTCTCTAGGAAGTCCCTGAAACAGAAGTGGGGGTGTTGTAGTCACTTACAGGAGTTACAAGAAGGGAAGCAAAGGAAGGGTGCTATGCAGTATGTTTATTCACAGCCTTTGGAATCAAACCATTGGGAATGAAATGCTATTCATGCTTTTTCTGGCAAGAGCTAATTTGAAAAAATGGAAAGACTGATCCCTTTAACCAAATCTTTAGCAAAGCCACAGGCACTCTTCCTTCATTATTGGTTAAATCCACATATGATGCTGGAGTAAAGGCTCCTAAAAAGTCTTTTTCCAAAGAGAAAATGAGAAAATAAATTCTAATTCTAGCTCTTTCTAATGGTCGATTATATCACTGATCTCATTTTCAAAAACAATAGACTGTATATAATATATACTGTATATATGCTTATATAATGTAAGCTCTATTATTTCATGTATTTGCACACACATACCATTTTATCTGCACACATAATACTATCTTATTTAAGATAATCCTTATTATAGGCTTTTATAATGGAAGTACCCATGTCTTTTCCTGATACTCATTTTTCAAAGGTCACATATGTAACTCCTCAATCAACACTTGAATAAAACAACAACCACATATGTATTTTCTATGGAAAATATAACTTCATTCCTTTATCAAGGTTTTCTCTTTCTTAACTCATCTAACCTAACTTCCTACCATTCCAGCCTCTACCTCCACTCCAACTGGCCTTCACTTCACATGTCTATAGTACATCCCATTTATTCTGGAATCAGATCGGCCTATCTGGAAGGCTGTCCTCATTTTTCTCCAAAAATCCTGATTCCATCCACTCCTCGTAGACCTGTGTGATTCACATATTCTTCACGTTCTCTGTCATAACTCCCCATCTTTGCCACATAATGTTCATGGAGACACTCCAGAAATTTTCTGAATTTTATAGAATTGTTCCTTAATGCTTGCTAAATAGAAAATATCCCTCTTCACCTGGGAGACTGGTTCTAGCAAATCAGTTGGCACCCGGAACCTCAATGAACAGAGCTGCCCACCGTGAGCACAGATCTCAGATTTTCATTTGGTCCTATTTGAGAATGTGCAATTTAACTAGACAAGGTTTCTATGTCTTCAAGATTTTAAAGGAACTGAAAAAAATCAATCCAAGGGCGATGAATCCAACAAAACGTAAGGAAACTCAAACCTAGGTCTTTACCCATGCCAGAGACAGATTAGTAAGGTGAAGGGGCAGGGCCTCTCTTACCTGCAATAAGAAAGATCACACCCCCAATGACAGCCATCCGCATCTTCTGCACCTCATCGTCTTCCAAGCACTTCATACACTTCATGCCAATTGTGGCCACAAAGATGGCTATCAGTCCCAGCAGGATGCCAATCACCATCAAAGCGCGGGTGGCTTGCAATGTACCTGGTGGGAAACATTTTAGAACATGTAAAAATTGTGCCTAGGCCAACCAGAGAAGAGTGATTGAAGGTCATGTAATTTCAATCATGTATGACAAAGATACAAATGAACTAGGAGTCACAAGACCCCAATTCCAATGATGTTTCCGCAGGTAACCAACGCAATTTCCACTCCAGAGAAACAAACGCCTGGCTGGCTGATGAATGAGAAGCCTCCAGCTCTCACGTTTTATGTTTTTAATATGAACTTCAAATCCTCTGGAAAAATAATTAATGATCTGGTTGAATAGGTTTAGCAGAACTAATACATCTTTAATCCTCACTAACACAGTATTTTAATTCTGAAACAACAATCATAGTATTATCCTAATGTTAAACCATTTATAATGAAAATGGCTTACAATATACTTTGGTAATAGTCAACAGCTTTATACTCCAGTCGTCAAGCCTCAGAAAATAAAAACAAAACAGGTGAATTTGGAAGATAAGTAATGAATTTCTCAAAGATTGTCATGGCTGGATAAGTAACATCTGTGTCTCTAGTGAGTGGCCTGGGGGTGGGGGATATAAATGCCATTTTCTTAGAACAAAACAAAATAACCTTTGAGATGTTACTTTGGAACATGGCAGTTTCATATTCAGAGATATCACCAGTGTTCAAAACTATTAAACTGTCATGTTGTAAAATAGAAGACAATAATTTAATGTAGTATTTCTCAATATTACACTAATTTTGTGCTTTCCTGTTATTGTCATTGGTGTACTAAATCATGATATAGTCAGCTTTGGGAGATTATGCCAGTATGTTTAATAAAGAATAAAAACGTGATGCTATCATTGTGGTATAAAGGCACACATTAAAAAAAAAATGATCTGAAACTACTCTAGTAAATGAGTTTGATTAATTCTAGATTTATTTCCTCCTTCTGGTAAAAATCATTATCCTATTGACAGTGTTTACAGGTGGCAATTATTTTTCCATGTATAAATGGTATTTACATTGCAACAAACCATGCTATCTTGGGTAAGCTACTTATTATTCTTTGGGACCATGTTTCTATTATGTAAAGTGTGAATGATGATATCTCTAACCAGGAAGTTGGAACAATTTACTTCCTGACGGTCTTCAAAAGTGGCCAACATGGTGGAAAGGTTCTGTATTTCCCAATTAAATTGATATCTAAACTCAGTCTTAACGACGTTCAGGGTTGCAAACTTACATTACCAATCATTATTAGCTCTAGAGATTTCTAAGACATTCTATTTTAATTTGTTAATATTTATATCCTTGCCATAACCAGGCAATCTCTGCTAAAATCACAATAACCTCTTTCTAAGAGGAATCAAAAGTATTTTTTTACTGTATTTGAGAGCTATTTTGGAAGCCAAGATACATTTTTACTTGATTTAAGTAAACAGCAAAATGGAGACACTCCCCTCACATATCCAGCTCCTTGTAAACATGTGGGGCACACATGCACCCTACCCACACACTTCTCATAAGATTCCTGGGGAGTGTAAAAACTGCTGAATCAAAACACATGTTCCATCCACCGTGGGTTTCCCAGGAACTGAAGCTGCTTATAAGATTAGCGTAAAACTTCTTCCTTGGATCACAAACAATCCTGTGGCAAGAAGAGGAAAGTACCAAGGAATCCACCGTTATGGCGTGCCCTTTCTTCTCATTTACCAGGAGTTTTTGCCAAGACAATCATTACATGACAGGAAATTGGAAAGTAAAATAATGAAATTCTAATACACAACACACATCTCAGATTTGGTCCTAAATACCCCTCAGAAGAAAGGCATTTCAGGGTAAAGAATGCTGGAAGGAAAACTACTAAAAATCACAAAAATAATCTACGTGCCAGGAGGATAGGCTGAACGGCCGTCTGTTTGCTTGGCACTGTCTCGGTTTTAAAACTACAGGTCCTGCCTCCTAAGAAGGACCTGAATCCTGGACAAATGGAGACATCTGGTCACTCTACTGGAAGGTGACAGAATATGACAAAATGAGGTGCATTTAGTGGGGTGCTCGGAAAGCTTAGATCCTACAGGGCTTTGCAAGCTACAGAGCTAGACTAAGGTGTTCAGCATTTATTCTAAGTGTAATCAGAAGTCATTGTAAGGTTTTAAACAATGGGTGGCAAGATTTTTCCTTCAGTAGAGAGAGACCCATTAGTAAATATTCTTCCTATGCTAACCCTTCAAATACACATAGCTTTCCACATCTCTCAGCCACTTCTGTTGTTTATCTCATAAACACTGTTTTCCAACCTTTGTTAATCACCTTTATTGTTAATCTCTGATCTCTGTCTCCAAGTTTTCCACTTTGTTTGAGTTGTAAGGGCCCCAACCTGACCCAGCTCCTATAATAATCGTTCTGATCTGCACTTCACGTAAAAACAGCAGGCCACCAGCCCAGCAGGTCTGAGTACACGGATCACAAGGTATTCTTCACGAGGAGTCTATGGGGCCTCTCAGTCTCATGAGTCAGACTTCCACAAAACCACCCAGGCAGGGAGCACACACAGATAAACCACTCCAGGGCTCCATCTGTACTCACCTGGAATGATCGAACATTCAAGTTTTCATCTCCGACTTTTTCCCCTTCAAGTTCTCCAGGCAAGCACACATGATTCATGCCATACCAATTTTATTCTTCCCACCTCATTCCCAAAGTCTCTAAGGGGGAACGAGGCAGATATTTTGTTTTGTTCACTAACAAAACTGCCTATGTTTTCGTTATCGAATGATGACTTATTTGTGTAATGCACAAAAAATAATGGAGGAAATGGGGGGAAAAAGTCCTTGGGAATCATATAAGTCATCTAAAGCAGGGGATCATGCTTCATTTTTAAAAATATGATAAAGCAAGAACATTATTTTTTTTAAGGTTTTGTTTATTTATTTGTCAGAGAGAAAGAGTGCACAAGCGGGGGGAGCAGCAGGCAGAGAAAGAAGCTCCCCTCGAGCAAGAAGCCCAATGCGGGGCTTGATCCCAGGATGCTGGGATCATGACTCAAGCCAAAGGCAGCTGCTTCACCGACTGAGCCACCCAGGTGCCCCAAGCAAGAGCATTACTTTGCAAAGCAATATTTCTCTTCTATATCTTGGCATCCATTGACTTAAAAATTTCTTTGTATTTTATAATACTGGATGGACATCAAACACAAAAATCTCATCTTGCTCCACTGGAGACAGTTGGATGAATTCTGAACTATAGTGATATGTAGGGGTGGGGAGGATGGTAAGGAAAAAAAAAACAAAAACAAAACAAAACAGGGTGAGAATCATAACATGAAAACTCACTAGTCAGGAATATGTAACAATGGATTACAAAGTCACAGTAAGCAAGTGTTATGTTACAACTTATGAGGGTTTTATGTGGAGATAGAATCTAAATTGCACAGTTTTAAGCTGGAACCAGATGAATCCTTCAAATTAAGGTATTATGGAAGCCTTTTAAGTCAAAGATCTAAAATATGTAATTGTGAGCTCCTTGATGTCTTGGACCAGATATTTTTCAATCTAAAACACTAAGAACAAAACCTGACAGGCTACATGTGTTATTCAACCTGTTTTCAATTATTTCAAATTAGCACATGTTTTTAATTTTTCAAAACTGCACTAATACTATAGGGAAAAATACTTACTCTCCTGTGGCTAGCTTAATCTTTGATATACTACTGAGAAATACCTCCCTAGTGAACCTGGAGATAATAAAATTTTGCTACATAAAGCCAAACTTAGTTTCAATCATTAAAAGCCAGAAACTTATACAAGGAGGAAAAAATCATACTTTTTTGCTTAACTTGATTATTTTCTTTTAATTTTCAAAATCTTAAAATTCTGCATTGAATGAGCTTCCAAGATAAAGTTTTTCTCCTATTGGAATGATGATGAGCAGGGTAGAGAAGCTGAGAAATATTTGAAAGCCACACAATAACATTTTGGACCAGAGAGATATAGGACAGCCTTGAATTATTAACTCTGAGCTAGTCTAATTGGATCAACTCTAGAAGCAAGTATGTTCCTTTCCTGGCCCTGTAAATTTAGAGATGCCGCTACAAAATTATCATCACTGACTAAAGTTGTCTGTGGAGAAAATCGTTTGCAAACATTCAAAAAGTTCCACTATTGTCTCCCATCATTATTCAGCAGTAGAGAGAGGAGGCAGTCTTTTAATTACATTTAGCTAGACCGATAATCTTGAGATTAAAGACCCCCTAAGGAGTTCTCACCACTTTCAACCTGAAAGTATAATTTGAAAAAATACTTACAAAGATCTCTACTTACAAGACAAGAAATGAGTGAGAAGTTACTGATCTACTACATTTGGGTTAATCAACGTAAGTGTGGAAAGACAAGCGCAGACAAGTACGTCAATTTTTTTTCTAAAGGTTGGTAGAAGCCTAAATATACAAGCAGCAGAATCTGCTATAAATATCTGATGTTGTTTATGCTACTTACTGGCCATATAGTTATATTATTACCCTGTATAGTATGTATACTATAAAATCACAAAAGTGATTTTAATTAAACCTGCATCCTCACGCAGTCCCCCTACATGAGTGGTTCCTTAATAAGTATTAGACAGGCAAATGAACTGACCATCGGGTGATTAGAACAAACATAGTCTCTTCTCCGCAGTTCAGTGAGCTCATCACAGGCCTGTCACACAATCATATTCCCATGACTTTTTCTCTTGGACTCAAGTTCAAAGTTTCTCAGGAGTTCTCATTGTTAGGATTTCTATTTTCTTGGTGCACAAGCCGTTGGCCAATGGGTATGACCTCAATACACCACCCCAGTCAGTAACTGAAGGGGTCCGAGATGAGGTAGGGCTTACCACTTTTCAGGATGTCCTAGTAGTTTTGCTATCTTTTTTGCTTGTTTCTTGGAGAAGCTGCTTCATGCTTAAATTTATGTTTCTCTATTACCACTTACTCATCACTCCAATCAAGGAAACTTAAACTATGCCACTTGCTTCTTTGTCTTCCATCATGGCAATTAGTAACAAAGAATGTTGACACTGGAAGGATCAATACTGACACCTTATAAATCATCTTAGCTGCATCCCTGGGAGCAAGAATAGGGCCCGGCTTACATTTATTGAGTGGATGAGTCAATTGTGGGTTCATCTCCCCATTCCTCTTACTCTGCACTGTTTTATAAGGTTTCTAAAATAAGCTCTATTTTATTTCTCTTCACCCCAGAAAAATCAAGTGGCTTGCCATAATACACATAGCTAGTTAGTGCAAAACCTGGATGAGAATTGAGAATGTAAGACCTCAAACTTGGATTTTTTTTTTTTTCTAGTTCCATCATTCCAAGTGTTGGAACTAATTCACATTCGAACACCAATGGCTTCTTGAATGCCCTTAGTATGTGCAGGCATTATGCAGTTAGGGACGTGTAAGTGGGTGCCTTCCTCTCTGCCTGTGCTTTGAAGACTTTCAAGACTTTCAAATCCAAGTCAGTGATTTCGTCTCTTTGACTGAGCCTGACATCATGGGGAGAGTGCTGGGAAACCTCACTGACAACCAATACTCATTAAGTACACCTACACACATGTGGATTCATGCAAAGCAAGTTGAACAGGCTAGAGGAGCTTATAAACAAATTACAGAATCTCAAGGTTAGATGAGACTTAGAGAGAGTCTAGCCTAACCTTCCATTTGTCTGGTGCTTGGATTTTCCCTACAACATTCCTACAAAATGCTTACTCCTCTGCTTGCACACCTCCCACAATGCAACCTCCCAGAACAGCCCAATCTTCAGACAGCTTTAGCTATTAAAATCAAGCAAGAGGAAACAATTAACTAAAATAGGCACCTAAAATAGGCACAGGCTTGCCAAAGGTTTGAGAACTGGATCAACAGAAGGCAAGATGTAGTTTAATCCAGAAAAAGTCTACTGCCGCTGTACCTGGTACCAGCCTTTGTACGCGCCAGCTCTCAGCTGCCGGAGTCATCAGTGTCAATAAACATCGCATACTTGGGATGGAATTGAAGTTGTCTCAGCCACAGTAAAACCACAACGCACAGTATAATATTTTGCTCCACAGGGAAGTTTCTCGGTTACATTTTCATAAACTGTTCTGCAAGGACCACCTAAAAGGAGCTCTGCTGTACCTCATTTCCTATATTGGTTTAAATAACCCATAACCTTTTAGATATTTTATGAACGTCATGTACTTTTTATAGCTGACACTAGTTAGAGCAAGGCATCAAGGGCTTTTAACACATCTAGTGTTACAAACCTTGATAAATTTCTGTGTCTCCAACGTAAGATGCCAAGTGGGCTCCACTGGCAGAGAGCAAGATACACTTTCAGAAAATTTCTAGCCAAGCTAGAAGCTAAAAGCGCTTCCTGGAATGCAACCCTTTACAAGGAAAGATACTTACATCCAGGATAACCCTGTTTTCTTCTAGACATCACAAAACTGCACCAAAACCAGCCAATGAATCACCACCCCAGGTCTCTCCATCAGAGGGGAGTGAGGACCACATCCCAGGCAGAGAAAAGGAGACAGGTTCCCTGGGCTCTGTTCAAAGGCCTCCAGGGAGTCACTGGCAGGTTGGGAGAGAACCTGTGAGTCAAGGCTCCCTCTTCTGGGAATCAGTTTTGAGAGAAAGGCCTCAGCTCCACCTTGAATAAACCCTGGTTTTAACCAAAACAAAAAGAGGAATAGGATCTGGAGTTTAAAAAAAAAAAAAAAAAAATCAGTGGGAAGAAATCTCTAAAATCTGTATGGGGAAGCAGGGTATTGTTTAGTTCTTCTACTACACTTCAAAAAGTGTAACAACTATATTAAGTAGGAATAAATGAAAATAAAACATTTTAACACATTATTGTGTATAGCAATGGCCTGTTGGAGTATTTACAACATCGATCAATTTGGTCATGGATTGTATTTGGTCACCTAAGGAAGTAAAAGGAAACCTATTTAAACATACTGAAGATGAACTGCTTTGGTCAGAAGAATCAGAGACGTTTCTGGAATTGCCTTTAAAACCTCCTCCATCTGCCAAGTCCTCGACATGACACCCAAAATGCCTGACTCCATTTCCTTATACACATTTATCTTTTCATGGGGAGATTCGATGATGACATAGAGGGGTGTACTTCATATACTTCTTCTATTTGGTATAAAGGGATCCTAATATGGGAGCTTTGAAAAGTTGAAGTGAAAACGCTCAAACCACCATGCACATTGACGAACCAAATCCCACAGATGTGAAAGCTGTTTAAACAGATTCAGAACAGATTTAATAACTCTAAGCTGGATGGGTATTGACCAAACCACAGGCTGGAGGTGGACAGGGCAGCTGAAGGAAGCTTGAGCCATGGCAACATGGCTCATCCTCAGCACGCAAGGTGGGCTGGTAGACAGTCTTGTTTATCCAGCCAAAGACTAAGGAAGCTTTTCTTCAAGTTAGTTTGAGGGCATGACAGACAAAGGTGCAGGACAACTAACATAGTATCTCAAGGAAGGTACTCCGGCCATGAATTACTATGACCTCAGTAAGTGGGAATTTAATGAGTTTCTAAAAAGGCACTCATAACCTTGTACCTAAAAAAAAATAGAAGTAAAAAGGTCATCCTATCATCCTTCTTCCCATAATCCCTAGAAATAGCCCTGTCTACATAATTCTTTTCAGCTTGACAGAAGAACGGACATTCCGTTACACAGAAATTAAGGAAGATGGAAGCTTGGAGAAGACCCACCATTTCTCTCACTACCTTCCTCTCTGGCTGAGCTGTGCCTTCAGCAACAGAGTCTCCTCTGCTTTATTTTCTCCAGTGCCTTCACTCTCCTTCATATTATGATGGGAGCTGACTTAGAACTTTTCTTCCTTGTCACCCTTTTCCACCAGCTACCCAACCTCACTTTCCAAAATAACACTACACTATGTGCCTCCTCTGCGGATTCCCTTCAGGGGAATCTCAAGAAGCTTCTTGAAGGAGTCATAGGAGGGGATTCAAAGGAGCCTCCCCATACTTACTGGATCTTAAAAAAGCAAATAAATCAAAAGCTTCAAGCTCAAGTGTTATTAGTAGACACTAGGTTGGGATATTCTGTGTAGAAATGTGACTTTTACTATAAAACTCAAGAGTAAAGATATATTTAACAGCCCCTCTCCCAATTTACCTAAAACTTTAGGATTACCTATTAATTATAGAATCCAGAAAAGCTACCAGGGTCCAAACTTTTCAAAGCAACCTGTTTTCTTGTCCAAGCCCCACCACTCTTCAATTTATAGAGAATTTTACAATGTCCAGGGGAAAAAACAAAAAACAAAACCCTAAGAGCTCAAGTTGGAGGTTGGCCTTCACCCACTCAATCTCCACCTCACTCTCATGGGAATTTAAGATGAAACCACACCTAGAGGAAAAGTGTCACCTGGCGAGTTAGAGGAAAAAACAGAGCTGAGGCCAGGGCTTCTCTTTTCCCAAACCAGTTTTCTCGCTTCCTCACGATAAAAGCACATGATCAGAAGACTTGATCGACTGAAGTTTCACAACCACGTAATTACACCACAGAATCAATCGGTAGCCACCACTCCAAAGCGGAGCCACTGGGGGGTTGGGGTTTCAGGTTCCTGGACACGGGGTTGGGGAAAGCACTCACTGTTCAGATTCAGCAAGGAGTCGAAGACTTTGCACTGAATCTGCCCGGTGCTCTGCGACACGCAGGACATCCACAGCCCCTCGTAGATGGCCTGGGCCGTCACGATGTTGTCCCCCGCATAGGAGTAAATCTTCCACTGGGGCAGTGCCGTGCTGATAATGGAGCCGATCCAGCCCAGGAAGGCCAGGATGAAGCCTAAGAGCTGCAGCCCCGCGTTGGCCATGGCTCGCTTGGGTGCCCGCACTGGCTCAGGGGTGGCAGGTGCAGAAGGCGGGGTCGGCAGGTGCGCACCGGGGACTGCCCGGAGGGACGGAGCCGCGCGGAAGAAGTTAGTGCCGAGAGCCCTGCTCCCTGAACTGCCACTGGAGAAGCTTTGAGTCCAGGTCCCGTCCGGGTCCGCGCTGGAGTCCGGACGCGAGAAGCTGCGCGGCTCCCAGGCTCTGGGACTGAGACGCCAACCCTCTGGGCGCCGCGATTTAAAGCAGCTCCGCCCCCGACCCGCCGGCTGCCGCGCAGCGCCCCCTGGCGGTTTCAGAGCGATTCGCTGGGAAAGCGGCGGGGAGCGGGAGCCTGTGACGGCCAAGGGGTCTTGGGCAGGAATCCTGGTCCCCAAGGCGCGCGGTGTGGGGACTCCCTGGGGAGGATCATATCTGCCGAGTGCTCCTGTCCTGGACCTCTCATTTCCTTTCTTCCTCTTTTTCTTCTTGTGAGGTTTCTCAAGCTTTCCATACATTAAATCTACATTTATCCAAAATGACTGAATGTGGAAACACTAAAAATTCCGAAGGATGAAAAATAGAGGCCTCAAGAGACCCACGGGTTCATTTGCAACTTTATTTCACTTTCTTATTAAAAGGCATTTTCTATGTATTCCCAAGATACCCCCCCACCCCCCCCCACACACTTCTTTTCCTTTTGTTCATCTCTTTCCTCCTTCTGTCCCCTTCTTCCTTTCATGGTCTCTCCTAGAATCGTGTATTTCTGCGCTGCTTGGAAGAAATCTTTGTGCTTTATAGATCAGGAAACTGAGACTCAGTTTGACCTGAGACTCTTATAAAACAGGGTTTTATAAGATCACACAGCAAGTTAGTAGCACATCTGTACTTGGTTCTCCGACTACTCTGCTTTCCACTACATCTCAAACTGACCTGAATATATACCCTTGCTCTATGATCATCCTTATACAAATGCAACCCACCTCCCCACCCCTACACACACACACACACACACACACACACACACTCACACTAGCCTCTTTTGTCTCAGAGCAGTGATTACTTCTCAGAGGGATTTGGCCAATGGGCACACTCCATGTCCAGAGGGTGTTTTATTAACGAATTATCAGACAACCATTCATCAAATGTGAGAACATCTACAAAGTCTTGCTCCAGAGAATAGAGAACTGGGCTGGGATTTAGGAAGTCAGCATCCTGGTTCCACGTTTTGCAGGCACTGGCTGGGGCCACCCCCTCAGGTTTTAGTCTGACTGAGTCTGTAGTTTCCCTCCATGGGTTTCTAAAGCTTCCTTCTTTGTCGTTACTCAGAAGTGAACTTGTGGTTTGGAATAATTGAAATGTTTTCCCAACTGCTTTTTGTGTGTGGTTTGAGTGTGGTGGGAGGAGAAGCCCATCGGAGGCGAATAAACATGCTCAGGAGAAAGCAAGATATGTTCTCATATTTACTATGAAAACTGTCCATTTGTAACAAGGAAGAAACTGAAAAAAAAAAAAAGTTTGGAGTGTGAGTGAGGGGAATGAAAAAAAAAAAAAAAAAAAAAGGAACTGACACCTGGGAGATGCTGATGGAGAAAGGCCAGGTGGGCTATGCATGTGTGTGTGTGTTGTGGGTGGGGGCGGCAGGTGGTACATGAGAATCTCTGTACCTTCTGCTCAACTTTGCTGTGAACCCAAAGCTGCCCTTAAAGTAAAATCTATATAAAAATAACACCCCCCCAAAAAAAAACTAACACCCTACCAATCTCATTTCCACCTGGCTAACGTTTGAAGGTTTAAGTCCAAAAGACCAAAGGACAGATCTGCTTGGGAATTTGGGGACTAGCAATGAAGAGGGAACACATGAGCCGGATGAAGAGGCTTCATTCAGAGTAAGCCAGATTAAAACAATCGTTCTGACCCCAGAAATTCTCCCAGTCAGCTTTGAAGGGCAGGACCAAATCCGGGTTGAGTCCCCAGAGTCTAAACCTGAAGTTAGTAATTTTTTCTAGGTCCAGGGGGATGTTCTGTGAGCACCTGTGGGTGTGGGTGAGGGGGTATCATTCATGTTTGATTTGTCTATTCCTCAGGAATATTTAGCTCAAAAGAGGTTCTCAGAATTTGCTATAGGGCTAGAGCACTACCATGTGAGTCGTAATATTTTGGTGGTGGTGTTGTTCCAGTCAATTCAGAATTAAAACTGTTTTAAATTTGTTTTTCTTGGTTGCTCAGATTGGAATAATGAAGGCAAAATTTGTGTTCAACAAATAGACTCATTCTCAGATCCTTTTAATTGGCAGTAGGACCTGTTTCTATCAACCTACAGTTTGCAGGGAGCTGAAAGTATGAATTTTGTGGTCAGTATGGTCCCGTGTTTTTGTTTTTGTTTTATGTCAGGGCTGTGTGAGACTGATTACTTCATTGCCCACAGCCTTGTTTGTGAGGCTGTGGTGGATGTTGTTTACTCCCCTCTGTTCCATGCTCATCTCTGGCATCCCTAATCCTGTCTAGTTTTCTGTCCTTCTGTCAGCACAGATAGGTGAGATAATGGCTCAGCATAAATTCATCAACTTAAGAGGAAAAACAACTGACAAACATTGGCCTCTAACATATGAAGCATAAATAAATATAAAAATTATATTTAGCATAAATAAGCACTGTGACCAAGAAGTTTCTAGAAGGGTGGGTGATGGCATAGCAAATGTCCTGGCCTGTTGAGTAGGAAGATCTCCTATGACCCCTTAGACAAATTACTTCCTTTCTTCTCTCAATTTTCCTACCAATCAAAATTAGGAATTGACTTCTAAACGGTCGCCCAAGTGTAAAGCTTTATGACTGTAAGTAATAATAGCTGACCCTTGTGGGTAACATGCTATTATGACCAGGCATTGAGCTCAGACTTTTATATGCCCTATCCTCTACGTGAAGGTGACAGAGATATAGAGATGTCAAATCACTCACCCAGGATCATGGTTGGTAAATGGCAGCTCTGGGATCCCAAACTGCACACCTTGGCCTGGAGCACAAGCCATTAAGCACAGCCCTATAGCAGTTTTCTGTGTGAACCAAATCAACTGAGGACCATCGATTTTTAGAGCTTAAGCATCCTTAATCCTGTGTTCCTACTCAGTGAGGCGCTCAGTGACTGCTCTTCTGCACCTTCCTGTCCTTTCTCCATCTGTTCTGCTGCCCACTAAGATCCACACCCGGGGAATCCAGATCCTGCAGAGGAAGTGTTGCTGCCAGGGAAGGAGGCATGGATGAGAAGAACAAAGAGTCGGTTGGTTTACTCCATGACCATTTGTGGCTGATGCCTGGCCTCAGCCACCATCCCGAGAACCAGGAATAAGTTTGAGAGATATGCCCAGAGATGAGTGTAGAGGTGAGACGAAGGGTCATAGAGTGAGGCAAAGAAACACATTCCCAAGGGGCGGTGTGACATTCTCTCAGAAACTAGTGATAAGAGTAAGAAAGACATCGGGAGGTAAATTTTTCCTTCAGTGGCAATGCATGTTTGCACTGACTTTTCAGGCTTCTCAGGTAAAAGCAGATTGGATGGACACATTTCTAACTAAAGAATCTGTTACATAATTATTCAGGGTTTGAGAGATGGATCAGAATACAGATGTGAAAATTTAGCATTAATTTTAGTATTCGAACATGAAGGTTACCAATACTAAAAACCATTGGGGAGCACCTATCATTACTGCTTGAAACAGTCCTTTGAATCATCTTGCAGTCTTTGAGAGGGTACTGGGGTATAAGTTGGTACAAGGACAAACTTTTGGAGCTTAGTCCTATCACTTACTAATTGAATAACCTTGGAACATGCGTACAATATACTTGGGCCTTAGATGTTTTTCTCTTTCAAATGAGTAAAACTCTACTTCATCATGTTATGATTGTTAAGCAAGTTCATATGTGTGGATTACTTAGAAGGTAGTTAGTACATAAGAAGCGCATGAAATGGGGGCGCCTGGGTGGGTCAGTGGGTTAAAGTGTCTGCCTTTGGCTCAGGTCATGATCCCAGGGTTCTGAGATCGAGCCCTACATTGGCATTGGGCTCTCTGCTCATCAGGGAGCCTGTTTCCCCCTTTCCCTCTGCCTGCTGCTCCCCCTGCTTGTGCTCTCTCTGTATCAAAAAAATAAATAAAATCTTAAAAAAAAAGAAACACAGGAAATGGGGTTATTCCTTATTATTATATCAAGCAGAACAGATATTTCTAATTTGCTAACACTGCCATTTACAAATGATCCTCATATGTGTCCAGGAAGTCTCTTATTTTTTGCCTGGATTCTATCAGAATCCTACTTAATGTCACAGTTAAATCATGGTGACAGGGTACATGCGGTTTCGAGCAGGCAGATAAAATTTTGTATTCAGAAATGGCCAAGGCAGCAAGGAAAGGGATGGGGGCTTTAGACAAGATTTTCAAGCCCCTTCTCCTGGCCTGGACAGCTTTTCCCTCTGTGTAGTTTCCATGGTGATGACTGAAGGCTGAGGGGCTCTGTGGAGGGGTGGGCCAAGAGCAGAGGGAAGATGGCAATGTGGTGCCAAAGTACTCTCTTGCAGATCAGCGTGGCTCTTCAGATGATCAGGCAGAAAAACTCCTTGGTTAAGATTCTTATTAAGTCTCTACCTTATCATGTAGATATACCGCTCCGATATACTGCTCCGCATATCATGTGGATATACCGCTTTTCGCCTTCAGAAAAGGGAAAAACAAAGGTGGGATTTTTGCAAAATCTGGTCTTCGAATTATAAAAATTTATTTTCAAGAAAGTGAAGGATTCTTCCTTTGTTTTTTATCCCTTTGCTTTTATTCTGTTTGGGGAAAGGTTTCCTTGTAATCATTACAGACACTAGAAACACTCCACTAATTTCATCATCAAGAATCAAGGTCAAATTACTAACGATATTTTACTTTTAGTCTCTGTAATGTAATTCCAACTATATTAGTCAGGCTTCTCCACAGAAACAGAACTAATAGGAGCTATGTATGCATCCGTATCTTTATCTATCTCTGTATATCTCTCTTCATCTATCTTCCTATATATCTCTGCATTTGATAAGCTGTTTGGCATGACATTAAACAGAGACAGAGACAGAGTTATAGAATGAGATAAAGAACTAGATCAATTTTAAAGAATTGGCTTATACAAGAGCTGTCAAGTCTCAAATTGGTAGAGTCGGCCAGCAGGCTGGAGACTCAGGTAAGAGTTGATATTGTAGTTTTGAGTCTGAAATCTTGCAGTCTTGAGAAAAATTCCTTTTTTTTCCAGGAACTTTCATCTTTGTTCTTAAGGCCTTCAACTGTTTGTGTGAGGCCCACACACATTTTGGAGGGTAATTTGATTTACTCAAAGCCTAGTGATTTATGCTAATTCTGTCTAAAAAATATCTTTACAAAACATCTAGATAGCGTTTGACTAAACAATGGACACTATGGCCTAGTCACCTAGTCACGTCAAGACATATAAAGTTAATCATCACACTAACTAGCGCCTTCTGATTACTTAGATTCTAAGAGCTTAATTTCTATGACGTCACTTAGTAATCAAAAAGCCAGTGAACTAGGTAATGATTACTATAGATAAGGAGACCAAGGCTTAGGTAAGTAAAGTAGTTTACCGAAGTAACACAGTTGGGAAAGAGCAGAGTTGACACCCAAACTCAGTAGGTCTGGCTCCTAAATACTAACCTGAAGCACATGCTTCTCTTCCACCTTCTTTGTGACTTCCCAAACCACCCAGAGAGCACAGTCATAACCACAAGTTGAGCCCTCAACAAGTCCCCAAATCCGAGCCATACCTGAGTGAACAGTAGGTGTTCAGTAAGAGTTGGTAACTAAGTGAATGAGTGTGTGAACAGATGGATGGAGTGTCCACTCTTTATGACAAGGCATCTGAGGCCCACAGCAGAGCAGTAAGGAACAACAGTTTTGATGCTTAAGAAGATCCTGGTTCTCATGGTGGTGGTGGTGGTTGTGGTAGGGAGATCCAACAAAAAGAAACGTCCATGTGATAAAGATCATAATTTTTAATCCTTTGGTCTTTGGGAGAAGACAGACTTGAGGATAAGGTACTGCTTTCTCCCTGCCATAGACAGGATACTATGCAAAGTTCATCTCTCTGGGTCTCTTTTTCCCCATCTGTAACATAAAATACATATACATAACTCACAGTGTTATGAAAAACAAACAGAATTGATCGAGGTAGAGCTTATGAAGTGCTGAGCCCTGTGTCTAGAACATGGGAAGTGTTTGATCAGTGGTAGTTGTACTGTGAGAACCTGGGTGAGTGCCCCATGGTCAAAGGTAAGCAAGGGGTGATTTCATCACGTTGACCTCAATATTTGAACTCAACTGCCAGCTAACTAAGGGAGAGAACATTTTAGGCAGAGGAAAGAATTTATACTGAAATGTAGAACAAAGGTATAAATTTATGAGCTGCCTCTCATATTTGGCCTGAACATGCATTTTGTTTGAACTTCCCAATAATTTTTTAAACACTAAATTAGCTTTAACTTTGAAAAAATTGGAAGATTTCTCCTAAAACTATCTAGATACTCTGGCCAAACAGATGGAAATGTCATGCAGCTCTAAATGGGCTCTCTGGTTTCCCATTTCTCCACACTGTATGCTCTTCCTATTCCTTTATGTTACTTCTCTGGATCTCGTAGTCTTTGGGGCCAATATACACATAGGAAGCTCATGGAGTAAGTAGCTGAACTGACAGGTCTTGCATGCCATATTATGGAGTATAGATTTTATCATGCACTAGGCAATAAGAAGCGATCACAGACTTTTAAGCAAGGGCTTGAGTAGATTTGTGTTTTAGATTTTTCTGGGCTGTAGGAGACAAAGAGAGAAATCAGTTCATGCAAAGGCTGTCTTAAGAGTGTAAGAACAGGTTGGTGAGAGAGTTCGAACAATGTCAAAGCCAGCAGCATTGGAGGCAGAGAAGGAGAGGACCTGCCAGAGATGGGTGGAGAGGAAGCTTGTACGCCTTTAGGTGATTTTACATATTTATGCTGAGCTAAGAGTGATAGTAATTTTTGAAAATGCTGGATGGCTTTCTCCACCAGTGCGAGGCAGACATGTATGTCCTTGAAGGAGAACATTGGATGGGAAACAGGACTCTCTCTCTCTCTCTCTCTCTCTGTTTTGACCGTTTCAAAGATGGAGGAGAAGCTGGACTTTTTGGATTTACACAGGACGATCACTCTTTAATGTAGCTCCTTACTATGAAATAGTCAAAGTCAATTATACCAGACATGATTGTGGTCTATAAAATGCAACACTGCTCTATTGTATGGAGGAATAATAAGACAGGACAAGGAGGACTGGTGAGGAAGAATGGCTATTAGAGATTATTTCCAACTAATATGTAGATGCAAAGGATGAGTTCCACCTAGGGATATTTGGATTTTTTTCTTGAGGGCATTAGGGAGGCGTGAAAAATTTTTAGGTAGGGACAAGATCTAATAAGGTTTACTTGATAATGTTTTTAATAATACTGTTCTCAAGAGGGAAGAATGGATTGTGGAGAGGGATTGTGGATTGGTACAATAGTGCACGCCAGCTAGAAGGATGTGACTAAAACTTAGCAGGGGGAGAGGGGAGTGGGGAGCTGGAAGCTAGGATCAGGGGTCCAAATGGAGAGAAAAATGAGAATAAGCAGTTGAAAAAGTATGGTGGGATTAGATCATTGGTATGCTGGAGACTAGTTAACCACCTAAGTAAAGGACTCTTAAAATATTGTAGGACAAGGATCTTAACCTTTTTCCTCTCAATCATCTCTATATGGTGGAATGCTAGATTATATGTAATTTCAGATCCTGGGGCTATACATATTTCCCAATTCAAGAATATAATACCTAATATTTATTAAATCCTGACTGTATGCTCACTCTTCCAAGTCCTCTTCCTGAGACTTTTAGAAACATAAACTTAAAGTCCCTCTATTTTTTGAAAATCTGTTTTTTCATTGACAAATATTAGCTCTAAGGAATAAACAAACTATCTATTCATTTATTAAATTAACTACATATTTGATAATATTAACAACTGAATTATCATTCATCTTCTAACTGATGCCCCAATGGCTGTGTGTCATAATCAAGTTGTTGATGTCAGTGTGGCAAAAATGATGAAGAGCAGGGATTGTATCTCCAGATTTCCTACATTCCACTCCTGGCTTTGCTAGTTGCTGGCTATGTAACATTAAGCAAATTGCTTACTATCTTTTAGATCCCTTCTTCATCAGACAAGTAAGGACACTAGTATTATTGTCATTATTGGGTGGTGGTAAGGAGAGCAATGCTACATGAAACACATGTAGAAAATGGTCTGGGCAATATTAACTGTTCAATAAGTCTTACCTCTAAAAATAGTGGTGTGGGAAGAAGATGATCGGGATCTGATCTAACAGAGATGATGGAGAATGGGGTGGAGGTGAGAGATTTTGCAATGGGAGAAGCTGCCTTATTGTGTCATAAAATGAGGTATAAATAAATAATTAGGACCCCATAACCCACGTAAAAAAAATCAAAGCTACCCGAAATTAATTTTCAAAGGCCTGTGTGTATGTATGTCCTTTTACCTTCAAATTAGAAACTAAACTATCAAAATAAAGTCTTCCATTGTTTCAACCCTCTCTTTCACCCCACTTTCCCCCAGCTGAGAAGGCCTTTGAAAAGATTGCTTATTTTATGAAAGTTGCACAAGGTAGAGGTTAAATCAGGTGGAAGCAGAATCAGCGAGTAAACATGAGAAAATGGAAAAGGACAAAGAATGTGGCATTGCAAAAGTCCTCCAGTTAGGAGTGAATTTGAAACTGATTTCCTCTAACTCTGACCTGCAGTAACACCCATTTGTGGGGTCAGGGCCACAAGATGTGAGCAGTTTGCTGGTTGGATACCCCTGGTCTTACTGTTGCAGAGGTTTAGCCTGCTAGAATTTGCAAAAAGTTGGTGTCTTTCCCTGAATAACTGTCTTCTCTATGTCCTTCATGTTAAGGGTGATGGCCACCACCTTCCCAAAAGTTCTGTTAAATATTTACTGAGGGCATTATTTACTAAACAGGACTCCATCCAGTACTTAGAACTGAAAAGACTTATTTCCGATTTGCTCCATTATTGTTCTGTGAGAATTGTCTTTCGATCCGTTGGCAGGAGATAGGAGAGAAACATTTAATTATAGCTCAGATAAAATAACTGGGCTGTCCAGTTTGATATCCACGAGTCACGTGTCTATTCAAAGTTTAATTAAAATTAAAATAAAAAATTAATTTTCTCTGTTGTACTTGCCACATACTGAACAGCCACCCACTGGACAATTGCAGTTGGAGAACATTTCACCATTTCAAGTTTTTCTATCATTTAACACTGTACTAGAGTGTTCTGGTCACAGTTCTGCAATACATTTGACAAAAAAATACAGGTTCTGCCCTTTTAAAAATGTTTTTATATCCCTTTAAAAATGAATTACTTTTCTATGGATACTATAACAAATTACCACTAAGTGACTTAATTAATGAATTAAATTAACGAATTTTTATCTTATAGTTCTATAACTCGGAAGACTGAACTGGGTCTCACTGGACTAAAATAAGGCTGTCAGCAGGGCTTTGTACGTTTCTGAAGGTTTTGTTCCTTTCCTTTGCCGATGCTGGAGGCTACCCACATCCCTTTGGCTCTCGACTCTCTTCCTCCATCTTCAGAGTCAACAACTTTCGACTAAGTACTTTTCTCACTGCCAACTCTCAACTTCCCTCTCATTTGCCACCCTCTGCCGCTTACAAATATTCTAGTGATAACATGGTCCCACTGGGATAATGCAAGTTAATCTCCACATCTCCAACTCAGTTGATTAGCAAGCTTAATTCCATCTTCAACCTTAAGTTACCTTTTGCCAGGTAGTGTGACCTACTCCCAAGTCTGGGGAATTAAGGCACAGACATCTTTGGAAGAGGCTATTATTCTACCTGCCTTGATGAGTAAATGTTTTGAAAAGTACAGTGATTTTCCTAAAAAAGAGAATTATGTAAATATATTACAGGTTATTATGTATATGTTACTGATTTAACAAAAATTATGATTACATATAATGAAATACTTTAATGAAATGATAGTTAGTTACAAGGAAAAGAACCTTTAAAAGATGCTATGGGCACCGGACACTAAGGTCCAAGATTCTAAGAGCTTACGTGTATGAACGCATGAAAGAATCAGTGAGTCAAGGGATTAATAGCAGTCTAAGAAGCAGTGTGGGGTAAATGAAGGACACTTGGGGAATATTAATCAGGAAACTGGGGTTCTCTTCTTAGGATAGCCACCTTAATTACCTGTGCGATTTCTCTGGATTTAGGTTTTTCATGTAGATAAAAGAAGAAGACCAGATAAAACTCTCTGTAAGGTCCCTTCCAACTCTTAAAAATTTCCCTTATGAATTCAGGTAGAAACAAAGATAAGACTGTAAGAAAGCACAACATTGAGCAATGCAGAATTGCTTCATATCACTTCAAAAAAAAAAACAAACAAAAAAAAAAACAGTGGGTACAGACAAATTAACCAGAGGTGATTTAATCAGAGATAGCAGAGCATGGTTTTATTTTTGTTACTGATGAGATACATTAGGACTCAGGAAACAAGGAAATTGGGTAAAAATAGTCAACCCAAGCCTGGGAACTGTGATTGCATACACTCAGTTTTATTAAGAACCAAGATTAGAAGGAGGAACGCTGAAGGAACGAGCAGTTGTATTTCCAGTTGGGTTAGACTGACATTAATTATTAGTCTGAAAGATGTATAAACATCTTTTCATTTTCTTTATTTTAATCAGGTGTTTTGGAAAGAAGATGGATATTGTTTTTAAGAGCTACAATTCTTCAAACGGTATCAGATTTTACACAAATAAACTTTTGCACTGGTCAAAGTTCATAAATAACTGAGACTCTCTGTGCTAGAGGCATTAACATGTATGTAATGAAAAAAAATGTGTGTAATGCAAGTGCTCACTGAAAGATCATCCCAAGGAATGAGACAAAGACATTTTTCCTATAATTCTGCAAGGAGGTGCTTTTGAATTAAATACATTTTAGGTTTGAGAACCCTGAAGAACCACAACTTTCTGATCAAGTTATTTTAAAACCGTTTTGTCTAAAGGGTGTTTGTTCTAGAAATCAATCAGATTCTTAGAAATCTTTGAGCCAGTGACTCTTTAAATATATTAAATTAATAGTGTTGAGTACCTTAAAACTCTCTAACTGAAGTGTATCCTTACTCAAAGACTACGGATAACATTACATATACTATCAAGTGGAAAATTTCACTTATAAGGATTGAAAACTAATGAGATAAAACTACTGTATCCTTATCACCTATTTCTGCATTTCTCTTTCTGTATGATCTATCATCTGTCTATGATATTCTATGACATATCGTGCAGCCATTGGACATGCCACACTTATTAAAATCCCTTTATAATTTGCAATTCTTCCTCTAATTCTAAAAAAGAAAAATAAGCTTCCTCCCCTGGACCTGTAATGGTTTCTCACTGTCTATTATACTCATTCAGCCATTTATTCATCTTTCATATTTTTCAAGGACCTGTTATTTTCCAGGCACTAGAAGTATAGTGATGAAAGGCTCATATTCCAGTATGGGTGACAGACACCTGACCAAACCATTATAATGTCATATTGAAAATTCTATGGAAAATGTAGGTAAAGGCTTATGGAAACAGAGTGGAAGGGGATCTAAAACTTGATGGAGTGGGAGGCAAGAGTCGGAAATAAAAAGATGGTACTTAAAACTGAAAATTGATGGATATGAGTAAATCATTCATTGTGTCTTCCATTCATTCGCTCTTTGCTGCTCTGTCCCAGAACAATGAAAAAACAAAGACATCCCTTTCCTCGAGTAATTAAAAATCTATCTAAGAAATAGATTTATAAAGAACCACAGTACAAAATAAAGATTGCTGTTAGGATAAAGTTATGTGATTGTGGCACAGTAGTGGTAGGGTAGCAGAAGGGTGTAGTGAGATTGGGAAGGGGGACATCAGGCAAGAATCAAATATGTCAGAAATAGAAGTCAGGGAAATTTTGGCCAGAGTATATATTATATTAGATAGGGAGGCAGAAAATAGAAAGCCTTAGGGCTGGTGAGAAGAGACGCTGTGAAGATCTTACCACGCTGAAGACTTTGGGCTTTATTTGTTAGGTTACGTGGACATCCTGAATGATTTTCTATATAAGCACCTTTTCTGTGTGCTCCTGTATATCCATTCTGCAATCGTCTCCACCCAGCTCTGTGTCCCAGGAGATGAATCTTTATAGTTGCCTCAGTGGACTCTCTTGCCCTCGAACTTTGACCAATGAGAAACAGCTTTAGGAAATCAGAGAGCTGGAGAAGGGTGGCACTGGTGTGGCAGATCCTATTGACATCCCTTCCATCTCCTTTTTCAGGATGGCACACTCATTTCCCAGATGCTGCACGTATTGGCTGCCAACAACATATTTTAGCAGCAATGAGGAGAGCGCTTGGATAGTGAGGGCTATTTTGCCAAGATATGCCTAGGAATTTATGCAACCCTCACATTTAGCAATGGCTGGTAACCCGTGGTTGGCTAATGCAAGGATATTGACAGTCCAGCACCCTTGGATCTGGGCAGTACGTCCTCTGTAAATAACTGAGCCTGCAGAACTCTTCGTGGGTTCAGGCTGAAGATGAATTTCTCTTCAAGCAACATCTTTGTCTAGTTTTTGCCCTTCCCCTAACCCGTTTCCCTTGCCCCTTTAAAAGTGTATCCTAAGAGTATTTCCTAAATAAATCATTTGCCTAAGATTCTCAGCCTCAGACTCTGCTTCCTGGGAACATAAATTAAGATAATTGGTACCAGAAAATGTCTTGTAAAGCAAACTGTAGAATTTTGATTTTGGAGGTGGATCATACACCAGCTGTATGGCAATGAAGGCACTGTCCCTACTGATAAGTGAAGTGTTGATAGTTTCTTGGATTTTGTAGCAGTACAGTTACTAAGATGTTGGAGATACATTAGCTTATATAATGTCTCTGTCATTTGAGATACAGGAAAATAATAAAATTAAGGAATGTGGAATTGAGTGGCTCTTGGTCGGTGCCCATTGGCAAATTCAGAAGGGAAAACAACTAATCATCAATTTAAAACTAACTGTAACCATAAAAGACTCAATCTCAAAAAACAGACTGAAGGTTGCTTGGGGGAGGGGGGATGGGAGAGGGTGGTGGGGAAATGGACATTGGGGAGGGTATGTGCTATGATGAGAGCTGTGAGATGTGTAAACCTGGCGATTCACAGACCTGTACCCCTGGGGATAAAAATACATTATATGTTTATTAAAATATAAAAACAAAACTAACTGTGAAGGTCAGAGGTCCTCTTTGGCAGATTCTTATCTGCAGCTGGAGGGCTTACTGAGCTGGTGAACAGACACAGAACTTAATTGTGAGAATGGGAGAACTTCAGAGAAGGCTGAATTCACAGCCTAGCTAAGACTCTTGGTGCCATGATAAGACAAATGTGCTTCAGAGAATGGGAGAGTCATAGAGAAATTGAGTGACTTGTGATATCTGTGACAGTTTTAGGGACCAGCAGTGTAGGACAGAGTAGGATAACCCCTTTCAAGGTAAAAAGGAAATTATTGTATCTTACCCATCCTACCACTTAAAAAGAAGCAAAATGCAGCATATACTGCACTTGGGAATGTATCACTGAATGAAGTAGTAAGAGATGTGGAAAGCTGCCAATTTTCAGTGGAAGCCCTAGGCAAGAAAGGGCACATCCAGTCGTGCCACTTGGGTCATATGACCCAGAAGATCCTACAGTGGTGTAAGAGTAGTCTGTAGGAGATAAAGATATATGTGGAGTCTCTGGCAAGACCAAAAAGAAGAGTTTCAAAACAAGCAACTGAGATTCTGGAGCAAGGTTATATCATCTGCAGTAGAGAACACCATTCAAAATCCAGCTGCTGGCATGCTTCTGGACATGGTGTATGAGTCAGTGTTCTTCAGAGAAACAGAACCAATAATACATAGAACATATTTATGAGTAAAATACATGAATTTTATTTATATTTATAATATGAATTGGTTCACACAATTATATATACAGAGAATTCCTAGGATTTTCCAATAATAAGGTGGAGACCCAGCAAATCTTGTGGTATAATTCAATCCAAGTTCAGAACCAGGTACATAGAGCAAATTTACCCTTCCTTTTCTTTTTTATTCTATGTAGGACCTCAATGTATTGAATGATGCCCTCCTGCGTTGATGAGGGGGATCTTCTTTGCTTTTGCTCAGTTTACTGATCAAATGCTAACTTCTTCCAGAAACACCCTCACAGACACCCCATAAATAATGTTTTACCAGCTTAACTGGGTATCCCTTAGCTCAATCAAAGTGACACACAAAATTAACCATCACAAGTCTACCCCTTGTCAACTTGGCATTTGTATGCATCTTCTTAAATGATACTTAATCTCCAAAAAAAAAATTAACAAGGTCATAATTCTACTTTATGTGATATAAATATTCTGTATGTAACTGAAAATGCTGAATCTCTTCTCCAGAAGAGGGAGTAAAGTCCTTGAGTGATATATACTCTTCTCCTCAAAACCATAACTTAAATACTGTGAAATAAAATTAACAACGCTTAAATACTGATATAAAACCAGGAAATTCTATGTTACATGACAAAGAAATATGAGAGGAAAGAAAACAAGTTTTTGCTTAATATATGGTTATATACACAGAAACTTATTTATGACAACATTAGAAAGAATTCTCATGATCGTATATTCCTTGTTTCTGATGCTGGTTATTTGGTCATAATTGGTATTTATAACTACTTTTTTCTACTACCCATTCTGCTTTCCCTTTGCCTTCAGTGAACACCTCAGGTGGTCATGGTTCTTTACTGGCAGGATGACCCAAACCTTCATTCCTGAAGGATTTGGGCTATTAATAATCCTACCTGGAATAGCTTGTAATTTTCCATTGACCTTAATCACAGGCATGATAATACTAAGAGATGCCCTAAAGAATCTCCTGTATTTTAGGCATACTCTTCCTTACCTCTATTGTGGAGCAGTGGTCCAATTTCCTCTTGGGAGTAGAGATCACAGAGAATTAAATATCTGACCAAAGGACCTCAAGTAACCACAACACCAGAGCTATTCATTATGACTTGTAACTGTCAGGCTCAGAAAGACACACATTTTAGCAGCTCCAGCAAAATTATTCTTAAAATGGAAGGATTAGGGGCACCTGGATGGCTCAGTGGGTTAAAGCCTCTGCCTCCAGCTCAGGTCATGATCCCAGGGTCCCAGGATTAAGCCCCGCATTGGGCTTTCTGCTCAGCAGGGAACCTGCCTCCCCTTCTCTCTGCCTGCCTCTCTGCCTACTTGTGATCTCTGTCAGTCAAATAAATAAATAAAATCTTTTAAAAAATGGAAGGATTACATCTTGTATGAGACTTAAGTAGATCCAAAGGGCATAAGTAAGCTGGACAAACAAGTGTCCCACTCTTTCATGTCCCCTAACACAGTCTCAACAGATGCCAATCATGTAGCTCACAATTGTGACCTCTTTGATGAATTCTTAGTAGCAGAAGAACACAAACCTAGATGATTCTGCTTTGTATTTTAGTGTGGGGCACAAAGAAGCTACCGTTACAATACAACCCTACTCAGGGGTAGCCTTGAAAGATAGTAGTGATGAGTAAAAAGTAGACGGAGTTTGGTTCAGTATTACTCATCATCCAATTTTATTGAGCAACACATATCTCAAAATAAACATATACACAGATTCATGACCATTGGTAAATGGCTTGGTTCATAGGTTGGAGGGATGTAAGGAGCAAAACTGACATATTCAGGACATGGAAGTCCAGGGAAGAAGAATGCAGATAGATATACGGGAATAGGCACAAAGTAGGAGGAATTTACCACTATATGTTAACACAGTTCAGAGAACATCAACTGTGGAAGAGACATAAAACCACCAGCTATTGAGGATATCAGGTCCTCCTGACAGACTATAAATCAACCTCTGTGCTTGCTCAAGGGACTCATGAATGGAGTAGTCATGGTGACAGAGATTGAAACTATCATGGACCTAATAACATGGCCTCCATTTTCTCCCTAAAGCAGATCCAGCTAGTGCCACAGCTAAATGTTGAACCTATCCAGAAACAAATTCTAATTCTGAGCCCTTGATATGAAGGCATTCTTTGAGATAATCAAGCAGACACTTGACGGCAAGTTCATAACACTGGACCCTTCTCACCCTGGCAAGGGCAATAACTTGTCATGAATAGAGTGACACATATTCCAAGTATGTATTTACCTTACCTATCAGCAATATCTCAGTCAGCTTCATATACAAGAGCTCACAGAGTGATCTATTGGATGGGATTCCACATAATATCACCTCAGACCAAGACCTTTACTGCAAAAGAGGCATGGTAGTGGGGATATGGCAAAAGAATTCTCTGGGAGCACCATATATTTAATCATTTGGAGGCTGATGACTTGATAGGGCATAGAAATGCTCATTTTAAGGCACAGCTTTCACTACTAGCTTGGAGATGATGCCTTGAAATAGGGACACTAGTCTTTAGAGAACACCACATTTTCCCCAAACCAATGGCCATTACATAATTACATGGTGCTGTGTCCCAAATAGGTAGAATACATGAGCCCAGAAACAAAGAAATGGAGGAAGGCATGACCCTTTTTCACCATCACTCCAGAGCTTACCTAAAAGAATTTGTATTTCCTGTCTCTTCTACCTTAGACTCTACAGATCTAGAGATTCTTTTTCTAAGAGGAGGAATGCTTCCACTCAGAGACATGGCAGTAGTGCCACTAAGTTTAAGCCATGGTTGATAACTGATCCCTTCGAGTTCTTCAAATAGACCGACAAGCAAAAGAAGGAGTTACTCTACTGGCACATGTATATATTGGGGTATTTTAATACACACCAGGATATTTTAACCTGATTATCCTAAGGAAACAGGATGGATGCTACTTAACAAGAGGAATACATTCGTGTTTAGGTGGACTATAGGGTATCACTTGGTACTTCCATGACAAACTTTAATTTTAAAGAAAGTACAGCAATCATGGTAGAAGAATGGTAACCTGGGCATCAACTCTCAGGGATGAGTGTCTGAGTCATCTCACCAAACAAGGCACCTTAAGCCATCTGAAGTTCTAGGTGAGAATAAGGGGGATTTAGAAGGGTAGGAGAAGGAAATGATGACTATCACTTATAAACTTGAAACTAATACCAGCAAAGAAAATAGTAGTTCATCCTGCTAATGCTCCTCTTAAAAGTGTTCCTGGAAATGGAGACCAACCCAAACTCTGAAGAGTCTGAGAAGGGATGGGAAGTGCTTTTGTGAGAAGCAAATGGATCTGAGGATACAAATGATGGACTGTGGCAGAAAGTACAGGACTTCTCCTGATGCCCTTTGCTAATTTGGTGCACCTACACCCCAGTGGCTGCCGGTCTTAGCTGAATTGCTCAAACTGGCATATTAATCTGAGGGATTGCCCAAGGATGATTAAAGCTGTAACACCCAGAGATTTCTGAGAAGTTAAATATTCTCTTCCTCCTTGGGTCAACCAACAGTTAATGACTGACAAATGCACACATATGACAATGCAGCCCTCCTTTCTCTAGGGAAGAAGACCTCTGTTTACAATCTATATTCTATGGTTTCCTATGGGATTAGATTGAACCTAACCCTGTTCTGAAATCACTTTTTTTTTTTTTTACAAACTCTGCCCTTCGCTTTTTTTTAGCTCTCCTTACTCCCTTTCCCTTGAGAACTCCCTCATAAATCACTTGTACAAGACTACTTGTCTTACCTCTGCTTCTAGGCTACCAGATCTAAATCACCTGGGGGTACTGATGGCTTCGTCCCTCTGCTGAGGACCACAGTTTCCTCTGGCTGTCATTTCTTGTAGCTGTAGCCTCTTGCTAGGGTTAATAAAGGCTCTTTCCCCCTTTTTCTTCAGGATGCCTCGTGATAGTGACTTTCTCCTGTTGATAGTCCTGGGGTCTTTACTATTACTTTAATCTTGTTCACCTCTTTGAAGACAGTCCCTTCATCTAATTCCTCTCAATTCTCCCATTTTTGTGACATCGATTTCCTGTCACAATCCTGACTAATAAGGTGAGGATGAGCAGGGAGGGATCTGATTAGATTTATGTAGGAAAGATCAATCTGGCAGCAGTATGGAGGAGAGATTGTAAGAAAAGCAAGTTATAGATTATTGTAATAATTCAGAAAGTAATTGAAACAGTTTAACCTTCAATATTCATGGAGATAGCATTTTGGGGATAAATTTGAGAGATAGATAGACAGTAAAACTGGTTTAAGGATAAAAGTGTCCTAACTTACTAAAAGAACTAAAACCTCATATGTTATCTTGTGAATTCATTAAACAATAATTGTGTTCCTACAGATAAATTTATCCTTACCCTCTAGGATCTTGTGGTCTTAATGGAAAATGATGTCTATCTTGATAGTTATTATAAAAGGCAAAACAGGGTGCCTAGGTGACTCAGTTGGTTAAGCTCCTGCCTTAGGCTCAGGTTATGATCCCAGGGTCCTCAGATCAAGCCCTACATCTGGCTTCTTCCTCAGCAAGGAGTTTGCTTCTCTCTCTCTCTCTCTCTCTGCCCCTCCCACAACTCATGTACGTACCTGCTCTCTGTCTCTTTCTCAAATAAATAAAATCTTAAAAAAGACAAAACAAAGTGAATATTATACTAGAGTTATAAGCAAGAGCTTGTGAAAGCACATAAAAAGGAATAGCCATCACTCTAAAGTTATAAAGTACAGATTTGCCTAATATCTATAACTAAACACCTGTCTTTTTTTAAAAAAAGGATTTTATTTATTTATTTGACAGACGGAGATCACAAGTAGACAGAGAGGCAGGCAGAGAGAAAGGAGGAAGCAGGCTCCCCGCTGAGCGGAAAGCCCGATGCGGGGCTTGATCCCAGGACCTGGGATCATGACCTGAGCCTAAGGCAGAGGCTTGAACCCACTGAGCCACCCAGGCACCCCACTAAACACATGTCTTAAAAGAAATTGCTACATTATCCAAACAGATCTGAATAACTTCTTAAAATTACCCCAAAAGCCATACATGGATTTTTAGGCATTCATCTCCCAGAGGCTACATTTAATTATCTTAATCATCATCACTACTGCTGTCAAAAGGATTACAAAGAAGTTGCTCTTAAATATTATTTAAACAGTCATTGGCATTTGATGAGTTTTATGTGCGTGTAATTGCTAACTCTAAAATTTCACATAAGTATAGTGAGGTAATGAATATAAGTTATGTATATAGACTTCATAATTACACAAGCCATATACTTTATTACATCTTATATATTCTCTATATGTGAAAATATGTTAAAATTACATAATATATGGAAATTGCAGGGGCGCCGGGGTGGCTCAGGTGGTTGAGCATCTGCCTTCAGCTCAGGTCATGATCTCTGGGTCCTGGGATGGAGCCCCATGTTGGGCTCCCGGCTCAGCAGGGAATCTGTTTCTCCTCTCCCTCTGCCTCTCACACCCTGCTCATGCTCTTTCTCTCTGTCTCTCTCTGCCCCACATGAATAAATAAAATCTTTAAAAAAAGAAATTGCATATGAATATGTCATTTTAGCCCAAATATTTATTTTGGCAAAATTCAGAATTGAGTAAGTAGGTTATCCCTTGCTCTTCTAGAAATAAGTAATAAGCAAAAATATGAAAATGTAAAAAATACCTGAAGATTTCAGAAAACAGTTTGGCTGTAAGGTATAGTGTGTATGAGGATAAAGTTCTAGAGAGAGGGTTGGAAGTTAGCTAACTAAGTCATGAAAGGTCTTCTTGTCCATGCTAGAAATTTAGTTGGGATTTAGGGACTGATTGAATCTAGCAGGGAATCCAGGTACCTGTGACTTTTCCAGTTTGGTTGACTGGTTATAATTCTATTTACCCAGAATTATCAGTACAGGGAATAGGGAGACTGGCTTTCGCTCAGAAAAGAATATAGGAAAAATGGGCAAAATTCTAGGACAGAGGAAAAGGAAACCTAACACCAGCGTTGACCCTGGAGTTGATGGATTTGGTGGATAAAGGGATCTGACTACTGGCATCCCTGCTTTACCTGGGTATACTCAGGGCTGCTGTTATCTGTGTGCAACTGCACTGTCAGTTCCTGGCTCTTGTTCTCCTACTAACTCTGTGGGATCCCAGGGTAGATACTACTAGATAATAGGTCTTTCATGAATTTTCTGCTCCTTCTGTGGTGGATCTCAATTTAGGGAATTTCTCTTCTCCTCCTCCCCAGATTACATACTTGCTGCACTGCAGGAATGTAATTTCTCCTCCCTTAGTTACACATTCTCTCACTGCACTTAAGGAATTTGAGCTACTTCCTATCATTTTTTAATCACCCTATTTGGCAATCCTGGAGGCTTTTGAACATACTCTCAGCTCATCTCTATTCCTGTTCTCTGTAAATGAGTGTGGTGTTCTCCCCAGGTCCATCCCTTCAGTTCTGCTTTCTCTAATTCACTTATTTTTTAAATGTCCTGGCCCTGTCTTTCTTTAGTAAAAACAGCAAAATGCTCTGGAAGAACTCTTTGGAAAGGAAAAAGCATTCTGGTTCTGGTTTTGCCATTGGTGGCTGTTCAGCTTTGGGAAAATGTTTTACCTCTCTGGGCTTCTGGTTACTCATTTATGAAATATAAGAAGAGGCCAAAATAAATGCATATTAACAACTTTCTTCTCCGTAATGTTCTAGGACGTAACGTTTGTCCAGGTGATCTGATAGTGGATTTGTCTATTGACCCTCTATGGGTCATGGTTGTATGTTTATTAGTATATTTGTGACTTTGTATTTAAATAACCTGATTCACTTATTTAGGTAATATATATTTCTTAAGCTAGGGCTGACCCTATGCCGGGTCCTGGCTAAGCACAAAGAGAAGGACAATTGTGGCCAGTCCCTTCAGAGCTTACTGTGTAACTAGGAATACAAATGAACATTCACAAGTGTGATGAAAGTAGCAGATGATACAAGTGGAGGGTACTCGGGGATGCAAGACAGAGGAGTGTCTCCTAATCAGGAAAGCCTCCCTGAAAGGACTTCAGACAGAGACCTAAAGGAGAGTATTCTGGAAAGGGAAAGGAAGAATACTCCAGAGAGAGGAATAGCATCTTAGAATGCCTGGAGACAAGAGAGAACAAGGATTTGAAAGGAAGTCTGGATAGCTGGAGAAGAAAGAATATAGGAGCAAGAAGCAAACTGAGGTGGGTACGTGGTTAGATTTTGTTCAGGGCATTTTGAATGATCTTAAGGTTTTGGACTCTATCCTGTGAGGAATGAAGAACCTCTACAAAGTTTTAAGTAGGGAGGTTCCCTGTTTATGTCTACATTTTAAGAGTTTCAGTCTAGATTCATAGTGATGATGCAAACGAAATAATTTTTACTGCATGCTTACTGCAGGCACAGCTATAAATTATCCTGCTTAATCCTCAAAACAACCATATTAGTTTCTTAGGGCTGCTGCAACAAATTGTCACAAAATGGATGGTTTAGAATAACAGACATCTATTCTTTCACAGTTCTGGGCTAGAAGTCTGAAATCAAGATATTGACAAGGTCATGCTCGCTGTCTTTGCAGGCTCTAGGGGAGAATCCATCCTTCCCTCTTCCTAGCTTTTGGTGGTTGCTGACAATCCTTGGTGTTCCTTCACTTGTAGATCCACCAGTCTGATATCTGCCTTCCTCTTCACATGGCCTTCCCTCATGTATCTCACATTTTCTTTCCTCTGTCTATCTCTGTGTCTAAATTTCTCTCTTTTTGGGGGACCTGGGTGGCTCAGTCAGTTGAGCCCCTGACTCTCAGTTTTTGCTCAGGTCATGATCTCAAGGTCATGGAATCAAGCCTCAGGCTGGGTTCCACACTCAATGGGGAGTCTCCTTCTTTTTCTCTCTCTTTCTCTCCTCCTCTGCTCCCACCCCACTGAAATAAAAAATAAATACTTTAAAAATAAATAAATAAACAAACAAATGAATAAATACTAATCACACTCTAATCCACTATGACGTGATCTTAACTTGATTACATCAGCAAAGACCCTATTTCCAAATGATCCCATTCTGAGATTCTGATTAGTTTGAATTGATTCTATTTAAGCTACCACAATGACTCTAAGAGGTTAACCCAATTTGAGAGATGAGGAAACTGAAGCACTGTGAAGTTAAGAAGTATGTATAAGGTCACACATTTAATATGGGACCAAGTTGGGGAGCAGGGAGATAAATAAGGAAACTATTGCAGAGTGGTGATGGTGGTGGCAGTGAGACAGGAAATGTGGATCATTCTGGTAAATATTTTTAAGATTTATTTACTTCTTTGAGAGAGAGAGAGAGCATGAACATGTGGGAGCGGAGAGGAGAGCCCAAATCAGGGCTCAATCCCACAACCCTGACATCATGACTTGAGCCGAAATCAAGAGTTAGCACTTAACTGACTGAGCCACCGGGCACCTCATAATAAACTTTTAAAATTAAAACAAGTAACACTTGTTAAAAATTTGATGTGAAGGGTAAATGAATGGAAGGAGTCAAGAAAAACTACAGATTTCTGACATGAGCAACTGAGTGGAGTTTCTACCATTTACAACCAGATAAGGCACCGGTCAAAGGGGGGGTTTGGAGAGAAAATGGATTGGTTCAGGGTTGTCAGTGTTGAGTATGATACCCATAGGACATGTGATCATAGATGGATATAATAGCCTAGAGCCCCAGAGAAAGGTTTGGGCTAAATTATCAAAAAATTGAGTCATTCATTCATCATTTACCAAATATTTATGAGTGCCTACCATGTGTAGTCACCATTAAGACTGCCAGGACACAGCTAGGACAACAGGCAAAGGTCCTACTCTCATGAAAACGTTATTCTTAATGGGGGAGATAGACAATAAACAACAAAAAAAATTAAGACAATTTTAAATAGAGATAAGTGATGTGTAGATAATAAAAACAGGTAATATCAAAATGAATGATTGGCAGAGAGTACTTCTTTCAGTTTAGGTGGTAAGAGTAGGTTTCTCTGAAGAGGAGATGTATAGAAGCTGACTTCATGTCTAAGTGTACAAGAACCCCGAGGCAAGAAAGTCTTCATAGTTTGTGAGGAACAAAAAAAGAAAGAAGGCCAGCAGAGGTGGAGCATGGAGAACCTAGGGAGTGGGGAAAGGGCATAGTAGAGAATGAGGCCAGCATGTCAAGGTCGGTAGGAAGCCTTCAAATTCTCTGTGTGTGTGCGTACCTGTGTGTATCTTTGGAAACAACATGATCAGATTTTTGTTTTTCTAAAGCTATGAGAATGGAAGATAACACCCACTGAGAGAAGGGAGAGAGAGAAGATTGAGGCAAAAGAAAGACCTACCATTACATAAGATTCATGAAGAAGAGATGGTCAGACCATAAAGTAGAAAATAATACACTTTCTTTTCTACTTCTCCTATTAAATTGAAATCCACCACCCGAATGCCAAAAAAGTGTCTTGCACAAAATTATATCAATAATTACTCAACATAATAGTAAAGCAAAGACAAGGTAAGACCCCCATTTGTAGTATTTTTCATCAATGGCACCTAGTTCTTTTTTTTTTTTTTTCTTGAGTCCACATCCTTGGCTATGTGACTTAACTGACTTTTTTCCATGAAATTAATACAATATAATTTCCCAACCCTTGACTTTCACAAGGGTTGTTTGTGTGACTCATTTTGACCAGTGGCATGAGCCAGTTCTGAGTGTGGATGTTAAGGGGCTTTGCATGTCTCTTCTTAGACTCTTTCGCATCTGCCATCACCTGAGAAAGACACGCCCCAGCTAGACCCAGGAAGAAGGAAAAGAGAGGCATAAAGTGCAGCTGCCCTGCTATGCTGCCCCATCAAGCCGGCCCTATAGCAAAGGCCCTTGTCTAAGTGTCAGGTCTATAAATGAGTACAGCCCAGATTAGCCTAGATCAGTTCAGTCAACTCACAAGCATAGAAATTAGAAAATGAAGGTTTGGTGTTAGAACTGTTGAGTTTTGGGGTGAATTTGATGCACTGCAATAGTTATTGATTCACCAGTCTCTGAAGGGGGTGACGTCGTTAAACAAGCTGTGGGATAATGAGATACTGACGGGTGAGTCAGGGAAGGGCAAGGAAAAAGCAGCCAGCCATCTCCCATACCCACATCCAAATATTTCAGAAAGATTCTAAGAGCCCAGTAGAAATATCTGAAGATTTGGTTTAGAAAGGAGCACATCTTTGCGATATGATTCATTTTATTCCCTGTATAAAACCTGCTAAATTGATCCAAAGTCCAGGGTAAAATAATAAAGCTTTTCTGTGTGAGAGTGGTGCTTGGGGTTTAAAAATCATCATTTATGATGACAAATAAACTACATTGTAGAGGTTGAGTTATATTATTAAATTACTTACCATCCTCAAGATACGGAAAATGATTTACTCACTGCTAAAAAGAAAAATGGCAAAGCATATATTTTTTAAAGATTTTATTTATTTATTTGACTGATAGAGAGAGAGATCACAAGTAGGCAGAGAGGCAGGCAGAGAGAGAGAAGCAGGCTCCCTGCTGAGCAGAAAGCTTGATGCAGGGCTTGATCCCAGGACCCTGAGATCATGACCTGAACAGAAGGCAAAGACTTAACCCACAGAGCCACCCAGGCACCCCTGCAAAGCATATTTTTAAAAGCAACCAAAAACTGTTAATTCCAATTTTAAATATTGAAAAGAGTAGTACCAAAATTGAGAGAACATGCAAAGGTCATGAAAAATATAATAAGCCTAACAGTAAAGGGGATGGTGTCTGGAGTCAGGGATATGCCAGGTTGAATTTCAGCTTCTCTGCTCATGTAGCAGTGGCTGCCATAAGAATTGCACCTCCCAGAACTACAGGGAGCATAACTGACTACTCCGGCCCTGGCTACTGGATTTGAAATCCCTTCCTGAGTTTGGGTTGAGGCCATGCCTTCCACAGCGGCTCAGGCCAATGACTGAAAGTGGCAGACATATTTGGCTGACCCATTCTCTTTTGTTAACGACTTTGGCTCAAGGGCTCCCAAAAATTTTGCCAAAACTTCTTAGACTTCGGGAGTCTACGATGCTTTCATCCACACCCCACTCCCACCCGCCCCCCCTTCATTCTGGGTCTAACTTATATTGCGGTCTGCCTCTTTCACCTCCCTTCATCTTTTCTTCCACACAAATATTTTCTCTAGTAAATTTTTTGCACATTTAATACCATCTTGGAAGCTGCTTCTTTAGAACCCAGAATAATATCCTAGACTTCCCTGAGTCTCAGTCTCTTCATGTGTAAAAGAAAACCTATTCCACAGGATTGTAATGTTTAAGTGAACTTAAAGAAAAATTGTACAGTGATGGGGTTTTATAAAGGTTAAATTAGTTAATGGAACTCTTCATTATTGATGGTATTATTATTACTGCTTAAGGGGATGCTGTTGTTGTCATTATTGTTGCTTGTTGTTGTTGTTGCTTGTCATAAACATGCAATGTGTTAGCAGATCCTGGGCTAAGGACTGTCTGTTACGGAGAAATAGATGTTAAATAAGTGAAAAATGAAATGATAACCAAAAAACGAACTATATACAAAATTTATGCAAATATAAGAGCTTAAAAAAATCATCACGATCTCAGGTTATTTTACCTGGTAGTCATCTGAAGTGAAAGATAGGGTTTGATCCCAGGGTGAAGTAACCTGGTCTTGGTGTTACAGAGCCACAGGGGACTCAGTTCCCTTTGATTAGGGAAAAATTCAAGAGCATTCGGGTTAAACTGAGCCATCTTCTCCCAAATATAAATCAGCATGTTAGGGAGAGGTCTCACAATGCAGCAAAATATTTTTCTTAGCTTGAATTATCCTGGTAATTATATAATTTCTGTATTCTGCTTCGGTTGAGAGCACTCAGGTAATTAATGATCTTCCTTGATAGTGATTACAATGTGGGATCATGATTTACTTAATGTTATTTGTCCGAAACTGGAGGGCAGTTGAAGGAGTGAATTTTTTTTTTTTTAAGGAAAATAATAAAACTTAATAAAAGAGTTCAGGATCACTTCTTTCTAATGTCAAACATAATTAAATATGTTTAAAGAGTAAGAAAGAATTACCAAGGGAGTTTTTTTTTTTTTTAAGACATTGTGCCCAGCACATTAGTTCTCAATAAATATGTTGTAGTTAATTATGTTGGAATATTTCATACATAGGATACAGGATTAGGATACTCTTTATTCAGATCTGCCCTACAGATCCAGGTTAAAAGGATGAAAGTAGAATGATGAACAAGATGAACATTCAAGGTCATTTCCAGCTTTAGGAATATTTATGACACAATTTTGGAATGTTTAATCCAACAGTGAATTCCGTTTTATGTAGCAAAGTGATGTTTAAATTACTTATCCCAGAAAGAGCTAATCAGGTTAGCTTCTAATCGTATAATTAGAAATCAAATTACTATGGTTGAGAAAACTTGCACAAAAAACTGCTATATTTGAAGGTGATGGCCTTTACTTTTTTTCCTTCCTTCCTTCCTTTCTTCCTTTCTCCCTCCCTCCCTCTTTCTTTCTTTCTTTCTTTCTTTCTTTCTTTCTTTCTTTCTTTCTTAGTGGCCCATTAGTATAAGTCAAAGCTATAATTCCAGGTTATCCAAAGGACCTTGAAATGCTGGTATTGCTTTCAGAATAGTTTGGGACACCCAATGAACATCCTTTAGAGTTTATCATGGCTTTGTTGCTTTTCTCATATCAACTGCCTGCAGGCAGTAGGTAGCACATCGGTTTAGAGCAGTTATGATAATGCTGTTATTTCATGATTTGCTTTCCCTTTTCTTCTGCTCTTCTCTCTGCTCTTCAAAATTAGGTGTCAGCAGATGTGAGTGTGATCCCAGCTCAGCCTCTAGAAGTTGTGTGGCCTAGGAAGGGTCCTTGACCCCAGCTTCAGCCAGATTTCCTCCTCGATCCTTAATAAAGTACTAAGACGATAGTAAATGCTCAGTAATATTTGTTGAGTAGATTACTTTATAAAATGAGATCAACACAGTATCTACCCTAGGGAATTACTACAAGGATTCACAGAAAGCCACAGAGATTGCCACACACTTGGTTATCCTCTATGTTGCTTATTATATTATTAATAATATTAAACATAAGATGTGCTATCTTCTTCCATAACAGTCTGAGTGACGTCATGGAATTCTCCCTGCTTTCAATCTTCAACCCCTATTTTCCACACTACTACCACATTATTTTTCTAAAATCTAAACATTATCATGACAAGCCCATGACCTCCAGGAGCTTCTCATTTTTTATGGATATGACCTTCAAACTCCTAACAGTAAAAAATTAAAAATAAAAATTTAAAAATTAAGTATACATCACAGAAATATGTATATTTAATTACTTATGTGTAATATCCATAGACCACTAAGTTGTCATATGCTACTTACATTATAAACATCTAAAAATAAACTTAAGAAGAGTTTATGATCAAGATGAAATAAATAAAAGGTTTTGCTGATCAGAGTGGATCTGTTTTGATATTCAGGCCACAATATACACCTAGGATCAAGTCCATTTTTAATAATTGAGGTATCAAACAGTCCTCTTGATATGTCTTTTTTTCCTCTTTTTTGGTCTGACTCTATCACACCTGCTTGCAACCATCATTTTAATTTACAAAGTTGCTGACAAAGAGCTGGGTCTGGTATTGAATGTGACAGCCCTGCTGTTTTGGTCTCCTACGGCTGGTGCAACAAACTACCAGGAATGTGGTGGCTTAATAGAACAGGACTTTATTTTCTCACAATTCTGGAGACCAGATGTCTGAAAATATTTTCACTGGGCTGAAATCGAGGTGTTGGCAAGGTCTGCACTCCCTCTGGAGGCATGCTCTGGAGGACAAGTCCTTTCCCTGCCTCTTCTAGCTTTTGCTGGCTGCTGGCAATACTTGGCTTGAAATCACAAACTCTCTGCTTTCATGATGACATGGCCTTCTCTTCTGTCTATATCACATTTTCCTCTAACTCCCTTCTATTAGGACACATGCGGCTGCATTTAGGGCCTACCCTGCTAATCGCAGCTAATTTACTTATATCAGAATCCTTAATTTAACTACAGCTACAAAGTCCCCTTTTTTTGCCATATAAGGAAATAGTCGCAGGTTTCAGAGATAGGGACAGAGGTATCTTGGGGGTAGGGAGGGAGCACCTTATTTGGCCTACCACAGTTTCTTTGCAGGAATGTTTAACAAGACTCGGTAGGCAAGAATTATGAAATGGCTCCCAAAATTCCCACTCCCGGGTGTGCATGCCTTGTATAAATCCCTTCTCTTGAGTGTGGGTGGAACTATGATATGATGGATTTCATTCCTGTTTTTATATTATGTCACATGGCAAATGGATTTTTTAAAAAGATTTTATTTATTTGCTAGAGAGAGAGAGAGAAAATATGAGTGGAAGGGAAGGGCAAAAGCAGGAGGGAGAGGGGTAAGAAGACCCTCCACTGACCAGGGAGCCCAACACAGAGCTAGACCCCAGGACTCTGAGATCATGACCTGAGCCAAAGGAAGATGCTTAACTGACTGAGCCACCCAGGCGCCCCACATGGCAAATGGATTTTGAAGTTGCCATTAAGGTCCCCAGTCTGATTATTTTAAATTAATCAAAAGGAAGACTATCTGGATAGTCCTGGCTTACTCAGGCAGCAGCCCTTATAGTAAGTTGCTCTGAAGCTTGAGATTTTTCTCTTGCTGGTCTCAAAGAAGACAGAAGCTGTCATGGGTTCTATAACTAAAGGAACAGAACTCTGCCAACAACTTGAATGAGTTTGGAAGAAGACAGCAAGGCGCCCATGGGATGGACGTCCCAGCCACCACTTTGCAGCCATCTGAGACCCAAGCAAAAAATCCATCTAAACCATGCACAGACTCCTGACCCATGAAAACTATGAGATAATAACCAAAAAACTGGTGTTGCTCTGAGCCACCTGCTTGGTGGTACATTGTTAGTTAAACAACAACAAGAGGCGCCTGGGTGGCTCAGTTGGTTAAGCCTCTGCCTTCGGCTCAGGTCATGATGTCAGGGTCCTGGGATCAAGCCCCGCATTGGGCTCTCTGCTCCTCGGGGAGCCTGCTTCCCCCTCTCTCTGCCTGCCTCTCTGCCTACTTGTGATCTCTGTCTGTCAAATGAATAAATAAAATCTTAAAAACAGCAACAACAACAACAAAAATAGTTCATAGAATAACGATACAAAGACTTGTGAGAATTAGGGTAACTAAAACTAGACAAAAGTGTGCACTGATATGGATACATGTCCATTGCAATATGTGGCCTTATTCTCAATGTGAATAAATGAGAGGAAGTGCTACTGTCAACCCGTTGACCTTGTGGGCCTCCCCATTTATTCCTCTTAGGGTACTTGGCTTACCACATGTGTGACATCTGACTAGTTGACTGAAAGCTAGAATGTCTGGCAGGTCTCACAGTATCTGAAATCATTACCACATTTAGGGCCTCTACAATGTGATTTCAACCTATTTTTAGAATCCTATCCTTCAATTCGCCTCCTATCTTTATGGTCCATTTACTTAAACAATGCTGGAACACTCCCTGATCTCCAAATGTACAGTTCTATTTTCCATGTTTTCTCAATCTCTAGTTCAACAGCTTTATTGAGAATGCCCTCGTTTCCCTTCACATGCTAAGTTCTTTTTAATTAGTCAAGATGCAGTTCTGACCTTTTTGGAAATCCTTCCCAGCCGACTACCATCTTTAGTATGGCTGAAATTTGTCATGTCTCTGTCCAACAGGCCTTTGCACATCCTTTTGATATAGCACTAATATCACATTATTATAGTTTGTTTTTATTGAATTTAATACTCAATTGTGAGTGCCTCAAGTCGACTGCATTTTATCATTGTCCCATTTCCCCTTTGTGGTGGGCATCTTTGCTTATGATAATAATACACGTTTTTCTTTGGGAAATGATTATTTCTCCATGTATTTTGTATTGACCAGCACAGGCTTCTTGTTCCCCTGATGGCAAGACAGATGGACCAATCATTGTACCCTGGTGCTGAGGTCATAGTCTGTGATAGCATGTGACTAAAACTGGGAAACCAGGAGCATCTCTCTACTTGTTGGATAGAATGCTGCCCAATATATAAATTGCTTAATAAAACCAATGACATCTTCAAAAACAAACAGACAAAACTGGGAAATGAGAGCCCTTTCTATTTTTTAAAAATGATGCCATTACAGGACAGCTCTATCCTCTTTGTGAGGTTGTGGAGGATGTAAGCCTCGGACTATTTGAAACAAGAGTTGGTCCTTATGGAGTTTCTGCCATTAAAGAATAAAGCCAATATGTAGGGAGAAACAGAGAGAAGAGATGGAACATCTTCAAGGATTTATTACCTGGGATTCAGATGTCTGGAGACTAGATCTATCACTGCCCCTTCTTATATCCCTACCTTTTCATGTCAACTCATTAAATCCTCTTGGTTTGGGTAGTTGGATTTCTATACACTCTGCTTTACACATCTGGGGTACCTAACACATAGACTGGTTCACAGAAGGTGTTCACAGTAGTTGTTCAAGATATAAACATTATTCTAAATGTCTTATATATTTTGGAGGGAGAAACACTATTACTTTTACTTGCATAAAAGAAACTAAAAGAAGCTCAAACACATGTAAAACATTATGAGGTTATTTTTAGAACTCTTTTGTGTTAATCTTACTCTTTCACACAATAAACCCCTAGCAATCTGGCCTCTCTTTCTCATACCATCATTACATGTTCTAAGGTAATTACACGTCTATGATAAATAGAGATTGCCATGGCTAGACTTGGACTCATTTCCTTTTGACTTGTTGATACCTTTCATTTTGTTGTTTTTATATTTTTATTTTTACCACCAATTGATTTCTGTGAACTTTCTTTATCCAACTTCAGCCAAATACTAAAAGACACACTTACTTTGGAGAATTTCAAGTCCTAATTCTTTCTCTTTAAACTTTTGGTTTAGGGGTGCAGGGGTAATGTGCTAATGTGCTTCTGCTTACTTACTGGTTTTTTGAAACTTTTCTTAAGAAGAAACTATCTGGGAAATGATTTTATAGAAATCTAAACCTTTTCTCTGGGATGCTCTAAAAATAATAAGAATGTTTGTTTGGTTGTTTGTTTAAAAGATTTTACTTATTTATTTGACAGAGAGAGAGAGAGAACAAGCAGGGGGAGCAGCAGAGAGAGAGAGAGAGGGAGAAGCAGGCTCTTCACTGTGCAGAAAGCGCAATGTGGAACTTGATCTCAGGACCCTGGGATTATGACCTGAGCCAAAGGCAGATGCTCAACCAATTGAGTCACCCAGGTGCCTCCAAAATAATAAGAATTTAAAAGAACATATGAGATCCCAGAGTATTAGAAAAACATGAATTCATGGGTTTTACATATCATTATCCCATAATTCTCACAGTAAACATGTATAGTGTTATAATTTTTTCAAAAGAAATTTTCCTCACAATCCTGTGGGAATCAATACAGGCCATTTTAATGTAGTGTTCACATTCACTAATATCTTAGTGACATGCAGATCATCAAAGCCAGGAGATCACTCATATAAAGGGAAAATTGCGATATAATGAACTGTTGTGTAGCTTAGGTATGAAAACAAACAAAAAGGAGTGGAGCAATATCCAGGTCCATAGTAAGATTTTCAAATCATAATTTTTTTAACTTTTTTTTTTGAGGAATATCTGGAGTCCCTCAATTTTTATCTTTTATGGTCTTTCACATGAAGACCTTCCAGTTCATTAAAGTTAACTGATCCTAAAAGAAATCAAGAGGGAAGCCAATATGATTTTTGCAGAAAATAGTAACAACCATCATCTTGGTGTGTTGGGTGTATGAAATCTTTTTTCTTTATAAGTTCTTGTATCGAACAAGTGCAAACAATATACTAATAATTACATCTTTAGGTTATTGTTATAACTGCAGTTTATGAAATTAACAAACAACAAGCTTGAATGTGTCTTTTCCCTTTTTCAGATCTTTCTCCTTTTAATTACTAAAAAAATACAGCTATAGTAATACACTATGATCTTGAAGATATACTAACTTTCAAATTTAGAGGATTATATTTGCAACAAAGTGTTTATATACAGGGAGTTTTGGCTACATCATGTCTGTGAATCTGTAAATTTTCAGACTTAATGTACCTGTTGATGGAAATTTTTGACCTGCCATGCACAAATAACACTGTAGTAAATTACATATCTGTGATGAACCAAAGCATGTTTATCCAAAATGACTAGATAACTCTTTCCTAGTATCACTGAAACCCAGTGTTATTCATACTTAAACATATAAAATAATTTATTTCATTACAGAGCTGACATTTAAATGCAGTAGGGATATGATATTACATAAGTGGTATTGAGATGGCTCTCTAATTTGAAGAATATAGTTATACCTTTCCCCTGCACCACAAAGTCTTGCTGAAATATTCAGTGCTATAAAAGAAAACAATAATTATCATTACAACTATGAATCATTTATATAATTTTGAATTTGAATGATTGCAGGTAACATTCATCATTTAGGTTGAAAATATTTTATCATTCGATCAATCACGAAGCGTGTTATGCAATATCACATTCCAATGGAGAATTTATCCTGTGTGGATTAATACACAAAGGTATTAGTATAACCAGTATATGATTCTCTATACTAGATTATACAGTCTTGCATCTTATATTCTCAAGAGATAAAAATTAATGTTTCATATTATAAAATGCCTACTATTATCCAATATATGCAAAGTCATTTTTAATGTACCCATTTTAAAGAGATTCAACCTAATCAATCATCATTATTTTCAACTTAAAAAGAAGTTAGTTGCTTCTGTTTTTATAGAGGATGTTCATATAGAGCAAATATCCTTTAAGGAGTATATCCTGATATCAATTTTGTCAGAATTCTGGAAATGTAGTTCTAAAACATGAAACTTCTGCAAGACTATGCAGCTCATCAATAGCAGAGTTGGGATTAGAAGCAAGATAACCTTGACTCTACTTAATCATTAAGCCATACTCTTCCTTAACTGAGAACTCTGTATCTAAACAATGTTTTCACATTCATTGCCTCTTCTTTATTCTCACAGCCAACACTCTGGTTCGAGTGTTCTTTATCTTAAAAAATATTTTAATTGTGGTAAAAAACATGTAATATACAATTTGCCATCTTAACCATTTTTAAATGTACAATACAATAATATTAAATACATTTATAATATTGTGCAACCATCATCATGATCCACTTCCAGAACTCTTCATCTTATAAAACTGAAACTATACACACTAAATAATAACTGTCCTTCTCACCAACCCCCCAGCCCCTAGCAACCACCATTCTACTTTCTGTCTCTGTGATTTATCTCACATAAGGGAAGTCATATTGTGTAAAGGTTCTAAGATCCAGCTACAGTGTGTGTGTATGGGGAGGTGGTTTCCCTGCACATCCTACCAAGCATTTCTCTGAGACACCAGCTGGGGGTCCTACAATTTAACTCAATTCTGAGACTGTCTACCTGGAGATGGCATCAGATCTCACAGGTAAAGGGCATAGTCCCACAGTACACATCACCCCTCCCACACACACACATATACCTCAGATACTTATCAAATATGTTTCTAACCAACCAAATAGATTGGAGGTTCCAGTGATGCCTGTCTTGGGTTTAATTAATTTGCTAGAGAATCTCACAGAACTAAGTGAAACATGTGTACCAGTTTATTAAAAATTGTGATAAAGGATACAGATGAATAGCCAGATGAAGTGTCACATAGAGCAAGGTTTAGGAGAGTCCCCAGTGCTGGATCTTCTGTCAGCATTGAGTTGGGCTCACCACATGGAGGTGCATGTGTTTGCCCACCTGGAAGCTCCCTGAACCCTGTACGATTGAGGTTTCATGGAGGCTTTCTCATGTAGACATGATCAGTTATTAATCCCAACTTCAGTCCCTCTTCTGTCTCTGGAGAATGGAAGATGGAGCTGAAAATTCCAAGTTTCTAATCATGATGTTGTCTTTGTGAGGATTAGCACCATTCAGGAGCCATCCAGTGGAGCACCTAGAGCCAACTCATTAAAACAAAAGATGCTTCCAGATGCTCTTATCACTTAAGAATCTACAAGGCTTTGGGACTCCTGTGTAAAGGAGGGTCAAAGATGAGTATTAGGACAAGAGATGCTCCTAGTGCTCTCATCACTTAGGATTTTACAAGTGTATTAGGAACTCTGTACCAGGAATGGCAAAGACCAATATGTATATACTTTATTATCTCACATACAGTATCTGTCTTTTTTGAGACCAGCTTGTTACATTTAGCATAATGTCCTCAAGGTTCATTTATGTTGTAGCATGTGTGAATTTCTTCCTCATTTTTTAGACTGAATAGTATTTCGTTGTATGTATTGCTACATTTTGTTTATCCATTCATTCCTCGATGGGCATTTGAATTGCTTCCATGTTTTAGCTACTGTGAATAACGCCGCTGTGAACATGGGTGAACAAATATTATCCAAGACCCTACTTTCAATTATTTTGGGCATATATCCTGGAGTGAAATTGCTGGATCATATGGTAATTCTATTTTTAATGTTTTGAGATGTGTCTGTACCGTTTTCTTTTTTTTTTTTTTTTAAGATTTTATTTATTTATTTGACAGAGAACACAAGTAGGCAGAGAGGCAGGCGGCGGGAGGGGGATGTTTTCCACAGTGCCTATATCATTTTACATTCCCATTAGTAGTAACACGAGGACTCCAATTTTTCTACATCTTCGCGAACATTTGTTTTCTATTTTTTTAATAGTAGCCATCTAATGAGTATGAGGTAGTATCTCACTGTAGTTTTGATTTGGATTTCCCTAACGGTTAAGATGTTGATCATATTTTCATGTGCTTATTGGCCATTTGTATATCTTTTTTTGAGAAATGTATATTCAGGTCATTTACCCATTTTTGAATTAGATTGTTCATTTTGTTGTTTATTTTTGTTTGTAGGGGCTTTTTATAAAGTCTGGATGTTAATCCTTTATCAGATATGTGATTTACAAGTATTTTCTCCCATTCTGTGGTTTCTCTTTTCACTCTGATAGTGTCTTTTGATGCACAAATTTTTAAATATCCATGGTGTCCAGTTTGTCTAATTTTTCTTTTGTTACCTATGCCTTTGGTGTCATAGCCAAGAAATTGCCAAATTCAATGTCATGAAATTTTGTCTTGTGTTTTTTTTTCTTCAAAAATCTTCTTGTTTTAGGTCTTATATTTAGAACTTAGACTCATCTTGAGTTATTTTTCATATATGGTGTTAGGTGAGGGTCTACCTTCATTCTTTTGCATGTGGGTATTTAGTTTTCCTGGAACTATTTGTTGAAAAGACTGCTTTTGGCACCCTTGTCAAAAATCACTTGACGTTATATATATGTGAGGGTTTATTTCTGGGCTCTGTATTCTATTCCATCAGTTTTTATGTGTCTTTATGCCAGTTACACATTGCTTTTTTTTTTTAAGATTTTATTTATTTATTTGACAGAGAGAGATCACAAGTAGGCAGAGAGGCAGACAAAGAGAGAGGAGGAAGCAGGCTCCCTGCTGAGCAGAGAGCCTGACGTGGGGCTAGATCCCAGGACCCTGAGATCATGACCTGAGCCAGAGGCAGAGGCTTAACCCACTGAGCTACCCGGGCACCCCTCCACATTGCTTTAATCACTGTGGCTTTGTAGTCTATTTTGAAATCAGAAGTGTGAGTCCTCCAGTTTTGTTCTTTTTCAAGATTGTTTTGGCTATTTTGGGGGTCCCTTGAGATTCTATATGAATTTTAGGATTTTTTTTCTATTTATACAAAAAATTTCATTGGGATTTTGATGGGGATTGCATTGAATCTGGGGGTGACTTTAGGTAGTATTGACATTTTAACAATATTATGTTGTTTATTCTATGAACATAGGATGTGTTTCAATTTGTTTATGTCTTCTTTAATTTCTTTTAGCAAAGTTTTATAGTTTTCATTGTACAAATCTTTCACCTTCTTGGTTAATTTCTAAGTATTTTATCCTTTTTGATACTATTGTAAATGGAATTGTTTTTATCATTTCTTCTCAGATTGTTCATTTTGGATGTATAGAAATGTATGTTATTTTTGTGTGCTGACTTTGTGTCCTGTTATTAACAGTTCTAATAATGTGTGTGTGTGTGTGTGTGTGTGTGTGTGTGTGTGTGTAATCATCAAGGTTTTCTACATATAAGGCATATCACCTGCAAACAGAAATGATTTTACTTCTTTCCTTCCAATTTGGTTGTCATTTATAATTTTTTTTTTCTTGCCTACTTTCTCTGGCTAGAACTTCCAGTACTACACAAGTGCTCTTTATCTTTGTTTACTAAAACAACAAACCCTTATTTTACTTGCCCTCAGTTTTTTTTTTTTGTCTTTTTTTTTTTTTCCTTTTCTCATTCCAGTTATTTTCCCATACTTTACCCTCTTCTAGAGGGATCTTTTAAAATTCCAAGCATGAACTTCAAGGGCCTCTGATTTCCTAAAGGCTAAAGTCCAATTTCTTCACATTACACTCAAAGTTCTTCACAAACATATTGGAACTTGCTTTTCTTGGTATGTAAATGACATTTTTCATTTTCCTACTTTGGTATTTTACTCATGGTTTTCCATCAGCCCAGGTTGCAAGTCTCTCTCTTTCTTGCCATTTGTAATTCCTCAACTGTAAAATCTAGTTCAAAAATCTCTATTTGCTCAAAGCCATTGTTGAGTATCCCTGACACTTACATTTCCATCTCTATGATCCCACAATATTTTACAGTAGTCTCGTGCCCCTTATTAAACTTTAATTCATATTGACATTAATTTATATCTCTGCTATAACATTCTCATTCCTGGGAGTGGGGGGAGAGGATGGATTGTTTATTTTACTTTTAAGTTTGCATCTTCTCCAGATCCTAGGAAGGAGCACAGAGGCCTGAAGGCTATAGGTTAGGAATCAGATTTTGAACTTTGATTCTGGATTCTCTCATCTTTACATTTCTTCTACAAATGATCTTGCATATAATTTTCTTTGTGATATGAGAAAACAGTATTTAATTCTTGCCAAATTCCTGTTTTGTAAGCCTAGAGTGTAGCTCTGTGAATTTTGTATCGTAATGAGGGCCATGGAGAGGTGTTCTAAAGATAAATCAGAAATAAAGCATGATTTATGAAACATGTTTTCCTCACAATGTAAGAAGGATGTCTAACCATGAATGTACTCATTTATCCAGTTCATCAACTTTCAAATTACAAATGCCACATAGGACTGAATATGTAAGTTAGAATGAAAATCTGGCAACTCCCTCCTGAGTACAAACAAATGGGTCAGCCAGGCACAGAAACTTACCTATGAATTCTCTACAATATACAAAAGATGGAAAATAGGAGCATCTCCAGGAATGGTAGCATTTGTAATATGATTGCAAGTTTTGTGGGATTTTGGAGTGAGAACTAGCTGCTTATTCTCAGCATGCCATAATTGGTGCTCACGGTGAATTTTTCCTGAAAATTCAGACACGAATCCATTGCTCAAGACTTCAACCAGTTAAGATTGCATTAAAAAACAGATAATGGGCTAACCCACTGCACTGGGCTGCTTATATTGAAATTCAGTGGGCATACTCTTTTAATTAAATCCAATTCTGCTGCAGATCATCTTTCTTTGAGTTGTCATTCTTGGAGATACTTCAGTAGTTATTGAAATTTATAGTTCAATTTAGTAGGTAAATTTGCCTTATTATGGACCTTTCTTTGAACAATATTTATGATCCATGACATTACTGAAACCTAATTTATTATTATTATTTTTTAAAGAATGAATTTAACAAATTGCAGGTGGTCTCATTCTGGGCTAACTTTCTAATATTCTGTTGTTTTGATGCATATTATTTACTCGAGTTTATTAATAAACTTGTTGGATAAAAGCCTTTTGGAACTTTTCTTATGACACAGTAAGTATGATGTGTAATCAAGCTCTCAATTTGCTGAATATAATTGTGTACTTATAAAGTGCTAGAATTTGTTAATTCAAGTGCTTTAAGCACTACTCTCCAACTTGTTTGTACTGAAATTTGCCCTATCTCTGCAAAAATTTTGCTGAATAAAGATTATCAAAATTTTTGCTCTTGAACAAACAGCTCTAACATTTAAGTTCAAACTTCACCCACCTTGCATGAAGGACTTCTAAATCTGACTTCCTCCCTCTATCTATTCAGTGTTATTAGCCATAAGTTCTTTGCACATACTCTTGATCTCTAATGTTATGTAAGTTCTCAGTAAATTCCAATTGGATTAAATGAGTAAATCCAGTGCAGCTTTATTTTAATCCTATAGTTAATTCTAACCAGTGAATGGGTATAGCTCTCCATTCTTCTTCAGATAGGTTACTTGCTGTAGATTGTAATGAACCATATTTTCCCTTAAATATATCGCTTAGTGAAAATCTTTTAAATATCAGCATTAGTACTAAGTGCAAAAAGGACACAATGATCTTTTCTTATTTAATTGGCAATTTTTCTCAGTTTTCTTGACAAATAGTTGATATACATTATTGTGTATTTTTAAGGGGTACAACATGATGATTTGATATACACAATATGTACATACACATACATGTTTGATATACACATATTGTGAAATTATGACCACATTCAGCTGACATCTATCTTCTTATATAGATACAACAAAAAGAAAAGAAAGGAAAAAGGGAAAAAATGTTCTCCTTGTGATGAGAATTCTTGGGATTTACTCCCTTAACAATAATCCTATTGGATTATATTATATGGCAGTGTTAGCTATAGTCATCATGTTGTATATTATGTCCCTAGTACTAGTTTATCCCATGAAGGGAGGTTTGTAATGTTTGACCACCTTCCTCCAACTCCTCCTTCCCTTACCCTATGTTTCTGGTAACCTCATGTCTGACCTCTTTTTCTATGAGTTTGTTCTCTTTTGTTAGATTCCACATATAAGGGAGATCATATAGTATTTATCCTTCTCTGACTTATTTCACAGAGCATAATGCATTCAAGTTTCATGCATGTCATCATAAATGATAGGATTTAGTCATATTTATGGCTGAATAATATTCCATTTTACATTTTTCAATAATATTCCATTTTACATGTGGCACAACTTCTTTATCCATTCATCCATCAATAGACCCTTAGTTGTTTCCATGTCATAGTTATTGTGACATGAACACTGGGGGGTAGCAGACATCTCTTCAAATTAATATTTTTATTTTCTTTGGATGTATTCCTGGAATTGGAATTACTTGCTCATATGATAGCTCTATTTTTAATTTGAGGATCCTCTATACTATTTTCTGTAGTGGCTATACCAATTTACAGTCCCACCAACAGTATACAGGGTTCCTTTTTCTCCACATCTATGCCAGCATTTGTTATCTCTTGTCTTTATGGTGACGGCCATTCTAATAGGCACGAAGTGATACTTGTCTTAATTTGCATTACTCTAATGACTGGTGATGTTGAATATCCTTTCATATATCTGCTGGCCTTTCACTTACCTCCTTTGGAGAAAAGTTCATTCAGATCCTTTGTCCACTTTTTAACTGGTCATTTGTTTTTTGCTATTGAGTTATATGAGTTCCTTATATATTTTGAATATTAACCCCTTATCAGATATGTGATCTGCAAGTATTTTTTCCCATTTTGTAGATTGTCTTTTAATTTTGTTGATGGTTTCTTTTGTTGTGAAGAGGCTTTCTAGTTTGCTGTAGCCCCACCTGTTTATTTTTTGTTGTATTCCATGTGCTTTAGATGTTATAATAAAAAAAAAACCTTTACTATGACCCATTCCTATGTTTTCTTCTAGGAGTTTCATGGTTTTAGGTCTTATATTTAAGTCTTAATCCATTTTGAGTTAATATTTGTTAGTGATACAAAATATGGGTCCAGTTTCATTCTCTTGTGTGAGTATCTAATTATTCCAACACCATTTAACGAAGAGGTTGTCTTATCTCTATTGAGTATTCATGGCTTCCTTGTCAAATATTAGTTGACCATATATTGTTGGGTTTATTTCCAGGCTCTTGGTTCTGGCCCACTGGTCCCTTTGCCTGTATTTTTTTTTTTAATGCCAGTACCATACTCTTTTGATGACTATACCTTTATAATATAGCTGTGCACTACATGTGGCAAGCATTTTTAATCTATTGTATATAAGTGGAAAGGATATTGGAAGTGTAACTCTGCTATTATTTCAATAAAGACTTGACACCAAAAATTTTAAAAAAAATCAGTAATTTTGATGCCTGATGCTTTCTTCTTTTTTAGAATTTCTTTGGCTATTTAGGATCTTTGTTGTTCTAAATACATTTTGGGAGTGTTTTTCTACTTCTATGAAAAATGTCACTGTAGTATTTATAGGGATCACATTGAATCTATAGAGAGCTTTTGGTAGTGCTTACATTTTAACGATGTTGATTCTTCCAATCTGTGAACACAGGATACCTTTCCATTTATTTGTGCCTTCTTGAGTTTTTTTTCATCAATGTCTTGAAGTTTTCAGAGTATAACTCATTCACCTCCTTGGTTAAATTTATTCCCAAGTGTTTTATTGTTTTTGATGCCATTTTAAATGAGATGAATTTATTTTTTTTCCAGAAAATTCATTGTTATAGTGTAGAAACTCTACTGATTGTTGTATGTATGTATGTATGTATGTATGCAACTTTACTGAATCCATTGATTAGATTTAACATTTTTTTAGTTTGAATCTTTAGGATTTTCTATATATAAAATCATGTTGTCTGCAAATAAAGACAATTTTATTTTATTTTTTCAAATTCTGTTACCTTTTATGTCTGTCCTTGTTTGATTGTTTCAGCTAAGAATTCTAGTACTGTGTTGAATAGGGGTGGGTGGTCAAAGTGGGCTCCTTTGTCTTATATCTGATCTTAAAGTATAAGCTTTCAATCTTTCACTATTGTGTATGGTATTAGCTGTGGGCTTGTCATATATGGCCTTTATTATGTTGAGCTATGTTTTTTCTATGCCTGATTTGTTTTTTATCAGAAATGGATGTTGAATTTTGTCAGATATTTTTCTGCATTTTTTGAGATTACCATAAGAGTCTTTTCTTTCATTCTATTAAAGTAATGTATCACATCCTTTGGTTTGCATATATTGAACCATCCTTGTATTTCAAGGATAAATCATACTTGGTCACGGTGAATGATCTTTTTAATGTGTTCCTGAGTTGTTAGTTAATACTTTATTGAGCATTTGTGCATCTATACTTGTCAGGGATATCGGCCTATAGTCTTCTTTGCTAGTAGTATTCTTTTTGGGTTTTGCTATCAGAATAATTCTGGGAGTTTGGGAGTGCTCCCCTGTTGCTTTGCAATCCTATAAACTTTGTTAATTGTTTCCGGGATATTTTGTAGATCTGCGGCTTTTTGTTTCTTATCCTGCTATCTTTGTGTGTTTTGGTGTCTTTTGGTATCAGTATGCTTTTAATTCTTTATTGTGTTCTTTTGTGTCTTTACTATAGGATTTTTCCCTTGAGTTTCAGGGTTGTATTGCTTCCAGGAGTTGTCTCTAGCCCTTCTGATCACATATGGCCAGAAAACACTCTTCAAAGTTGGTGACAAACCATCTGGGAAAAATACTAGGGGAGAATGGAAAGCCAGTTGGATTTGTTAAACTATATGTAGGCCGCCATTGATTACTGTGGTACAATTTTAGGTATATGATGGTTAGCATAACTGTGTCATTAATAGTTAGAGAATATTTACACAATCACTTAAATGTAATAAATTTCTATCGATAACAATCACAGGACATATTGACCTAATGCATTATATTTTGTTAACTCACTAATGAAGAATAGAGATATTTTGCAGAGTTATAGTCTTTGAAATGGAATAAAGCTCCTCACAAACAGACAATAACAATGTCAAATGTCAAATAACAGAAGATAACGTCTTAAGAATATGATTTCATTTCCACCGATTATTAAATGTCACTCTACCCAGAGACTCTAAATTTAATTTTTGCCTTACTTGAAGCCATTGGGAAGATTAGAACTTTGAGCTCTAGCTTTTCATTACCTTAGGTGGCACCATACCAATAACTAGCCTATTTTTCTTCATGGAAGAAACTGAGTGTCAATTTTCTTTTTCCTTTGGCTTGCTGCACATGGATGGACAAACTTGTACGGTTCGGTTACAGTGGGGTTATCTCTCAGCTTCCTTGCCTAAGTGGAATAGAGAAGGATTGCTATTGGCTACTCTCAATTTTCCAAACAGGATCTCTGGTTAGGTGGTGTCAGGAGCTACCCTCAGCTTTAGCTATGAGTTAATTCCCCTACCTGTGCATAACAGGAGAACACTCCATGCCCAGTACTTGGTTTTCTCTGGTTACAATCTATTTTGCCTGCTTGCTTCTTGGGTCAAGAACCACTGGGTCACACTGTTTCCAGGAGGTGTGGCCAGCCCTTCTGGAGGTAGGAAACACTCTCCATAGCAGATGAGGCTATGATTTAACTCTTGCCTGGGTGTGGGCAAGCAAACTAAATTTTAGGGTCAGCAGAACTCCTCATTTGAGGATCCAAATTAGGCAGATCTGAACCCTACTGAGTCTTCTGGTCAAGTACCCTCCTAACTTGGCTCTGCAGATGAATAAAACCATTGATTGCCATTACTTGGGCACTGCACATATGAACTCAGTCTGCCAAGGTCTGTGTGCTGGTTGTTGCAAGCCTTATGCACCAGTTCAATCAAGGTCAGATTCTTAGTGGTTGAGGTCTACAGGTTCCCCTACAATTTCTATGTTGTGAGATTAGAATAGGGGCTTCCACTAAACAATGCCAATGCTGCAGAGAAGCTGTTTGTCCATCACTAAGTTCATCCTTGCTATAACATCTAAGAAAACGTCTTACCTGTGCTCTTTAGGGCAGGGAAGGGCACTGACCTAGGTGAGGGACACTGTGATCAACATGAAGCTACTTCTCTTACCCTTCTAATGCAGTCTCTCTTGGTCCCTGAGGTTCAGGGACATGCTTCAGCCTCAGTCTCATGTTTTAGGATTCCCAGTGTTGTCTTGTTCTTAAACAGTTTTTAGTTGTTCTTCTTGTGAAGAAGAACAAAGTCAGGAACAACCTATGCCACCAAAGCAGTAAGACAATTTTCTTCCAAAGACAAAATCTTGTTCCTCACAAATAAATGGTTGGAACAGGCAGACAGCATTTAAAACTCACTGTGATCTGTGCCGGTTCAAAGTATTCTGAGGGCACTGAGGAAGAGGATGCAGGCTAATTCTGCTTGAGAAACATTTCTTACAGTCTGTATGAGATTTGAGCCAGGTTTTAGAGGATGAGTAAGAGTTCTGAAAGCAGAGAAAATAGGTTATTTCAGAAAGAAGAAGCGGCAGCAAAAAGATATCAACAAATGAAGAGAAAAGCATGTCTAGGAAATTTCTGAAATTTTGAAAGGGTCTGCAAAATTCTCTAATAATGTAAGCTATTTCCAGGGAGGTCAATAGGGACATTTCCTTGGGTTCCAATATTCATCTCCAGGCCCTCTTTTATAGATAAGAGATCTGGAAACTTACATCTAGGTGGGAAAGGAACCAGTAAGGCAATAATAAGGGTTGCATGAGGTGAATTCTGTAATAAGGTTTGATTTGGATTTTACAAACATTTATCTGGTATTGGTGAGGAAGTTGAGGCAGGAAGACCATTTTACAAAACCTTCTCAATCATTAAAATGGAGATGATAAGAAACTGAACTGGTATAATAGGAAAGAGGAAATGGGGAGAACAGGTAAGGTAAGAACAAAGTGTAGCTAGAGCTTTGAGTCCCTTTACATTTAATGTGATCATTGATTTGGTTGGAATTAAGCCAATGTTCTTGTTATTTGATTTTCTTTCCCCCTCTGTTATTTATTTATTTGTTCCACTTTTTCTTTCTTTAGGTAAACCTATATTTTCCTCCTTAGAGTTCAATTTAATTTCCTCTATTGCTGTTTCGACTGGTTTTATTATTTGTTTATTTTTAGTGGTTATTCTAGGGGTTAAAATATGCATTCTGAATTATCATTGTCTATCCTTGAATAATATTATATCACTTCACTTATAAAACAAGACTTTGGGGCACCTGGGTGGCTCAGTGGGTTAAGCCTCTGCCTTCGGCTCAGGTCATGATCTCGGGGTCCTGAGATCTAGCCCCACATTGGGCTCTCTGCTCAGCTGGGAACCTGCTTCCCCCCTCTCTCTGCCTGCCTCTCTGTCTACTTGTGATTTTTCTCTCTCTGTTAAATAAACAAATAAATAAATCTAAAAAAAAAAAAAAACAACAGCCGACATTTACAAAAATATATTTATCCCTCCTGTTCTTTGCACTACCTTCAAATGTGATAAACCATGTAATACATGGCCACTATTCTTGCTTTAAATAATCACATGTTTTCTAAATGAATCATTTTCAAAAAAATAAAGTATTATGTTTGTGTGGGTTTACTGAGGGAAACTAATTCTCTAAATTTTAATTTTTAATTTATATTAAATACCTTTGTTTCACCTTATTTTTTTTATAAAGAACACACATCTATTATTATAATCACACAAATATTAAACACTTAAATGTATAAGATTCTTCATTCTTTCATTCAGCCAACATTTACTTAGTGTCTACTATGTGCAAGTGACTTAATAGGCAATAAGTGCTCACAGTTTTTATAAGCTTTATGAAATATCCATTATTATTCAAGCACTTAAATATGCATTATCTCATTTGGTTATTTTGTTGAATTTTTAATTTTTTAAAATTTCTTTTCAGTGTTCCAGAATTCATTGTTTATGCACCACACCTAGTGCTCCATGAAATACGTACCCTCTATAATACCCACCAACAGGCTCACCCAAACTCTCACCTCCCGCCCCTCCAAAACCCTCAATATGTTTCTCAGAGTCCACAGTCTCTCAGGGTTCGTCTCCCCCTCCAATTTCCCCCAACTCCCTTCTCCTCTCCATCTCCCCATGTTCTCTGTGTTATTCCTTATGCTCCACAATAAGGGAAACCATATGATAATTGACTCTCTCTGACTTATTTCATTCAGCATAATCTCTTCCAGTCCCGTCCATGTTGATACGAAAGTTGGGTGTTCATCCTTTCTGATGGAGACATAATACTCCATAATATATATGGACCATACCTTTATCCATTCATCTGTTGAAGGCCATCTTGGTTCTTTCCACAGTTTGACAACTGTGGCCATTGCTACTATGAACATTGGCGTACAGATGGCCCTTCTTTTCACTACATCTGTATCTTTGGGGTAAATACCCAGTAGTGCAATTGCAGGGTCATAGGGTAGCTTTATATTTAATTATTTAAGGAATCACCACACTGTTTTCCAAAGTGGCTGCACCAACTCGCATTCCCACCAACTGTGTAAGAGGGTTCCCCTTTCTCCACATCCTCTCCAACACTTGTTGTTAACTCTCTTGTTAATTTTGGCCATTCTAACTGGTGTAAGGTGGTATCTCAATGTGGTTTTGATTTTAATCTCCCTGATGGCTAGTGATGATGAACATTTTTTATGTGTCTGTTAGCCATTTGTATGTCTTCTTTGGAGAGGTGTCTGTTCATGTCTTCTGTCCATTTTTTGATGTGATTAAGTTTTGTGTGTGTTGAGTTTGAGGAGTTCTTTATAGATCTTGGATATCAGCCCTTTGTCTGTACAAGATCCTAGCTAATAGGATCCAGCAGTACATTAAAAAGATTATCCACTATGACCAGGTGGGTTTATCCATGGGATACAGGGGTGGTTCAACATTCACAAATCAATCAATGTGATAGAATAAATCAATAAGAGAAGAGAGGAAAAACCACATGGTCCTCTCAATTGATGCAGAAAAAGCATTTGACAAGATACAGCATCCATTCCTGATTAAAATGCTTCAAAGTATAAGGATAGAGGGAACATTCCTGAACTTCATCAAATCTATCTATGAAAAACCCACAGCAAATATCATCCTCAATGGGGAAAAGCTGAAAGCCTTCCCTTTCAGATCAGGAACATGACAAGGATGCCCACTCTCACCACTCTTGTTCAACATAGTGTTAGAAGTCCTAGCAACAGCAATCAGACAACAATGAGAAATAAAAGGTACTCAAATTGGCAATGAAGAAGTAAAACTCTCTCTCTTCAAAGATGACATGATACTTTATACAGAAACTCAAAAAAAAAAAAAAAAAAACCCTCCAAATCCAAACTACTAGAACTCATACAGCAATTCAGTAATGTGTCAGGATACGAAATCAATGTATGTAAATCAGTCGCTTTCTTATACACTAACAATGAAAATACAGAAAGGGAAATTAGATTATCGATTCCATTCACTCTAGCACCAAGAACCATAAGATACCTGGGAATAAACCTAACCAAAGAGGTAAAGGATCTGGACTCAAGGAACTACAGAACATTCATGAAAGAAATTGAAGAAGACACAAAAAGATGGAAGACCATTCCATGCTCACGGATGGGAAGAATAAACATTGTTAAAATGTCTATAGTGCCTAGAGCTATCTATACTTTCAATGCCATTCTGATCAAAATTCCACCGGCATTTTTCAGAGAGCTGGAGCAAACAATCCTACAATTTGTATGGAACAAAAAGAGACCCCAAATTCCTAAGGAAATGTTGAAAAAGAAAAACAAAACTGGGGGCATCATGTTGCCTGATTTCAAGCTTTACAACAAAGCTGTGATCAACAAGACACAATGGTACTGGTACAAAAACAGACACATAGACCAGTGGAACACAGTAGAGAGCCCAGATATGGACCCTCAACTTTATGGTCAAATAATCTTCAACAAAGCAGGAAAAAATGTACAGTGGAAAAAGGACAGTCTCTTCAATAAAAGGTGCTGGGGAAATTGGACAGCTGTGTGTAGAAGAATGAAACTCGACCATTCTCTTACACCGTACACAAAGATAAACCTGAATGGATAAAAGACCTCAATGTGAGGCAGGAATCCATCAGAATCCTAGAGGAGAACATAGGCAGTAACTGCTTTGACATTGGCCACAACAACTTCTTTTAAGATATGTCTCTAAAGGCAAAGGAAACAAAAGTGAAAATGAACTTTTGGGACTTTATGAAGATCAAAAGCTTCTGCACAGCAAAGGAAACAGTCAACAAAACAAAGAGGCAACCCACGGAATGGAAGAAGACATTCACAAATGACAGTACAGATAAAGGGCTGATATCATTTAGTCATTATTTTAACTTCAGTTTTTTTTTTTAAGATTTTTTTATTTATTTGACAGACAGAGAGCACTAGTAGGCAGAGAGGCAGGCAGAGAGATAGAGGGGGAAGCAGGCTCTCTTCTGAGCAGAGAGCCCAACGTGGGTCTTGATCCCAGGACCCCAGGATCATGACCTGAGCCGAAGGCAGTGGCCCAACCCACTGAGCCACCCAGGCGCCCCTTAACTTCAGTTTTGAAGGATACTTTCGTTGGATATAGAATTATAAGTTGACTTTTTGTTTTGATTTGTTTTCCTTTGTTTTGACTCCTTTAAGTGTCTTTCCATTGTCTTCAAACTTGCTTTGTTTCTCATGAGAAATAAGTCATTCTCTTATTTCTGATTTTCTATACATTACATGCTGTTTTCTGTTTCTTTCTTTATTTGTTTTTCTTTGTCTCTGGCTTCTTTCAAGGTTTCCCCTTTATTTTTGGCTTTTATTGAAAACGTGTCTAGGTATGCTTTTATGTGTATTTTTCCTGCCTGGGTTTATTGGAATTTTTGGATGTGTACATGGATATTTTTAATCAAATTTTTAAAAATTGAGCAACAATTTTTTAAAGATTTTATTTACTTATTTGACAGAGAGAGAGAGATCACAAGTAGGCAGAGAAGCAGGCAGAGAGAGAGGACGAAGCAGGCTCCCTGCTGAGCAGAAAGCCTGATGTGGAGCTTGATCCCAGGACCCTGAGATCATAACCTGAGCCGAAGGCAGAGGCTTTAACTCACTGAGCAACCCAGGCCCCTTGAGCAACAATTTTTTTTTTTTTTAAGATTTTATTTATTTGACAGAGAGAGACACAGTGAGAGAGGGAACACAAGCAGGGTAAGTAGGAGAGGGAGAAGCAAGCTTCCCACTGAGCAGAGAGCCTGATGTGGGGCTTGATCCCAGGACCTTGGGATCATGACCTGAGCCGAGGGCAGACACTTAACGGCTGAGCCACCCAGGTGCCCCTTAAATATATTGTTTTTCTTCCAATTTCTCTCCTCTTTTCTTCTGAGATTCCAGTTACAACCATGTTATATCACTTTTTATAACCCACAGGTCACTAATTCTCATCCCCACCCCAATCTTTTTTTTTCTCTCTCTCTCTTTCTGTCTTAGGTATTCTCATTGACTTATCTTAAAGTTAACTTTTTTTTTTTCTTCTACTGCCCAACTTCCTATTGAGCTCATCCAATTAAACCATAATTTCAGATTTTTTTCTGTTATAAACTTTCCATTTGGTTCCTTTCAGAATTTGTATTTCTCTTTCTCTGTGTTATATCTATCTTTAGCTGTAAATGCTTTACTACATTTCTAATTATTGTTTTAAAGTCTTTGCTAATTCCAATAATTAGGTCTGGGTCATTTGTGGGATTGCTTCTGCAAACTGTGTCTTCTTTTGATTATTAGTCACAATTTTTTACTTCATTGACTGTTTTATATTTTTAAATTATTTTTACTTATATTTCATATGTTGTGAATGAAAAATAACAGTGAAGACCAAAGTATAACCTTTTTGTTTTGTTTCTTTCCTATCTGGCAATTAAGGTAAGGTGCTGATGAGTTAGATTAGTCTTAAGAGTTAAGTTGAGCTGGGACTACATCTGCAAATAAGTTTTACTTACTGGTTGGTTTCAACATTTATTTGATTGTTTAGTGCTTATTTTTTTTAATTTTTAAAAAAGATTTTACTTATTTATTTATTTGTTTGAAGAAAAGAGAATGAGATAGAGAACACAAGCAGGGGGATTGGCAGAGGGAGAAGCAGGCTCCCCACTGAGCAGGGAGCTGGATGTGGGACTTGCTCCCAGGGTCCTGGGATTGTGACCTGAGCTGAAGGCAGATGCTTAGCCAACTGAGCCACCCAGGCACCCATGTTTATTGCTTTTTTAGTAGTGGATGCTCTCTCCTGGGCATTAACATGTGATCCGAAGACCACTCTTTGTGCCGGGCCCATAGACCTATGTACATGTCTCTTCCCTAGACCTCCTTTTCCCAAATTGAATCTTTGTTCCAGTCTCCTGGCCAAATATTTGTCACTGTCCTTGAGTTTGTGAATATTCTTACTAAGAATTATTTATCTTATCATACACAGTGAGTGATCAGTTATACCACCTGAAGTTCTGACTGGTTGGAGGATTTTTCCTCACTGCTGTTTTTAGTGCTGCCCTGAGTGAGGCTATAGTGTGAAATTGTCCATCTTTAGCTTTCACCACACATTGAGCCAGACTATATATAAACCAAGTGTGTCTTTTTTTTTTTTTTTGGTCCTGTTTCATCCAGCCAGATATAGAGAAGCCCCCATGTGAGCATAATTTTGGCTAAGAGGGACCTGTAGTACAGGCAAGTATGACTTAAGAGTCCAGACCATCTGTTTATATAATTCTGGCTCTGTTTATTACCATATTAATGTACCTCTTCTATCTAACAACAAATTGTGGACATGTCTAATCTTATGACTTTGTGGTTCTGACAGAATATATTTCATGATGGATAGCTCTGGTCAGATTTTTGTTGTTGTTGTTGCCCTGTGGATAGATACTCCATCTCTACCAGGCCCCAGGGACATTTCCCAAATGTTGTTTATTTCTGTCCTATAGAGGACATGTATGGCCTTGCATTAGAACTTGCTTCATAAATCTAGGGGTTTATATTTTGATTTTCTTACTGGGACTTAATCATATTTTTAGTAACATTAGGATTTACTCGGTCATATGGCTCAAGTGGCAAGGCTGCCTGAACGATAGCCTAGATTAGCTACAGAACCCTTTATTGTTCTGGGACCACTCAAAGTTGGCAGCCTTGCATGTCACTTGGTAACTAAGTCAAAGTATTTTCAAATGTGAAATATACCACTTTTAAAGAGGCTTGTCAGTATTTGTTGTAAGGAGTCTTAGTAAGTCACACATCACAGAATTCCTCAGAACCTCACTAATGTGACAGGTCTCCAGATATTTCTAGGTTTTTTCCTCATTGGGACCTTGTCTCTCATTTTTCTCCTTTAACCAATGGGTTCAGGTCTTGGAAACTGGCTCATATCTGGAAACCAGGACTTTAACTAGGACACTTACCTCCATATCAACCATACTGATACCTCATTCACCGGTGCATTCTTTGTTGTGTTGGTATATGGAGCATGTTTTGGGCCTTCCATAGAAAATAATTGGCTGTGGGTTTCTGGCCTTAGTTGGTATGTCCATTCTGGCATGCTCACTACTTTGAGCCTTGTGATATCTCCTGTTACCATCCTTTATAAGAGTTCTAGTATTTCCACTTCACCTAATATGAGCCATCTCTCTCCCTGAGGTACTAAGAGTCATCTAAGAATCTTATTAATACTCTCTACCACAATTCTTGATTGAGTATTAAATCTTGTATCACAGAAGAGTGATCCCATATCAGTCAACTCTTCCTTACACAGCTTTGATTTCTGCCCACTTTCTTTCATTTAGCACTCTTAGGTCCTAATCCTCTACATACTCTCCCAGCTCCTGCCATTGTATTTTGGCTAGGTCTAGCAATGTCTTCAACAAGTGTTCATTTATTTCTTATCAGGTCCAGTTTTCCCCACTAAGTTATATTATTAATTAACCCTAATTATTGATCTAGAGGACAAGTATAGCTATATTTAAGGGTGAGGAGGATATATGCTGTCTCACAAGAAAGAGTCCTCTACATAGTTCTAAAGTAGGGGGAAGACTAGTCGTTAACCTGGAGGAGTGGGGAGATTTATGTTGAGGGGTCAAATGCATCAACCCACTTATTCTCATTGCAAATGGAAGGATACTACTTTCCAATCTGGGCTTTGACCTTGCCATTGCAGACATGCCAGGCAGCAATTCAACACTTTTTAGAGAGCTCTTGAGCCCTGGAACTGCTCTGACTAGCTCTCCAGCTATGGTAGATAAGAAACTTTTTATATACTGGCACTTTTACCTTAAATTGATAATTTAAAAAGGTAACTACCACTTTAGTTCTTTCCTTTTCTTTTTTCCCTTTATCTGACATATTACACCATCAGGGTATTCCATTCCAACATTATTCTCTCCAAATTACTCATCAGTAAAATTTTTAATAATTTCACTAATATAGCACACCAATGGCTATGAATACTCCACTGGTAAATGATCTGGCTTCTAAACTCCCATTTTAAAATCTGTTTCTTAAGCCCACTTTCAATACCAATGGTCTTAAGTCAACTTCCCTGGAAAAAAGATTCTGAGATGGAGATCTGGAAACAGATTTACTCTGAAGCGCTCATTAGTACACATCTGTAAGAGGATGAGGAGGCAAGATTGGAGACAATGAGAAGTTGAACTGTGATGTACTTGCAACAAAGATTTGGTCAATTCCATGTAGAGCTTTTGATTTAGAATAACCCTTCAGAGTTGTCCCAAATTAGGGCAGAGAGCCATGACTTTGTTTCTCTACATTCTGACATATGAGTTGCTTCCCAGGAGGGAGTATGTGCTTAGGTGGAAAGCTCCCCATAACTTAGAGCAGTACTTGGAAGAGGATCTCAGCTGTGATCCAACAGTATCCAACAGTCCCAGACACTTGGGAGAATGAATGACTTATTCTTCAAGGGAATTTGGACAATACACCACAGCTTCCACTATATTTGATACGAAGTAAGATGGAGCCTCCAAAAATAAGAATGTCTGAGAGTCGCCAAGGCCTTATAATTGCTTCAGGACAGGATGTGGGAGTGTTCAAGAAACAGGATAAATATAAACATTCAAAATTATCACTTGAAATCAAAATTTGAAAGCATGGATTATTTTAAAGTTCTTATCTTTAGTGAATACTATCTTTGATATCCTGCTTCCTTTTGAGTAGAAAGATTCATTTGTCATTCTGAAAGAAAAGATTTTTCTTTTTTATTTTATGATAGAATAATGTTTTTTGTCCTGATAACTACAAAAGTTTGTACTTGATAATGGATATAAAAGTGCATGGTGAAACTGTAGAGTGAGATAGAAAGCAAGATAATATATATAATTAATACTTCCATAAAACAATTTTTCTATCCTGTGACCTTTTGGAAAATTGATGATGCTTAAGACTTGAAATTATAGCATTAATTATTTTCCCTCAGAAATTTAACCACATACCAGATGAAACCTATCGCATTAGGAAATTTGGCCAGTGAACCAGAGACTCAAAACTACTACTCCAGTGTGAATTTCTCCAATGGGGATATTAAGTGCATGCTTTTTGACTAAGCAAGGAGTCAACATTAGGATTAGAGGAGGATCAAGATGAAAATTTTCTCCAAATGCCGAATTAATATATGGCAGACTATTCCTCAGAAAACAGGACCTACAAAATACTTTGTTGTGAAGGGATTTTATTACCCAAAAAGAAGCCTATTAGTTTTGTTGCCTGAAATTTTCTGGCCCTCAAACCCACTTCGTTGTGGAATTTTTTATAATTCATTAGAAATAATGTTACATGGGAGCACAGTGGAGTCTAATTTATGTTGGGTTCTCATGCAGTGTTACGGAAGGCAGTACAGCTTGTAGCTGCAAAATTGTGAACAACGCTGTGGTAGACAGCCTCTAAAGTAACCCTCAAAAATCTTGCTCTTCTTGTATTCACGCTTTGTGTAGTCTCTTCCCACATTTTGCTGGCATCGATTGGTGTGACCAATAGAATTTGGCAGGATTAATGATATTTTTCAGATTAGGTTATAAAAAGATTGCAGCTGTTTTCTTGGGAGCTCTTTCTGTCTCTCTGATCATTCAGTCTGTGGGAAGCCAGCTGCCATGTCATGAGGACACTCGGGCAACCAATAATAATATAGGCCCCAATAATGAAGATCTGAAGTGATCAGCCAGTAACCAGTGAGGAACTGGGGCCCATCAACACCAGTGTTGTGGAAGTACAAGCTTCCCATCATATGGCATTGTGAGACTGTGACGCTGGTCAGTGGTTTGATTTCATGAGAGATCCTGAGTCAGAACCACCCAACTAAACTGACCCTGTGTTCCTGATCCATGGGAACAAAAATTTGTTGTTTGAAGGTACTAAATTTTGGTATAATTATTATACAGTAGTGGATACCTAATGCAGTAATTTAAACCGAGCCAATCAGTGCATTTCATTCTTTTTAGCCACAGTAATAAGAATAGAGTAGGACATTTGATCCAAGTGAGTCCATTCAGAGTAGCTTCCAGGACTTTTAGTGGGGATTTTAGTACATCGAGAGTCTCCTATCTCCTACATGGTGAACTGTGTGATGTGAGTGTTGGAGCCATTCTGCCAGGATGAGGAAAACCATTTGGAAGACAAAGCTGTCATTCTTGAAGATGGTAGAACTTAAAGAATTGTGGGGAACAGAACCAGAAGCCTCTGTGTCTTTTCACTTAGGCATGCCAACCAAACTCTTTTGTTGTTTAAACTAGCTTGATTTGAGTTTTCTGTGACTTGCTACAAAAAAAAAAAAAATCCTTAACAATCATCTATGCTTATATTGTATTATTAAATCATAAAGAGCTGTCTTATAAAATATCCTTGATTCTATAGCTCTCAAGAACCTGGTCAAAGATTTTGACAACCTGATTCTCTTTTCCCTTTCTCTGGGTTGTATCATCTTGCTTCTTGCTTCTTGAAAGATGAACTCTCTTCTTTATAACACCGTCGTTCTCCTCATTTAGGTTGCCTCTACAGAGTAGCACATCCTACTGCCATATACCACTCTCTAATTTAGACCCTTCCCCAAAGACTGATTGCCTTTGAGGAGCCAGTCCCAAAGTCAGGCTAATACTATTGGCCCATTCTTCCTGACTATACCTTTGCCTTTCTTTCTGGTGATTACCACGAAGGTCCCAGTGCCAGCACATCTTTTAACTTACTCAACATTTACGAGGAGGTTCAAGTGAAATTGTGTATAGGTCAGATTTTTTATAGTAGTTGCTCAGTAAATGGATGCTGGATGTATAAAAGTGCTCTTTAACTGTAGTTCTACATTTCACGAGGAAACATAAAGTAAAAAAAATCTATTATTTGATCATCCTATCGTGTTTATTATACAATAAATATTTATTGTAGAGAAATTAGAAAAATCTAGATAAGTAAACTACTTTCTCCATTAAAATAATATAAAATACACCAGAGGAAATTCTTGACTATTTAAATTTTGATATAAATTATCCTAGCCTTTCTCTAATAAAAATCATACATACAAAATTAGTCCTTACTACTTAGCAATTAGCTTTTTATCATTTAAAAATTAATTATGAGGGGCAACTAGGTGGCTCAGTGGGTTAAAGCCTCTGCCTTCAGCTTAGGTCATGATCCCAGGGTCCCGGGATAGAGCCCCACATGGGGCTCTCTGCTCAGCGGGGAGCCTCTTCCCCCTCTCTTTCTACCTACTTGTGATCTCTGTCTGTCAAATAAATAAAAAAAAATCTTAAAAAATTAATTATGAATGTCTCTTCCTGTTGATAAAGATAAATATGTTAATTTGTTTATTGAGTTCTACGTTATAATAATCATTCTATCATTTCCTTCTTTCTGCCCGTCTTTTGGGAAAATGGTGACTCAGGCTCGTTATGATAAATAAAATCTTACGAAAGCATGGCTAGAAAAATGACTAAACCATCTTTGGCTTTGTTGAGACTTGTGTGTTGGAAGGAAAAACCAAATGTTATTTTCCTTTGCTCAAATAAATGTGGGTGTGGGTAGGTGAAACCTGTAATGATTCTATGAACTGAGTCAGAATTAGGACAAAGTTTCAAAGCAAATTTTATATCCTGAGAAAACCATAGGCATACAGAGAACATCCCCCTTCACCTTACATAGCTGGCGTTCTTCTATATGAAGGAATGACAGTGTGGTGGAGATGGACAGAGCAGTAAATGAGCCTTACAGGAAACATGGCTTCCAAATCTAGAGCTGTACTTGTACTTAAATAAGTTTGGAAAGGCGTCTTTCTCTTTTAGAAATCTCTAATGTGATATTCTATCTCTGCTATTTTATAAGTCTTTAAGATTAGACTGAAAGATGTGTTTTAAAAAAAACACATAGAGTCATGTGGAGGTCTTGCTTTGTCTGCTATTTTTATTTAACTTGAAAGTTCCTCTTTTAACTAGGAGAAGGGATAATTATGAAATTTTCTCTATGCTGTTTCTTAGCTATTTACTTTTGAACATGCTAGTTAATTTAAATGGGTTAATGTGACTTAGTATTTTGCAAACTTACTTTAATGAATGATTTTAATGTCAAACATCTTGGTTAATACCTCTACCAAGTTAATACCAATCATTAAAGCTCTTGGTAAAAGTTTAGGGCTGCATGGAGGTTCCTCAAAAAGTTGAAAATAGAGCTACCCTATGACCCAGCAATTGCACTACTGGGTATTTACCCTAAAGATACAAATGTAGTGATCCAAAGGGGCATGTGCATCAGAATGTTTATATCAGCAATGTCCACAATAGCCATACTATGGAAAGAACCTAGATGTCCGTTAACAAATGCTGGATAAAGAAGATGTGGTATATATATATATATATATATATATACAATAGGGTAATATGCAGCCATCAAAACAAATGAAATCTTGCCATTTGCGACGATGTGGATGGAACTAGAGGATATTATGCTGAGCGAAATAAGTCAATCCAAGAAAGACAATTATCATATGGTCTCCTTGATATGAGGAAGTTGAGAGGCGAAGTGGGGGGTTTAGGGGGTAGGGAAGGAAAAAATGAAACGAGATGGGATCTGGAGGGAGACAAACCATAAAAGATGCTTAATCTCACAAAAAAAACTGAGGGTTGCCGGGGTGAGGGTGTAGGGAGAGGGTGGTTGAGTTATGGACATCGGGGAAGGTATGTGCTATGGCGAGTGGTGTGTAAACCTGATGATTCACAGATCTGTACCCCTGGGGCTAATAATACATTTTATGTCAATAAAAAATTAAAAAAAAAGTTTAGGGCTGCTAGATATAGCCATTCAAGTTGTACACTATTATTTGCAAGAACATAATTCACAAAGACTGTGATCTGAATCATAAACAAGATTTGTGTAATGTGGAATCTGCATAAATTTCTGTTGTGGACATAAGTATTCTCATATAGGCAATCAGGTAGGTATGAATAAGCTATATATGTGTCAGGGGGGTTACATTTGTCCATAATAATTTCTTTAAAATATCCTCTGACACCATCAGTGACTCTTCTGCCATTCTACCCCTCCAAACTAGAAAATTTGTAGGTTCAGTGCTACTCCAGGCTTTGAGACCAAGTGTTTCTTCATTAAGAAGAAAGCTTATAAATCATAAGCTAATAGTTCAGGCAGAAAGATTGAGTCAGACTCTTTGATGTTCTCAATTTGCCTACTAATACCTATTCTTAAAATTATGCTCTTGCCTTGTTCTTTGGTACCCGAATTACTAGCTGGTTTCCCTCTTCTAGTAGAAAGTAAATTATGAAGGTAAATATTTTTGCCTGCTGTTCACTGATATAATTTTAGGCCATAACAGAGCCTTAAATTCAGTAGGTGCAAAAGATATAATTGTTAATTTGTTAATTACTGAATAGAGCACTCTGTAATTCTGTCCAATTCAACTGGCAGCAGGGATTTTGCCTACTTTTGAACCCTGGTTCCGTGTCAGGCATCTGCCCTCAACCTTCTGCCATTCCGTGTTAGGCATCTGCCCTCAACCTTCTGCCATTCTCCTTCCAGACTTTCTGACACTGGAGCCCATAAGCCTGCAGCCCCAGAACATCCGCCTGGCTGGGTTGCTGCCTATCTGTGGTCACTGGTCTTTCTTTTCTGTGTTCTACCTCCTGAGGTATTTGCCTCAATATCTCAGAGTATTTTGTTTGGCTATGAACACCTGCTCTAGTGTGAAATGCATCCATTTCATCTCTAGGTCCCAGACCATATATCTCAGCCTTCCTCAATTCCCCATAACTCATATCCTGACAGTACTTACTGTACTTGAAGCCTGGTTAATGAAAGATCTTTTATTTGGACAGAATTCAGAGATTTTTTTTTTCCTTTTTAACCCAAAGAATTGAAAAGCTTTACCAAAAAAAAGGCAAGGCTCACTGTCAGCCAAAGAGCTCATCACCAGAACTTTTCAGGTTGGATATCAAGCTCCTTCATGGTCCCTAAACCTGGAACAACTTACCAACATTCTCTGAACCTGTTTCCTCAAAAGCAAAGTGGCATTAAAGACCTAGCATTTATGGAAGTGCATAATATGGTCCTTGGCATGCAACAATTATCTGCAAATTAGCTTTCCTCCATTGTTTTCCTTAAAGGGAAACATAAAACCTGGGATTGGCAAAGGTCTGCCATAGGTATCAAAGTCTACCTGATGCAGGTGGCTTGTATCTATTCAGCCTGCCAGGGCCTGCCTCCTGCCTCCTGCCCCATCCTGCCACCTCCCACTTCCTGATTATTGGCATCAACCTTCTTACCACTGGTGTTTCCACCAGCATCTCAGATCTTACTGTGCGAGCTGATATCTGCAGGAACCTCAAAATTCAACCCTTGGTTTTGTTCTACCCTTTCATCCCTGACATTACCAGCCCAATAACTCCATTTCTCAGTGTCCTCTGCTTGGCATCCGGAGGGTTTAGGAAATCTGGGACTGGGGATTATGCTGAATGAAATAAGTCAAGCAGAAAAAGCCAATTATCATATGGTTTCACTTAGTTGTGGAGCATAAGGAATAACATGGAGGACATTAGGAGAAGGAAAGGAAAAGTGAATTGGGGAAATTGGAGAGACTGTGGATTCTGAGAAACAAACTGAGGGTTTAGGAAGGGAGGGGGGTGGGGAGATGAGTGAGCCTGGTGGTGGGTATTAAGGAGGGCATGTTTTGCATGGAGCACTGGGTGTGGTGCATAAACAACCAATCTTGGAACACCGAAAAAATAAAATAAAATTTAAAAAAATTAAATAAAATAAGACTTTCAGGAAGCTGAGAGCTCCCTTCCTTTCCTCCCCATGCTTTGAAAATTAGACTAAAAGTAGTGAAATGTTTTTTCCTAAAATAATGACCATATGTCTGAGTTGGGGCTAAACCCTGGGTCTTTGAGAGACTTTATACATCTTGTTCCTTTTTCCTCATCCATAACCTACCTCCATCTCTAGAATGTCACTGAGCCTATTAGCTAGCAAATTCTTACTTCATAGTTATGATAAAAGAAACAGTTTAAGAATGAGTTCATTAAGCATACGGGCATTAGAACATGTTGTATATTTAGGAGTGACTTATTTAGGAAAAAGAAATGCAGTCCCTGATTTCTAATCTGCTTGACAAGCTTAAGGAAAGAAATGCTGACTGAATTTTGGTTTTTAGTATAAACTTTTAATGGAAACTGCCCTTTTCTGAACTTCTTAGGTAGTAGATGTGCCTCAAATCCTCAAATGTAGTTGTAATGCCTGGTATTTAACTACTTTACATTGCCCTAAAGCTATTGTGCTCAAGGTAGATTGTGGACCCCTAGAAAACAGACTCTTAATTGTCTTTGTTCAATATCCAGTACAGTGCTCAGGCAACATGTTTTCTTTATGAATAAATTCTTCAGAATCAAGGAGCGAAATAGAAAATATATTACTGGTTTTTCAGAATCAATCCATGACATAGAACATGCATGACAGACAAAAATGTACCCAAACTTTAAAAACATGAGACAGGCAGAGTATTTCTTTGTTAGTCTGGTAGGGGATTTGAGAAATCCTTAAACCTTTCCCCTGCAATTAAAGCCCCACCTTACTTGTTAGGAAAACCTGACTCCCCCTTTTCTTTTTTTGTAAGAAGAAACTTCTCACGGGCTGTCTCAGACACTTGTCTTCCCTTATGGGTGATAAAAGTAAGAGTAGGGATTTTAGGCAGCAGAATTGGAGCTTGTTATGATATATCTCCTAGAATCATGGGACTCAGACATAGAATGGTTGTAAAGAGATCAAAAAGCAAGTAAAATACTCCAGACACCAAAAATCTAGTCTGGTCTACCATGGGAGGGGTGGGGCCATGAATCACTGGGAACAGTAATAGGGATTTCTTTATTTTTCCTCCAACACTGAACACTGACAATAGCTCTTTTTTTTTTTTTGTAGTTTCCACTTTGACAGAGTTGGAGAACTTTAATGTGTACAAGGCCAAATGTATAAATTATCAATAAGGATCATGAATTGCTTTAGCTCGGAAAAAATTGGCAGCTTATGGAGGATGCCATCCAAAGGAGTGGCAGGCTGACTGTTTACTTGCTTCTCCTCCTGACCTTTCTAACATCCCAAAGCACTCCATTCTTCATCACTCTGCAGGACTGGACGCGTTGTTGGCCATCTGTTTGGAAAACAATCCTCTTGTGGTTGAACCTAATTCATACAGCACATGGAGTTCAGCATGCAAGATCTAAGAATTCGCTCCACATTCAGATACTGACTCATCTAGCTAGATCCAGGCACATCACTTACTGGACTTAATTCTTCAGCTGACACTCATTTAGTAGACAAACAAACAAACAAACAAACAAATAATAACAGTTGTTAAAATAAACAAGAAAGAGTTTTTTTTTGGTTTAAAAGCAATACATAACAGAATTTTTTTAAATTTTACATATACCATATGCTAAGTTCTAATACTATATTTGCTCTAATTTTAAGGATCATTAATAAGAATATAAGCACAGATCAATTAGGTATATCTTAGCATTTGGCATCTTCAAAGAGAAGATACCAAAGTAGGATATAGTTAAATAAATTTCAATAGCATTAGATTTGTAGGTCTTTGGACTACATGTCTATTTATTTTTAAAGAGGGACATATGCTTCCAAAACTTTCAAAGATTCCTTATGTCTTATTGTGAAGGACTGTATTTCTGTTTCTTTCCTTCCTACACCTAACCCCTGTCATTTTTATATATTCAGAAAGGTTGCTCAAACTCCAGCTAGTGAGATGCACTTTAGGATAAATGATAAGCAGTCCTACCTTTGCCTTTCACACGCAATTTGTGAAGGTCAAATAAATAGTGTTTGCTTAATAACTTACTGACAGCATTTTTGCAAATGTTAACTGACCAAAGGGATTTAGGCTGTTTCATTTTGTTTTACGGACTTGGCATTTAATTTTGCTTCAACTCCTGGGTTCTTTGGAATGTCAGAGCTATGAGTGTAGCCTCATTATAGATCTGAGTTGGGTCTTAGTAGAGAAAGCCATTGGCTATTGCAGGAGCTCAGCTGAAAGACCCACATGGCAGGAGTAAGAGGGAATGTTCTAGACATAAAGAGGTCTCATAAAGGAAGAAACCAGGTGTGTGTGTATGAGTGTGTGTGGGGGGAGGGGGAGCACTGGAGCCCAGTTACATTTGAGAGAATGAGACTTGTCTGCCCAAAGAGGATGACAGAGGGTTAAAAGAATAGAATATGATGACACTACCTAAAATTATAGACATAAATTGATCCAGATGTTCTTCTGTACATTTGTTCATTCATCATTTATGTGTACAGCATTTATAGTTGATTCCAATTTCTTTATTTCAAGAGTCTTTCCTCTACCCAACAAGATCTTTGTGGTTTAATTAAACATGAGTACTCACTAGGTTTTCCATTTCTAAAAGATTTAGCTTTTCCAACTTAATTGTTATCTCCCTCTGGTCACCTGCCTTCTTTAATCCTTGTCTATTTCTTCACTCTTGCCCTGCCTTAGCTTTTCTGTTCTTCTTCTTTTTTTAATCCCTGATAAGTTACCCAGCTCTAAATTTCTGTCTCTGTTGACCCTGTATCTGGATTTTAGATCATCACTTTGGGAACAATAATTCCAGGAACCACCAACTTCACCTTGCCAAGCGTCACATCTAGGTCTTGCATACTGCTTTTACTGACAAGTCCTACAGAAGAGAGCTTGAAACTGAAGGGACATTGGAGTTGGGTGATTGAGGCACAATTTGCAAACTAATACACATCACTGACTTCAGAATAAGTTTTTTTCAGAAACCAATTACAGATTTATTTATGATGACAAATCTTGTATCCTTGTGTTAGTTATGTCCTACTCCCACCTTCTGAAACCTCATCTCTCTTCCTGTTGGATATACACAGAGACACACGCACGCACGCACACACACACGCACACACACACACACACGTGTGTGTGTGTGTGTGTGTGTGTCCTAGATTTTTGTTTGAGAATCAAAAGCCTTTATATATGAGATCAACTGAAGATTATTAGATGCATTTCTGTGGAATGTTGCATTTTATGTAGGCATAAGGATTTTCTGGGAACCTAGTGATAGGAAAGATTAGAAAATTTAGACTATTAAAGAAATATAAATTTTGCTTTAATTCAACAAGTATGAATGGGGTATGTTGATGATTACTGAAAGAATCACAAAACTGAAAAGACTTACTCTGACTTCAGAAGTTCAGAACTCAGTGGGAGAGAAGCCCAAATACATAAATATAGTTCAGGCTATAAAGCATTGCAAAAGAAAAACAAACAAAAATATCTACCATAAGGATACATGATGTGATGAGCCCTGGGCATTATACACAACTGATAAATTATCAAAATTAATGATATACTATAAGTTGAAATTAATTATGTACTATAAGCATGTTTTAAATTAATGATGTAGTATAAGTTGGCTAATTGAATTTTAAAAATATCTACCATGACAATATACAGTAAGAAGAGATCAGCTTTAACCAAGAGGGTTTGAAAAGCTTATCAGAAAATAAAGGAATAAATATGCTTATACTGTAGGCATAGGAAACATTTTGAGAAAAAAAGCTCAACTTTTTCTCAACTGATTTGCCAACTTCCCTTATTCATGCAACCTTGATTAACAACCTAATGCTAGCTGGTGGTAGAGATCTAGAAGGCATGTCTCTGCCAATAAGGAGCGCCCAACCTGGTTAGGAGAAGAGACACAATTACAGTCTGTTAAAGGATGCCATTGGAAAATATAGGCTCTAAGGAGTCTAAGGCAGTGTTTTCCCCAAATCTCCCAGAGATCCTGTAAGAAATTATGATGCTGGAAATCACAATCACTCTGGGTATCTGCTTTTTAATAACAACTCTTCAGGTGATTCTGATGATCAGTTTTAAAAGTCAATCACATATGAAATAATGAAACCTACATCCAGACGTAGGAAGACTAGTTAGTAAAGGGGTGAGCAAAGGGGAAGGAAAGGGATCTTCCAGACAGAGGAAAAGGCTTTGTCCAGATGCCAGAGAGTGTTATTGGATCAAAGAAACTGCATGTATATTAGGGGGTCATAGTTGGTGGATCTAGAGAAGAAGACAAGGGTCATACTGGAAAGATCTTGCATGCATGCTAAATAATTTGCATTTTCTCTTGATAATAATGAGAACCTTTGGTGGGTAGAGGAGTGCAATGAGGTAAAGGAGGTATCAATGAATTGTTGCTAATGTATTTGATCTCTAAGGAAATTTTTTTTCACATTTGAATTTTGTGGTTGGAACATTTCATTAAAATGCAAGGTCACATGATTAGTCTCCTAACCATAAGAATTTTTACTCCTAGGCTCCATTTTTGGTCATATCACTTTTAGTTAGTTTCATCCCTGTAAATCAGTTTGGCTTAGTGGAACTTGGTTGATCAATTTAGTTGATCTCTGGCAAAAAAAAAATAAATAAAATAAATAAAATAAAATAAACAAAACATTGTCCACCAATGGTTTGATCATCTATTTAAATCTCCTTACCTATGCAAGAACATCACTTAATAGTCTGCATTTGATGTATGCCATTAACAACTATAATCTACTCTGATATCTCTGTGCATTCTAATTAGTGATCTTTGATTACAAAATAATCCAATAAAATTTAACTTTTAGGCATTTGCTGTGAGAAGGTGTGTGTGTGTGCAGGTGGTAAAAGGATGAGGAGCTGCCCTCTATGCCCTTGTGAATCTTACAGGCATAGTGGAAAGTGACAAATGGAAAAGGTTTGGGTCCTATCTGTCTCATTAACAATTGTGTCACCTTGGTTAAGATACTTTCCTGGAGTCTTATTTTCTTCATCTGTAAAATGAGATGGCTAAAAAGATTATCTCCAAGATAGTCCTCTGATTTTAATCATGGGTTTCCAGTGATCTAGTAGGAAAGAGTATGGTGCTAATGTAAGATAGAAGTCTATATTACCCAAGGGTACTAGCACCTTGTTCTCTTGGGTCAGTCTGACCCAGGGTCCTGGCTCCATTATATACTAGTGTAAAAACAGAGATAGTCACCTGTTCCCTCACTCATAACATGTGTGTTTATAATAGCAATGGTCTCTTCTGATCATTGGGAGAATGGAAAGACATGATATTTGAAAAGCAATGAGCTCAGTCTATGTCATGTAATAAGGCCTCAATAAATGTTTGTAATGATAATAATAATTATTATCATGGTATACAATATATATTATTATTATAAGTCAAAAGTTAATATTAATTCAAAGCAGAGAGTACATACAAATGGGGGCCTCACAGTGTACTCATAAGAAGATAACATTTGAGACATTCCTTAAAAATTGAAGAGGATTGCAGTGGGTAGGTCTATGAGAAAGAGGGAAGAGGCCAGAGTGGCAAGAGAAAGTCTTTCTAAAGGAGGGTAGAACTTTACGATGTTTCTACAAATGTGTTGAGCAGGACACAAAGTACAATAGAGCCTTCCACCTTGCATGAGTGATGTCACTCAATTTCACTGCCTCCCTGAGGGCAGATTGGTTGAAACTATTTCACTGATAAATTCAAATGAGTAAAGTGACTTGCTTCACAGTTTCAGTAGAGAGCTTTTGTAGTACCAAGATGATAATCCAAATGTTTACGAGTGCCAGGCCCTGTGATTCTACATATGCAATCTTACATTGATCTTACATCTGAATCCCCCTTTAAGACTTTGTGGAGTCAGGATTTTGACTCCAGGTATCAGGTAGAGTAGAAGCCTACCCCTGAATATTTGCCAGGTGTGAGTGGGCCTTGATCTTCTCAGAAGGACTTCCATTTCCCTGACTCATCTCTGTTGGCTTTTAGAGTTTCCATTGGACACCTGCCTATGTTCCACTTTGTCTGAAATCCAAACTCGGATTCTGCCACTTTCTAGTTCTATCAGTTTGGTTAAGCCACTTGACAAATGGTCCTCATTTTCCTCATCTGCAAAATTGTGATATGATGCCTTTCTAATTATGTCTTAAATACAAAGTGAAATAATGTAAGTGAAAATATTCATTAAATCCAGTTAAATATAACTAAGTTGATAGAAAGTTCTTTCCATTAATTCTTTAAAAACTAGTATATAGAACTTTTATTCATTTGAAGCATAGGTAAAGAAATTTACTTGAAGTTTTGTTTTGTTTTGTACCTCAGTTACATAAATTGACTATCTACAATGGTGAAATTTACTGGACAATTGTTAAAGCTCCTTCATTATCATAAAAGCTAAGAAATTCTGAAGTATAGTTTGAACTGAGCCAAATATATGGAATTCTGGCTCAGTATTTTCTACTAAATATCCTGACTTTTAAATGTAAGATTTATTCCAAACAAACTATACTGTTACTGGGCCACTGTAGAAAGATTTATTTAGAATGTGCATAGTAATCTTTTATCTTTATCTAACAGAGAGCAAATATCTATTAAGAGCTAAATATTATTGGGTATCCTTCTCCTACCACAATATATTATTCTCTGATGAGTTTCCTGCATGATGCCTGACACATGGAACTGATTTATTAATTTATTCATTCACCCAGCATATATGTATTGGAATTCAATAAAACTAGGTAGTTTCTATTTCCAGGAAGTTTATATTCTTCAACAAACAACCCCAATATGTGAGATTTTATGATGTAATAATCACTGTACTCAGCATTGTTGAACATTTATTTATTTTTGTTTATTTTTTAAAGATTTTATTTATTTACTTATTTGAGAGGGAAACAGAGAGAGCATGAGCATGGGGAGGAGCAGAGGGAGAGAAACAGGAAAACTGCACTGGGAGCAGAGCCTGATGTGGAGCTTGAACTCACAATACTATGATCATGACCCAAGCCAAAACCCAGAGTCTGATGCTTAACCAACTGAGCCACGTGGGTACCCTACATTGTTGAACATTTAAAGCACAGACAAAATTAAAAAAAAAAAAAAAATCCCTGCTCCATTTGCTTATAGGATGATTGTCACAAACTCATTCCTGAATAATTGATGTGCCCCTGTGCCTTTGTTCCCTTGATAGCAACACAATTTTTCCAACTTCTGTGTTCAGCAAATTCTTATCATTAAAGTGCCTTATTATCTAAGTACCTTAAGTACCTTATCATTAAGTACTTATCATTAAGTACTTCCATGAAGACTTAATAATGATTGCCTAGAGATGTTAATCACGCCATCGTTTATGTACCTGAAACATTTTTCAGAAACATATATTTCAATACAAGTTCTATCTATTCCCATTCGACTGCAAACTTCTTGAATGATGTTTTATTGATTTTTGGATATCAAGCCTAATTTTATGCCTAATGCTTTCTACTGGAGAGGTCTGTTTTGTTAAGCATCATCTGGAGGGCTCCTGGGTGGCTCAGTTGGTTAAGCGACTGCCTTCAGCTCAGGTCATGATCCCCGAGTCCTGGGATCGAGTTCCAAATTGGGCTTCCAGATCCATGGGGAGTCTGCATCTCCCTCTGACCTTCTCCCGTCTCATGCTCTCTCTCACTCTCTCTCTCAAATAAATAAATAAAATCCTTAAAAAAAATTCTTAAAAAACATCATCTGGAGACATCAAACTAACATATAGAAAATTTGATAATAACATGCTAACCTATGTGGCTACTGATTACAAGTCCAGTGGCGAGGAGAGTGAGCTAACCATATCAAATCAGACTTCACGCAGTTAGGGATGATTAGGATTATAATAAATGGCAAATAAATAAATAAAAAGTATCCCAGTCAGAAGAAAGAGCATAAACATATGTGCAGAGACATAAGTAACCAAAGGTTCAGAAAAAATTTGCATAATGACTAGAATAAGAGTTGCATTGATAAGGACTGAGTGAGCAAAGGGGGGGTAATATATAATTGTCTTTGGAGAGGTATATTAATAGTCAGGGTCCCAAAGAAATAGAACTAATGGGATATATATAAAGATAGGTAGATAGATGTATATATTCATCCATATAGATAGATAGATAGATAGATAGATAGATAGATAGATAAATGGCTAAGATGGAGACCCAGAAGAATTGGTCCATAGTCTGCAGGTCTGAGAACCAGGAGAACCAATAGTATAGTTCCCCTCTAAAGGCTGGCAGTCTCCAGAGGAAGGAGGAGCAAATGTTTCAGTTCAGGTCTAAAGGGAAGAGAAAAGCTAATGTCCCAATTTAGAGGTAGTCTGATGGGAAGCATTCTGTCTTGCTGGGAGGGAGCTTAGTTTTGTTCTTCTCAGGCCCTCAGAGGATTGGATAAGACCCGCTCACATTAGGGAGGACAATCTACATTACTTAGTATATGGCTTTAAATATTGATCTCATCCCACACACCTCACAAAAACATCCAGAGCAATGTTTGACCAAACATCTGGGTACCCTGTGACCCACTCCTGTTGATAACAAAGTTAACCGTCACAAGATGTATAGAGAAAATATCAGGAAGGAAAAATGTTGTGCCATGTCATTAATAACAGGCTTTCTGTAAAAGGCATCCTGAAAAATAGACAAGTTTGGGATAAGTAGATTTGGGGGTTTCGTGGGGTTCATTCCTGAAGACAAAGCAAAAGGAGTGAAGATATAAGTCAGGAAATGTCAGGGTATTTGCGGTTCCAGCAATCGTCACTTACATGGAGCACAGCGTAGGATATGGAGAGGGAATAGCAAAATGCCCCGCCACACTCTCTTCCCCCTGAGCAGTCAAGTCCTTTGCACTTCTTTGCTCTTTTCACGCCATAGTGCTTCTCCAGCTCAAGACCGACCGTGAAAATAATGCTGGGTGTATAAAGTGTAGATAAATTAAGAAATTTTTTTAAAAAAGAACTAGGCTGATAAATTTGTTTCTAAATGAGTAGGATTTTAGGTCACACACCAAAGAAATCAGAGAGCCAATCAAGACATGGGGTTGTGTCTTCCTGGTGAGCGGGAGAAAACAGGTCTTACAAGCTACCTGATACAAGGCTGGGACCCAGGGACCAGAGTTGAGCAGGATGGGATGCAGGTTATACAGACTGGCCAGGAGGGGGAGTACAAGCTGTGTCCTGAGGACAACCGAAGGTAAAAACTAGGGGGTCTGGTTAATTGGCAAGTCCAAGGGTCAGTACTGGGATTTTAAATGACAGATAAATTCCAAAGGCTCTGAATCTAGGAAGCCACTGGAAGACAGAGCACTGGTAAGAGGGGATGTGGGCAAAGAGCAAGGGAAAGAGTGAAGGTAATTTCCTAAAAATATAATTAATTGACCAGGCGTTTATATTTGCTTCCCTGGGAATACCTGGTTGCTGGAGATCACTCTGGTTAAAGGCTAAGGATTAGGGCAGAGAGGAATTAAGTTCACAGGGAGCAATAAAAAAGGGATGCTCCTTGGTCTCTCTGCTCCTTGATCACTTTGGCTTTCTCGTCCAAAACCTTCACTGACTCGACAAATCGCAAGTTAATCCATGCTCTTCAATCTGGAATTGAATATGTTCCACAATGTGACCGTAACCTGCCACTCCAGCTTCATTTTTTCTCTACTGCCCTAAACATATCCTGAACCATGGATATACCAGAGCACTCAGTGTTTCTTCATCTTATACTTTCTCCTCCTACTTCTAGGCCCTTAATAACATTGTTTTATCACTGATGTCATTTTAGCACCAGTGGACTGAATGAAATTGGAAGTCAGTACTCCACTGTCTTGATAGGAACTTTCTCTGTGCAGTTGTCATCCCTGAATGCTGAACTAAGAGTACATTAATTGAGCCCACTGGATTGTAAGGGTGGGCCCAACGGTAGGGACAAGGACGCAGCCTGACAGTTTATAAGAGCATTTCCTACAGCTTCTCGACAATTTCAGTGTTTCCTTGCCCAGCATGGATTAAGGATACACTGCACAGCCACCATTCATATAGCCTTTGTCATTTAAAAAGACGAGCTGAAATGGACTCAGTACATGGATACTTACATATGTGGAGAGAAAACAAGAACGAAAGGCAAAATAGTGAAAAAACATTAGTAATGGCAAATTGAATGTGCTGGAGTGAATTGGGAAAAGTTCAGCTTGTGAGATCAAGACTGATTCTGTTAGATTCACTTAATACCCCTTTAATACTGAACATAAGGATATATATGCAGGGGCGTAGGCCAGTCAAGAGAAAAGTTTCATGTTGGGATGGCTTTTTGAATTACGTGTTAACCTGAAAAGGAGTAAAATGTGAACCTTTGATACCAGGTTTGTTCTAGCACGGTTCACCCAAAGCACCCTTGAAGGCTGGATTGTACTGTACCGTGATGAAATCTTGTTTTTCCAGGTGAAAAAAGTTACAGAATGAATAGTGGTATATGCACTGAATGATTCACCGAGCCATCTCTGAGGGTTGGCTTGAGGAAAACTCACATTCTATGTAAGGTAAGAGATAAATTAAGAGCATAAAATTTCCAGGACATCATGCTCTCCTGAGCATTCTCCACATTGGAGAGTTCAAATATTCCATCATGAACTGACTCGTGAACTCTCTACCAATGGTGATCCTTCTTCTATTTGAATATCTTCAATGTCAAGAAACTCAGCAGAACAGACCACTTCCTTTCAGTCATTTCTAATTTTTGGAAAATTTTCCCTTAATTGAATCCAATTCTACCTTTCTATGCTTTTAAATGTTTTTTAGTTACATTCTCTGAAGCCTCCCGGAAAGATCATCATTTCTTTCCCACACAGCAATCGTCCTATTATTTAAAACCCACTACCATGTTTACTGTCTCCTTTATTTAGACTTAAAATGCTATCTTCACCCTAACGTTCTGCAGCCATACCTAATATGAGATGCCTATGAATCTCCTCACTAACTTCACTAACTGGAAGCTTCTCCTCTAGATGGGCTCCAGTTGACTTTAAATGGTGGCACTCAGAATGAAACACAACAAATTCCAGCATGATCTAGCTAGGATGACTACTAGAATTCAGTCTAACATCACATAAGCCTGTATAATAGGTTTTTCAATTGGATACATTTTAGTCTCGTTTCAGCTGTGGTCACTAGACAATCAGTACCACACTCCACCATGCGACAAGAGACCCCAGGCAGGGGTTGCAAAAGAGATGTCTTAGAAACCGTGTCACAACTCTTAGTGGCCCAGCTATTTCAGCCCTGCCCGTGCATCTCCCAAGCCCCGCCATCATACGAGGTGAACTGCAAGAAAGTAGATAAATTATTAGGAGGTATTTGGGGAGCCAGCTGGTGGTATGTATTGAGTACCACTTCCCTGTCACCATGGAGAAGGGTGAGCGTTCCCACACTTCACTAAATGCCTAGGGAAAGGGGTTTCAACTCATCTGCTCTGATATCATAGTTCACTGGTTGCTTCTTATTTTCCAGACACGGTACTAAGACCTTGAAAAATGTTACTTATTTCTCACAGTCATCTTAGACAGAATGCATAATTCTCATTTTATTGAGCAGGCAATTAAGTAGCTTGCCCAGGAGCTCACATGTGTTAAGTAGCTTAGCCTGAACTCGAGTTTGCCTGACTCTGAGGTCCAAGCTTTTAACTACTGATTTATTTTGCTATTGGTTAGAGTCAGCATGACCCTTTAACCACAGCTACTGATTTTACTGTGTAAGGTTTTCCAGTGGGCTCTGGGCAATTAAAAATGAGTGAGAAGATTACTCACAAGTTGTGGTGTAAATCAACTATTCCTTCTAAGGACTTGTACTATTATAAAGAGCATAGATAGAAGGGACAGTTTGTGACACTAACCGAAACAATGGAGTTAACCTGAAAACCACTCGCTGCCTTTCTCAACCGAAAATGCAGAGCTGCTTCCACCTAGAGGCCAACAGGAGAACTGCAGCCCTTCCTGTCCTACAATGCACTCCTTTCATTAACCAGCAGCCCAGCCGCTAGGCTGAGGACGCCACTCCCCACCTCACCGGGTGGCTCTAAAGCTTCAGCCAGGAGTAGCGTGGGTCCCAGGGAACACAGTGTATACGAGTGGATCAAAATGTCTTGGGGATCGTGCAGAACAGAGAGCTCTGGAGCTGCAAAGATCATAGCATCCCTTCTGCCAGCCTAGGATTGATCCTGGGGGACCCTGGAGGGTTCAGAAAGACCAAGTCCAAGCTCACTTCCTCTTCTGTGAACGTGGGAGCTGGGAAGAGTCAATTCAATTCAGCTGGTATTTGTTAAGACCTACTGCATGCCAGGCAGAATTTTCAGCACTTGGGATGCGCTGGTGAACAAAACAAAGCTGTCTTCGTGAGGCTCAGATGAGATAATGCATTTGAAAATATTTTGTAAACACTGCTGTGCCACATGCACAGTGATAATTGTCCTTTGTGTTTCTACTGCATCAGGAAGCTCTGTCTGTTTCTAACAATGAGCCCGGGATCCAAGAAAGAAAGTGCTATCCTGACTCAGGGTAGGAAAGACTTCATGATGGAATGTGTGTGCATTTCTAAGGAAGATTTCAAAGTGCAGACACCTGTGAGGATGGCAGGTGTAGAAGCAGAACAAGTCGCTCAAAAGCCTATACAGACAAATCCCTCTCGCTCTCTGCCCAGGCTCTAGACTTCCATAGTTAGCTTTATCAACTCAATCCTGGTTTGGTTCCATTCCGTGCAGCACGCATTTATGGACAGACAACTCTGACTTCAGTGCTAGGCTAGGTTCTGGGGACACAGAAAACATGGACGATGAAAGACTTGGTGCCCTTCTTTGAGAAGCTACAGTGAATGGCCCAGAGCCAGGCTCACAGTGTGAAGTGGACAACTCCATTCGGGTAACTCTGAATTCAGCCTTAAGTTATAGATCCCCTTTCATATTATGGCCTCACCCTAGAAATAACATTGAGAACAGACTCGTCTTGTGTTATTCTCTAAAAGTACCAAGGTTTTTTGTTTCTTTGTTTGTTTTGTTTTTGGTAAAGATTTTATTTATTTATTTGACAGAGAGAGAGAGATCACAAGTAGGCAGAGAGGCAGGCAGAGAGAGAGGGAAGCAGGCTCCCTGCTGAGCAGAGAGCCCGATGCAGGGCTGGATCCCAAGACCCTGAGATCATGACCTGGGCCAAAGGCATAGGCTTAACGCACCGAGCCACCCAGGCACCCCCAAAAGTACCAGTATCAAGTTTTTGATTCTGGAACAGTTCTGTAGTTGCAGGAATAGTACCACCTCCTTCAACTGTTAGGGAACCTGGACAAGATCCTGGCGGAAGAACCAAGCGGCACTCGGAGACTTTGGAGGATCCGAGGTTTATTTAACACCAGTGGGCTCAGAGGAGGTTTTTCTCCAAAGGTCTGAGCCCCAAGCACAAGCAGGGAAGGGAATTTATACCCTTCTACTTCTGCATACTTGGTACATTTGGTGCATGCAGGAAACCGGGTAGGAAAGAAGAACCCAGAAGGGCTGGAACTCCCTTGCTGGTTTGGTCAGCCATCTTAAGAGTACAGTTTTTCCCTATTACAACCATTAACAATGTCCAGTACAACTTGGGGAATTAAACAAATTAAGTTACATTCTATGTCTTTTCTGTGGAAGAATCTCTGGTTTTCCAAGATACATGTGTCCATGTGTGTGTTTGCTTTTTGATCGTACAACACACTCAGTGTTTTCTCTCTCTCTTCATCTTCTCCATTAAGTCCTGATACCTGGATCTCGGACCTGCTATTGGTTCAGGAGGGAAGTGATGGTACCAAAGATATAATTCCGACATCTCCCTTTCCATACCTTTGTGATCTATAGTATTTGATTCTGAAAAATAGCATGCTGGTTTTAATGCTGATTTTTCTTCTGTTCTTCTTAGTCTCTCAAAGCATGGCCATCTGTTTCAGAACCAGAATTTTATACAAGACATTTGTCATGCATGAGCACCTGCCCCCCCATGCCTGGTTTCCTGAATTCAAATCTTTAAGGTTGGAGCCCCTACTTCTGCATTTGTAACAAGTGACTTTGGATATTCTAGGGTACACTGAAATTTTAGACCCATTGCCCTGGGTGCACTGTTAGCAGGAAGAGTTCATTGTGAAAAGTCCCTGGGTGGAAAGCTAGCTGCTAAGTCTGGGACTTTTCCTGTAATGGGTTATGTGCTTTTGGAATGGGTTTCTTCTCCCAGATCAATAGAGCATGAACATTTTAGATTTTAGGGCACAGGGAAAGATTTGTGACTCACCAAAGTAGCATGTATGCATTGTAGCTGCCTTACACCATAGGTAATTCCATTCTTTGAATGAGTACTTTAAAAACCAAAAATTATTTTTCCCAACTCTTAAGTAAAATAAGTCAATAAAATTTAAAGTAAAATTGAAGGCATCCCTAATGCAGCTTATAAATTAATGATTACTGTCAACATATATATCCTTGTTTTCGGTGACAATTGGGTTTATAGTTCACATATGGTTTTGCATCAACTTTTGCATTTTTTGCCTTTAAATTTACATTTATATATTTGAATACAAGTGAATTAAAGTGAGAAAATAACAAGTTTTAGTCATAAAAGCTTATTAGTTTAATATGCCCTCAAAGGATATTGTATCAATACCGATTTTAGGCTTTTACCCTAAATAGTATAACCAAATCACTTACATATTGGAGAAAAAAAAAAGAATCCTTCCTTGAGCTGTTCCTAAAATAAATATCTTATTGGCTGATTCTTCCCAAAGTAATGACCTATTTGTAATTTTTCTCCTGTTCCTCACCAACCCCTTCTTTTTCTATCTCCCTCTCTCTCGGATTAAGAACTATGCAAAAATAATTTTTATTATTGTCACTTGAATTTTGTGCTGTAGTTAAGAGAAGTCTCTCTGATGATGATAAAATGGTGTGTGTATGCTCTTTTAAGTATTTTTAAAAGACTACTACTGGTTATGGAATATTTTACCCAATAAGAACACCCACTCAGGTATAGGTAAAACTGCAGTTGCCTGGGCTGTATCAAACACTTATTTTAAAATCCTTTTTCCTAACATAAGCAGGATTTTTTTGGACATATATTCAAACAGTGGTCCATGGGAGAAAAGTAATCCTGTAGGGAATTCTTGGTCATGTTGATCTTTACCATTTAGCTACTGTTGTCAGATACTCTTCTAAATGATACAGAAACACAGTATCATTTAATGCACACAATCATCTCATGAGGATGGCATTCGTACCTCCAATATTACAGAAACCACAACCCAAGTGCCCTCAGCCTCTGAGCTTCAGAGCCAGGATCGCAGAGCTGACTGGATGAAAATGCCCGTGCCCTCCCTCCCATCCTGTGGTGCCCCAAGATTAGGAGCTGTGGCTCCACCTGGGGCCAGGTCCTGGAACCCCTTCAAGGGGCTGTTCTGCCCAGCACTGTGGAATGCAAATTCCCTGGAGCTAACACTTGTTTAGTACAGTTGCACGGGTAGCCTAAGGTAGTCAACGCATATTAAAATAGTCCTCATAATAAAATAGCACGCAGTCAACCGTGTAGCCTCCTTACAGAGGGGGGAGGAGAATAGCTCACTTTCCCCAGAGGGCCTGAGAAAGATCAGCTTACAGGCGTCAGCATGGGGTGTGACCCTTCCTCCTTCTCTCCATCTTGGCCCTGGCACGTGCCTCGAGTGACCATCATCTCACATCAGCTCACAGTCTGGGCAGAAAACGTTACCAGGTCTCCTTTTCTCCGCCACCCAAAACACACTCAGTGCTTTGAATCACCTGGCTTGTGATTGGAGGCTGGGTGCTTTGGATGATGACCTCCAGGACCCCTCTGTGGGTCACAGCCTGTTCGCATTACTCTGACCACAACTTAAGACGTCCGCAGTGGGGTGTGAGGAAAAGTAAAAGCCTGGTGTTTTCACATCCCCAGGTAGCAGAAGCTCAGAAGCCTGACAGCGTTCCAGCCACCTGAGTGGGCCCAGGGCTGGCAGCTGCCCATGTGTCCCTTCCAGATAGGCTGCTCGCTAAAATGAGGGATCTTCTTCAGTACGCCGCCTGCTTCTTTGCCTTTTTCTCTACTGGGTTCTTGGTTGTGGCCACGTGGACAGACTGTTGGATGGTGAATGCTGACGATTCCCTGGAGGTAAGAAGTCAGCACCTTCTTTTTCTGACCCAAGCCTGTTCAAATTTTCTCTCAGTCCCACTGTCTTACCAGGGCTAATGAAAGAAATAATAGCCAACATGGATGGACTTACTCCTTACTGAGTCTTACCTTATTAGCTCATTTAATCATTACAGCTAATCTATGAAGTAGGTAGTGTTGTTATCCCGTTTTATAGATGAAGTAACTGAATAATCCTTCTTTTTTTCATCAGGATGAACTCGCATAAAGGTAATCACATAACCCCTGTCACTGAACCCTCCAGAAACTCACCTCTTCCACTGCTGCATATACTAAATTGAAAAACATTCCAGTGACATCCTTTCTCACAACCAAACACTTTCTAATCTTGAGGATGGCATTATGAGTAGCATGAAAGCCTCTCTTAAAAAGTGATAATGCAAGAAATTGAGTAATCAAGCTCAAGGTATATAAAACTTACCCAATTACTATGCAAGAGAAGAATGTTATTTTAAGGAGTTTGCAAGTAGGAACAAGTACTCTGAGGGAGAACAAGTCTTCCCTGTGGGTCTCAAAGTACAGCGACAGATGTGGATTTATAAAACCCTCTCAAAAATAAGCTGTTCTTGGAAGCCAGTTGTTAAGTAAGAAATGAGTGAGTGGTTCACATTTCAAGCATTTTATTTTTCTTACCAGAGAAGCTTGGAAAGAAGCAATTTGGAAGTTTATAATAATTTCCTGTGGCTAGAGGAATCTGAGAGAGCTAGAACTGAGCAAAAATCTAATCTTCAAAATCAGCTATGATTCATTAGTAAGGCTTCAGAAAGTGCAGGTAAGAAAAAGAAACAATATATCAGGAACTCAAAAACTATATAGCAACCCAATCTGCTTTCTTATGTACATCCTGAGGGGAACAATTTGTTCTAACAAATGCTAAAATGTCACCACTATGAAGTTTAGGAAAGATACCCACGAGCTAGTCTCTATATTTTTTTCTTCTAATTTTATTTATTAGACTCTCAAGATGAAGTTAGAAATGGAAAGTAATAATCTTTCTATTTTGATGTGTATTATTTTTGCATTTATTTATTTATTTACTTATTTATTTTGCTTTTAATTTTCCTCTGGCTTCTACATGGCTTTTCAAAACTAACGGGGTTAGTTACAAATACTTCTTTAGAGCCAGAAAATTATGTTTCTGAAAACTACGACAGAATTGAAACACTGCAGAGAATGTCTGCTATATGCGAGTCCAGTGATGTATTTTATCTGGCTGTGCGTGTCAGCGGTGAATGAGAAACACAACGCCCTTTGAGCGGTGCTCAGAGAAGAGCGCAGATAAAAATGTCTTCTGCCGTCAGTCCCGGAATCTGGATGGCCAGTAGCAGGGGATGAATTTAGAAATATGCTGAACTAGAGCACACTCAAAAGTAATTTTTTACAAATATGCAAAATCTTATCTAAAAGCACTGTTAAAATATTTTCTAAAACAATTTGAAAATCTTTCTGCTCAAGTTGACAGCATTACTAACTTCACTCGGTAAGAAATGGAAGTTTAGAAAGGGTCAGACCTTGCTGAGAGAGATTGAGAGTCCTGGCCTTTAAAGCACCTTCTTGCTCTGATTTCAGTATCCAACCAATTTGCCATCTGCTCTGTGTAAGAACACTGCTAGTTAAAATGAATGGAACGAGCAGCCCAGGTTATGCACCTCAAGTAAATCCTTGCTAACCTTGGAGAAGAGTTAGTATTTTTTAGCTTCTTTCTTTTTCTCATACTTGAGATGAATTACACACACATTTCTCAAGAAGCCTCGACATTAAAACAAAAACCCTGAAACAAATGAGGCCTCTTCTCTCCAACGATCTCTTTATTTATCAATATTTTTAAAAGGGCATGGCTCTCTGGTAATAATTGCTCCCCCAATTGGCTGGCATATAAGGGCATACGGTTATCCACAGATTTGGGGGTTCTGATCATCACTGTCTCAATTCTACTGTTCTCTCTCCTTGCTTCCTTTCTTACGGATGTATCATCTTTGGTCCTTATTAACGTCTTACTTTAAGCAACTATTAGACAAAAGTGGACACTACAGAAGTGATTTAAAAAAAAACCTACCCATGGAGTATTTAAGCACAAAGGAGTATTATGAATTTTTCACTCCGTTAGCTTTGTTAATCTTCTAGGGTGATGTAGGCGTCAGAGTTGGAAAATAGATTCTACAGTTCAATTCAACATAACAAATACGAAATGGATGGCATATAAAAAGTATTGCGCTGATTCTACCAGGGGAGGCAGAGATAAAGCGAGAGTGGGTCTTGCCTTCCAGGAGTGGACATTTAGTGTAGGAAAAAAGATAAACACGAAACTATAATGAAAGGCATAGGCCAGTTCATATTTGAGAAAGAAATGAACAATATACCATTGGAGGAAAGAAGATAGAATTATTATTTCCCATTGGGGACGTTGAAGCAGGCCTCGGGGAGGAAAAGGCATTTGAGCAAAGCCTCCAAAAGATGCAAAGGATTTCAAAAGGTAGAAATGGCAGCAGGGGACTTGCAGACCCGAGGACACATTGCCAAAGTAAAGAAGGAGTAAAAGATCAGGGCTCGTTAGAGGAAGAAGGTGAAATAACCAAGGCCACGAGGCAGAAAAAGCTCAAATATTCTTTTGTCTTACTACAGAATCCTAAAAATGGCATAAAATATTATTCTGCCTTACCCAGGCCTCCCTTGAAGAAGGAAATTCTTTGCATGAAATAAAAACATTAGGAAAAAAAGAAATGGCCTAGGACTGGCACATTGCACAACCCTAAACCAGGGACAGCAGCCCTAGCCCCCATCCTGCTCCTTCATTACTGATTTCCCTGTGTTTCTGGGAAGACCCACATGCTGGACAGAACTTGGGCTTTAAGATCATTCCAGCCTGTGTTTGCGTCTTGCCTGTGTTCCACTGAACAAGACTCGACTCGGTCTTCAGCCCAGTTTCTTCAATTATGAAACAAAGTAAACCGCGTTGTTTTAAAGTCCTTCCTCCGTCTTCAATTCTTTAATAACATCAGGACTCCTTGACTATGACTGCTCTGCGATCCCGGAGATGTAGCCAGTCACTGAAAGACCGATGGTGTTTACAGCCTCTGCCCAAAACTTCTACTAGGAATCTAGCACGAACATTCTCCATTTCTCTGTGACTTCATGCGCCCGTCCTTCCTTTCTCCCATCCTCCTTGTCTCCTTATTTATTTCTTCTTCCTGTCCTTCCCTTCATCCTCTTTTTTCCCCTTCTTCCTCCCTCTTTTTTCCTGTTTCCTTCCCTCTCTTTTCTATCCCTTATGCTCTTCCTCTCCTTACTTATTCTTTTTCTTTCCAATCATTTGTCCTTCATCTCCGTTTCCTTCCCTTTCTCTCTCCTTTCTTTCTCTCTCCCTTCATCCCACAAATATTGTTTGATATCCCTGTCCACCCGGTGCTGTGATGGGTACAGGTTAGCAAGGAAGAGGTAACCTAGATCTACATTAGGTCACTCCCAGCATGCTGGCAGAGACAGACAAGTGAGCTGACAGTTGCAGTATGGTGTGACGCGTGCCATCATAACGCAGAACTCCGAGTGGCCAGCTCGCCCAGTCTCAGGTAATGAGTAAAGGCAATCCAGGAGAAGAAATACCTAAACCAGGACTTGAAGGAGAGGCGGGTGAGGGAGAAGTCATAGGGTATCCCCAGCCTAGGAAGGAGGATGAGATCCAGATATGAGATCCAGATATGAGAGCAACATTTGTGGCTTTGGACTGTCTCAGCACTGTAAGAATTTCCAGTGTAAGGAGGAGAGTATAGGAGCTTGATCCCAAAGGCTTTGTGTTCACATAAAATCAAGATCTTACTCAGTAGGAAAAGGTGCTTCACTGAAAACAAACAAATGCATGCGTTTCACAAAGATTGATTATTCTGGCTTCTTGTGGGGAAAGGCTGGAATGGGTAGACGAAGTGTAGGGAGACTAGCTGGGAGGTTAGGAGGGAAGCGACGGCGGTCGGACTGCTGAGGCAGCAAGCATAGCGAGACGTGTGAAAACACGGGAAACTCTAAAGAATTCCCATCAGCAGGATTGATAATTCCATGTGGAGAAAGGAGCTGATTCAAGGGAGAAGTCAAGGCTGAAATCCACTTAATCGTGTTTAGGCAGTTGGAGGAATGGTAGCGTTACCAAGAGATTAAATAGAAGAACACTAGTCTCTATACAGAAGTCATCAAGCAGCAACATCCCTGGACCATCCCACTACTTTTTTTTTCTTTTCATTTAGATTATGATACAGCACCTCAAGGGGACCAGGAATACAATGCTTTATAGTGAGGAAGTTATAGGTTGGACTTGATGTTCGAGGACCTGAGATTAAATCCCACACTGCCGGGGAATACCTGTATGCTTTTAAATTGCAGACATCTAAATTGCTATAAAGCATATTTCCTCTTCTGTAAAAGAATAATAATATGCACATCATAAGTGTCTTGTGAGGATTAAATGAGCTTGTGAACCTAAAGCATTTACCACAGTACCGGGCAAACACAAATCAGTCGATAAACAAGAGATATATTATTGTCTATTTGCAGTTTATTGTCTTGTTTTTGTTCTGGAGGAGGAGATGACATTTTGTATAATGTTCACTGAAGGGAGAGATATGAGATTTACGTTCTATTCCTGTTTTCGCTATTGATTCTCTTGGAGAAATTTTGTTTACTTCTCTGAGCTGTGGTTTGCCCATTTTTATACTTATGACTGCTCCTTTTTTGTCTAACCAGGGAATAAGGCAGACAATAGAGACAAAATAGGATAAGGTATCCATTGAATACATTTTAAAAAGAAAAATAAATTGTGAGTTAATTATATTGTTACTATGTTAACTCAATTAGAAGATAGGTAATTCTTCATTATCCACACTGAAATAAAAAAAATAGTTTCTTCCAAAGTTACTGGCCTTTCAATTATCGGAAGAAAAGAATGTTTTCACAAGATTAATCCATTTTCAGTTAATCCTGTATTAATTATTTACTGAGAAATTGCTATATACCCAACACTATTATGATTAAAATTTTATTACCTCAAATGAAAGTTTCTTATGTTTATATTTACTTTATCCCCATAACCAGGTTTTCTTTCCTCTGGGGTTTCTGATTACAGTAATGATGCCACGGTTGTTTTAGACATAAAATAAATATTAAAATTATTATACCTGGCATGTACTCTGATTTTTTATGTAGTAGTGTTGCTTTTCAACTCATAGTGAACTCCTTGAGCAGACACCGGCGTCTACGCATATTCTCTTGTTCATCTCACGACCTCCTACTGCAGCAATCACCAACTTCCAAATCGTGAGAACTTATGATTCACATGAATTAATTGGACACATATGAAGATACTTGGCATGTTTATGAAAAGAATAAATAAATGAAGGAAATGTGATGTCAAATGATCTTTGGGAATCGCACACTGAGCCATAAAAGAGAAGGATCTCTGTAGGGAGACCACCACCTTTTCCTAGGCAAGATTTTTTTTTATCTTACTACAATTCAAACTTTTTCAAGACAGGGGCTTGGTTCCTCTTTTTTATAAGATAGGAATAAAAATCAAATTCTCTGGGATGTATCATAAGATTGGTGAAGAGTGCATTCTGGCCCAGAGAATAAAACTTTCCTGCCTGCTGCTTCAAATAAAGACAGAAATGAAGAAAAGGAGAGAGAAAAAAGTGAATGAGTATTTTATTATCATTACTCGACATACATTGTGATCTGTCAGGACTGATGTAGCCATCATCTCAAAGTTGTGATACCATGCTCTCATAAGCATTCCAAAATGATTAAACATGTGACTTAAACAAATTAAACAATAAATGTTAAAATTGAAATATTTAGGTAGTTCAAATATGTAAATTAGGTCATATAATCAGGAAGGCCACAAAAATTATATTTTGCCTACTAAGTATGCATTATCTCATTCTTGCCTTTTACAACTTTGGCTAGTCCTCCACAAGTAAGTAGGCAGAACTAAATCAAATGTAGGTTAACAAATAAATTCATGGCACCTAAATGGAGAAGAAAAGAAAAGTAACATTTTATGCTTATTTTTTAAAAAGATTTTATTTATTTTTTTGACAGAGAGAGAGAAAACATGCCAGAGAGAGGGGGTGCACAAGCACAGGGAGCGGGAGAAGGAGAAGCAGGCCTTCTTCAGAGCAGGGAGCCTCATGTGGGGCTCCATCCCAGGACCCTGGGATCATGATTTGACCTGAAGGCCGATGTTTAATGACTGAGCCACCCCTATTATGTTTATTTTAATCTTGCTTCCTTATCATTATGATTGCCTGTTTTGAGTTCTTTAAAACCCAATATAGTAAGAAAAATAATATAAAATATTCAAACAAAAGTTCAGAACCATAGTATAAAAAATTCAAATGACTTTCATGTTCAGATTGAAATTATTTCCCATCTTAGTAGTAAAACCTGCTACTTACTATAGTATTATTAAAACTTTTGCATCTTAATAAATATATTTAATTAAATACTAGAAACAGGTAAGTTGCATCTTCAGTGTTCAAATACATTAGCAGAAGAATGACACGGTGATGTGAAAAGTATAAATTCCTCTAGTATGTGGATGCAAGATAGTTTTTAAAATAATATATCTTCACGACTTATTCTATTGTTCATACTTCCTCCTCTATATATTATATTTACACACATATCCCACTGCATATTCTTTTATAATCTAACACTAAGAAAAATCTTATTTGATAGTGGTCAGCCCACAATAAATAATTACTAAGCCTATCATGTGTATGTGTGTGTGTGTGTGTGTGTGTGTGTGTGTTTGTGTATATATATATTGTGTGTGTTTGTGTATATATATATATTTTTTTCTCCCACATAGCTGGAGAAAAATAAATGCCCATAAATTAAAATATTTTTAAGTTTCTCTAATTCTCAAAAGATAGAGAAAATACTTGGAGGCAAGACAAACACATCCAGAACTACAGGAAACAAAACAAGGTAGGCAAAATTGTGTGTTGCTGCTTGTAAATATTTCTGGAGTGATAAAGAAAGAAAAAATTGGCAGAGTAGGATAGAGAAGTCTTAATGGAAGGCTACTGAAGAGAAAAGAATAAGAAATCCCAGGATTAAGGAGCTAATTTAGGATACTATAAATTCAACAGGGAAGAGGCATTGTTGATACAGGTTCCTAAAGCTTTCTCTGAGTGGTACCTGGCTTATCCTGGGTGCTGTGGTAAACACTTCCCAGAGCGAGTTACGGAGATAGGGTTCAGGCTGACAGCAAGTCAGTATAAACTCTGTTGATAAGTAATAGTTCTTTGACTCTCAGATTCAGTTGTTTTGTCTATTCAGTCAAGCCAAAAGCACAGATTTAACATCGACAATGCATATATTGTATCAGGCAGAGTTCAAATGTCAGTTAATGTGTGTGGATTTGGAAAATTGACCGACTTTTCTTTTCTCAATAGACATCTATTCAGCATGTCTTATGTTTCTAGTGGGAGGGTCTGTATGCTCCCTGCAACAAGGTGCCACACCTGTCTTGGTCCCTGCTGTATCTCCAGCATTTTAATCTGTTGACTGATACATGACAGACTCAATGAATAAAGTCTGAAAGATGACAACAGACAGACACGGGAGACGGATATACATAAATGCACATAAAAATAATAATGCCGTATTGTAAATACTACAGAATGTGGACAAATTATGGCATGATCGAAGAAGAAATTGACTCCTGCTGGAGAAACTGGGAGAACTTCATGGAAGAAGGAATGTCTTTAAAGTGGGACTTGAATGATAGGTAGAAATTTGAAAATTTGAAGGCAAAGGGAGATGTTCTCATTATTATACGCCAGGAGCAGGAAAGTCACATGCTGCTGGGAACTGGGTAGTCAACATCCAGGAGAGAGGCAGCCCAGGTAGTGGGTAAGGAACCTATGAGCACAAATCCCACCTCACGGGAGCAGCCGCTCTGTTGGCGCTAATTGTTGTTATGTGGGACTGAGGAGTCCGGGTGGCCAGAAGGACCAAGTTTCCAACAGAAGCCAGAAATCTGGACTGTTCCATAAGATCTCTGTGTTTTACTATTGCAAGTAATTAATACTAAGAGATTTATGCTGGCCTCATGTTTGTACTTTTATTGTTACATTTTAGATAAACTGAGTTCTCCCCATTGAGGAGATAATCTGCTCCTCACTGCAAGATTAAAGATATTCACTGAAATAATGTAGAAATTCCTCTTGTACCATTATCTATATTTATTAATGTATAAATTGCATGTTAAAAGAGTAAGCTTAAAATTGGAATCTTCTATTTTGAATGACCCTGTAAGATAAGAATTAGTAGTTAACATTTTGCATTTTTGCCCTTTAAGAAAGGTTAACCATAATATTTTAAGCCTCAGTATGCTTTTTAAACAGCATCTTGTCTTAAAACTTTTAAGAAGTTAGATTTACTTGCCTTTTAGGAAATTCTTAATAAGCCATTGTGAAACACAGGGATAAGTAAGTGAAGATTATATATTACAGACAAGGGGGGCTTTCCTAAATATGATTAATAATATAAAATCTTTTAACCTTGTCTTTTGTGCACAAAGGCACCTTTAAGGGTGTCTCCAGTAAGTGCCATATTAACACAGAAGTTTAGTTAATTACAGTCACTATTCTCACGTACCTTAACCAAGTGTGAATACCAAGCAATCTCATAGTGTGCCCCTGAGCATTAATACCTAATGAAATTGGATTCCTTGTTTCCTCTAATGAGCTCATTGCTTTTCTAAATATGGTCATTGCAGGTAAATGATCAATAGCCTTGAAAATGACACCACTGCTGGATTATTTTGCCAAGAGACAGCTTTCTTAGTGTAAAATGAGAATTATCACATATCTATCACAGGTTCCTTCCTAAATAAGCTTACATATAATGAGAAATACCATGGTGGATTGGTTGGCTCGTTTTAGTGGCTGTTAGTCACAGTCACTGTCCGGTTGTAGAGCAGTGACTTTGAATCCGCATAACCTAGCTCAGGTTGGAATAAACTGGATGCAGTATGTTCCTGTTAATCGAGACACTGAAGGGCAATAAGCTACGAGAAGGCCTGTTTTCTCTTATGGTCTAGCAGTTCCCTACCAATCATTTCTACTGCATTTGTTTCCTAGGGCTGCCAAAACAATTTACCACAACTTGGTGGGCTCACACAAGAGAAATTTATTCTCTCCAAGTTCTGGAGGCCACTTTGAAAGGTGTTGACAGGGTTGTACTCCTTCTGAAGACTCTAGGGGAAAATCAACCCTTGCGTCTTCCAGCTGCTGGGAGATGTTGGCATTCTTTGATTTATGGCAACATCACTTCAATTTCTGCTTCTGTGGTCACATTGTCCCCTGCTCTGTGTGTCTCTCATCAAGACACTCGTCATTCAATTTGGGGCCCACCCTCGTACTTCATTACGTATGTAAAGTCCCTCTTTCCAAAAAAGGTCACATCCACAGGTTCTGGGACTTAGGACATGGTCATCTTTTGGGGGGCCATCATCCAACCCATTATATCAACCTTTCTTCTCTTCTATCACTGTTAGTTAGTAATGTTGCACACAGTCACTATTGAGGTTGTTGTAATGTTTAAGTACTTTACTAACATCATTTATGAGCAAATCATGTATATTATGTGTTTGTAATTATTAGTTCTTATAACTATCTTAACACCATCTCCTTTATACACATAAGAAGACTGAGGCTCAAAAAAGGTAAGATAGATCTAACCCAAGGATACAACATACCTTGTTAGTATCAACTTAGATCTAAAGTCTATACTCCTTTTACCCATAGCTTAACTTGCATGCATATCTAACTTGAGATATTCACATCCTTCTTTAGAAATTGATATGTTAAACTTCACAAGGTGGACCTTCTGTGTTAAATTTGTAGTCCCCGTGTTTCCTTAGGCAGATAATGTTCCCAAACTCCAAAATATCCCTTCAGACTTACCCTTAGGAACAGTAAGCCAAAGTGAGGTTTTGTAGAATAGCCATAGGATGATATTAAAGTTAGGGCTTAACACTTCACTCAAATCTATCTTCCAATTCCCAATGCCTGCCTGAAAGGGATTAGGCATTTTTTTTAAAATGGGTTTTTAAGTATACCGCAGGGTTTAAGAGCAAACACACAGACTGCTGTATTTGAGTCCTATCTCCTCCACTTATTAACTATACTTTCTCGGGGTTATCACTAACCTTTCCTGTGCCTCATTCTCCTTATTTGTGAAATAGCTGGAAATAATTGATATCTCACAGGATCCTTTAACGAATAAATGAAATAGTAAGATAAGTAAGTAGTAACTGCTTCATAGTATAGACTCGATGTAAGTTTTTACATTACCAATTAAGAGTATTTTACATAGAAAGTGATAATAGAAGCACAACATTGAAATTTGTGGTGGTGTGGCAAGCAGTGCAGTTTTATTTGGCTCACAACACAGCTCACAGCTTCAAGGCAGAACACGGAGCAGAGAGTTTCAAAGCACAAATACCCCCTGATAAGGTTTGCTTTTGCAGATCAAAGTGTTTTATGTTCCTTTCTTCCTTCTTCACACCAGTTATGATCTCCCTGCTTTTGCATTTCTCTTCCCACTCTATGGTGTATTCTTTCTTTAAGGAAAGATTTACGTTTTGTTTTCCAGGATAATTCTTGGTTAAATTGTACTAAACTATTCCCAGAATTCCCAGGTAATGTGAATCTGTAATTGAATCAAGACAAACAATCATATTAGCTCTGTTCCATATGCATGAGCTGTGTCAGGAATATTTGAAACTATTTTCCGTTGGCATGTTTACAATTTTAAGAAATCTATTGTGAAAAAGAAAAAAGAAAAAAAAAGAAATCTATTGTGACTTGCAGCTTGCAGATAAAGTAGGGAAAGCCTGGGGGCACTGGTATGTTTTAGCTCTAGGTGGACACTTAGAGTCATCTGCAGTTTCTAAGTAAAAGTGGTTTACGGCTGTCAGACGGTATGAAGTCAAGGCTTAATTTGTTCACATCCATCTCACAGCTTAAACGTTTGTAGTGTGTCAGTGGAACAAGGAGGAAGAAGTTGTGGGTCTTCATATTTGATTTATTGTTTTCTTTAGGTATAACTTTCTTTGGCAATTATTGTCAAATTATGAACTTTGTATATCATAACACCTTTCTTCATGGAACTCAGGGTTTATGGTGAGCAAAATTTAATGTACATTCTTAACAGACTGAGGCTGCCAACAGTTAGCATCCATTGTTAGATTGATTGATTGATTGTTATTTATTTATTTATTTATTTTTGATGAACATATGTCAGCACAAGAAAGCCAAGAATTGTCTCCCTGTTAAACTACGACTCCATGATGGAACCAGTCATAGACACTTGCATATACCTAATTGTGATTTTATCTACATTGAGCACCACTCCTCCTGTCCCCCCACCTCCCATCCCCCACCCCCCATCAGGAAGTGAATTCATTTCCTGGTGGGGAAAGCCTTTAGCTGTTAGTGCTTAAGAGAAAATACTCTAAAATACATTGTGCTTGTTGTCAATGAAATTCCGATCACAATTGCAACCACTGTACTGTACTGTCAAATGCTCAACAGCCAAGGTCTTCCTTTGACGGAGGGGAGCTGAAGGGTGTCTGCGTGAGTTGTTTTGCATGGTGTCTTCTCCAACATTTAGGTGAGCACAAAATGCCGAGGCCTGTGGTGGGAGTGTGTCACTAATGCCTTTGATGGGATCCGCACCTGTGACGAGTATGATTCTATACTTGCTGAACACCCCTGTAAGTATGCCTCAGACAAACCCCTTGCCAGGGAGAGGGTGTCAAACAACACTGAACTTGGTTTCCATTGCATATTTTTGTTTTTTTACAATCTATAGTAAAGTTCTAACTTTAGAAGTTTTGATTAAAACATTTATTTTATTTCAGAAATGTGAATTGAAACATTTTGAGTCTATTTTATCCTTTTCCATGTATTTATACACTCCTTTAGGGTAAAAATATTAACTTTCTCATCTCTGCTCCCCCAAAGGGCCTGGCAGAGCGTCTTACACGCAGTAGACTTAAAGTACACACTTTTTAAATTGAAATGAATTCTTCAGGGTGCTGTGATTTGAGGATTAGAATCCACAGATTAGATGAAAAGTGCTTCAGAGATGTCTTTTAGGTGTGACTTAAGTCAAATAGGAAGTTTACAGTAATTCAACAGGAGATTTGCTGAGAAAGAGAGAAGGTGGAAGTAGAGGGGCAGAGACAGAGAGGCAGAAAAACAGACATAGAGATAGATAGGTAAAGAGAGACACACAGACAGGATCAGGGAATGAAAATATCAGTATACCCTATGATACATGGTTAGCAGTAGGGTAAAGCCCTCTCCTTCATCCTCCTGACCTTTAGCTTTAAATTTTGATCAGGTGTTAGCAAGACCCACGTTCCCATGAAATAAAGATTTCAGGGGTGCCTGGGTGGCTCAGTCGCTTAAAGGGCTGCCTTCCACTCAGGTCATGATCCCAGGATCATGGGATCGAGCCCGACACTGGGCTCCCCGCTCAGTGGGGAATCTGCTTTTCCCTCTCCCTCTGCCTGCCACTCTGCCTGCTTGTGCTTTCTCTCTGTCAAATAAATATATAAAGTCTTAAAAAAAAAAAAAAAAGAAAAGAAAAGAAAGAAAGAGATTTCATAGATCAAGAGATGTTACCATTGATTCTCTCAGTTTTTCTCCATAACGTTTATTTATTTATTTAGAACATCAGTCATTCCAAGAAATACCAGCCGTTGTTAACGCTAATTGGGTTCTGTCTCTTTCAAAGCAGAGGATGGGGTATAGCCGGGAATGGCAACTTCTTTTCTCAAGATAAATGAAAAGCAAACCCTTGGAATGTGACTTTTCCCCTGGATGGCTATTTCAGTCCAGGGATAGGCACTTAAAAGGAGCAGTGGTCGAAAATATCTTCTTCTGCTATTTAGGATTTGAGTGTTCTTTAACTGAATTTCTAAGGCCCATATTTCACTTTTTTTAAAGACCTGTTAATTCTTTCTTTTTCCTTCTTTGAGCTAACCTAATTCTACCTCCAAAAAAGCATGATTTGGTCCATAAGAATGCAAGCTTATGTGGACACTAGACTATTCCAGAAAGGTAGTGCTATGGTGAAAGCAATTAAAAAAAAAAGGTAAAATATTTAAAATTTCAAAATACGTTATGTACATTTATGCAAAAATAACAGAAAATATTCATAAGCTTACTACACAGAGAAAACTGCTATTTATATTTTAATATTTCTTCTTTTAATCATTTGTCTATACCACCTCACCTTTTTAAATATATTCTTACCCATTAATTTCAAATAATATCTTAAACATTCATCACTTTGATTTAAAAAATTCTATCCTATGCTTAGACACAAGATGAAAATGTCCTCTAAGAAAATAATATAACTATACCCTCTAAGTTAGGATATTACCTGTGATATTTTATTTTTAGTCTTTGATATCTTTTATAGAATCATAATTAGATAATCTTTTCCATTTTCCTGTAGACCAAAGGTATACAAACTCAGACAAATTTTTTTCAGGACTCTTGTTGAGTACGCCCTCCCCAAATCAGAATATTTAACATTATTCTACCAGTCAGATCTCAGATAATTCCCAGAAAGAAATTCCTGGCTGGTTAGTATTAGCCATCTGCCTGCAGAGCTGCCCTCTTGGAACATGGGCTGACACCATCAGCATAAGCTGGGGAGTTCCACAGAGCATCAGAAATCGCGCTCTGGGGGCCCCTGGGTGGTGCAGTCAGTTTACAGACAGACTCTTGGTTTTGGCTCAGATCTTGATCTCAGGGTCTTGGGATTGAGCCTCACGTAGAGCTCTGAGCCCAGCAAGGAGTCGGCTAAACTTACTCTTTCCCTTTCTCTCTGCTCTTCCCCATTCTTTCCCTCCCTCTTTCTCTCTCTCTCTAATAAATAAATACAAAAATCTTTAAAAAGAAAGAAAGAAAGAAAGAAAGAAATCATACTCTGTGTGGGATTGAATGTTAGAGAGGGGAAAACCAGGGCCATGATTTAGAGCATCCAATCCAGATGGCAATGTTGGTCTTGTTGGACCCAGATTCTAAAAGGAGACTTAAAAATATTTAAGGAAGGCAATCCAAAGTGTGGGACTGCTTGGCTTGGGGTGCTGAGTAGGAGACTCACTTGTATGTATATATTATTCAAGATTGTTGAAACATAAAAACTGATACCACCTCGTTAGTTACATCTTTTTCTCTTTCCTGAATTTTGAGAAAAATAGACTTTTGATTTGGCCTAAATTAGAAATTAAAGTTTAATTTTTTTTTAAATAATGCCACCTTTTAAGATCTTAAATATTCACCTATTAATCAGGTAGAAGTTGGGGCTCCTGGGTGGCTCAGTCAATCTACTGACTTTTGATCTCAGCTCAGGTCTTGATCTCAAGGAGTGAGTTCAAGCCCCATGATGGGCTCAACGCTGGGTGTGGAGCCTACTTAAAAAAAAAAAAAAAATCGGGTAGATGCTGATTTTATGCATTGATTTCCTCTCTTAGATGGATCATAAAAGTATTTTTTATTTTAAATAAATTGGCCATATTTTATAAGCAACCTATTACTAAATAAGCCCTAAATTTATCTCACCATTGAGCAAAAATTATTTGAAATTCCAGGAAACTGCAATCACTATGAAAATAAAACATAATTATTGTACCATCAAAAGAATAAATTGTATCACTCCTCTAAGAGCTAAAATAGCAGTAGCTTTGACATTGGATAATTAACCCTCCATTTGTGATAAAATTTTCCTATTTTTATTTTTTAAAGATTTTATTTATTTGAGAGAGAGCATGAGAGAGAGAGAGATCAGAAGCAGCAGGAGGAGGTAGAGGGAAAAGCAGGCTCCCCGCTGAGCAGGGAGACCAATGTGGGACTCAATCCCAGGACGCTGGGGTCATGACCTGAGCTGAATTCAGATGCTTAACCGACTGATCCACCCAGGTGCCCCAAATTCTCCTATATTAAATTTAGCATACCTGGGATTCACAGCTCAACAGGTTTTCACAGTTGAGGATGCTTCCACTGCAGATGATGACTACCACTAGTTCCTTCTGTTTACCTGATATCCTCTTCCCTGTACCTTCTGCCATATATTCTCAAGTGGCTGTAGTTTTCAATTTTGCTCAGTTGACAGTGCAAAGTTGAAGGCTTCATGTGGAATGTTGGCCAAGAAGGATCACCACCTGAAAATGAAACGAAAAAGAATATGATCTGGCTTCTAGATTTAGTGTTCTACTAAATAACAGAAGCTCCTTCTCCTTCTAAAAACCTACTAATGGCTCTCACCAGCCTCAATTGACAAGTTACATGTTGAAGTATTTTATTCTGCTCCCTATACCATATTTTAGCCAGTTATTAAAAGTAAATTTTTAAATAAAATTTCAAACAAATGGAGTGATCATTAATTTCTTAAATATTTACTGGGGTAACTTCTGCAATATAGATATTCTACTTTCAATTCAGCATTCACCTGTAATTCTTGTCAACAAGACTCATTCCAAAACAGGGAATAAGCAAGGAAACAGTTATTTAGTCTACATTATATGCCAGGCATTTTGCTAGGGGGCCAGCAGGACTAAGTAATAACCAGTGCTTAAACAAATAATAATATCAATAACCTCATTATATTTTTGTATTTTATGATAACATCCCAGGTTCATGCAAATGTAAAGTCTAATTCTCTCAATGGGCATGTATCAATGTATGTGATTATCTTGTTTTGGGTGTACCTGTGTGCCTTAACATGTTTCCTTCCTCTGACCACAATGTAACCACATGTCCTGATCTTCCAGTGAAGTTGGTGGTAACTCGAGCATTGATGATTACTGCAGATATTCTAGCTGGCTTTGGATTTATCACCCTGCTTCTTGGTCTCGACTGTGTGAAATTCCTCCCTGATGAGCCATACATCAAAGTCCGCATCTGCTTTGTTTCCGGAACCATATTGCTAATAGCAGGTATACTCTCTGCACTAGTGGTGGGGGTAGGGATGCTTGTCATTGATCTTGAAATGAAGGAGAAGGGTGCTTGTTGTCAAGCAGTTCGTTTGAGGAACATAGTGATCTGCTTTTCAGATTACAGGAAAAAAGAGCACATCCACCAACCCTACTTCCTTTAGCTGTAGAATTAGATAATTATTTTTTGTTAACATCCCAGAGCAAAGTTTATTGAAGTCCTTAAACTACTTTTTAACCATTTAAAAAAGTTAAAATGGTGAAAAAAGTTACATAATGCTTAAAATCTTTCAAATAATTTATTTTTTATTATTATTGCTGAAATTAAATTCTAAAGTAAGTCTCAAACCATCACCTCCATACCTGTACTCACTTCCACCAATTTTTTTTGCAATGAACTAAATTGTGCCAAGTCCTATGTTTGACTTTTCTCATGAGCCAGGCTGTTTGATCATAAATGTAACAATAAAGCAGATTATATCTCCACTTTAGAAGCAGATGAATAAATGGAGTCCTGAAGGCTAATAAATCAAGCATGACTAATAAACAGTCAAGAAGCACTTTACATGGTGTTTATTGATGAAAGAGCAAGAGTGATATTTTACACAGGTCTGTCATTAAATTCAGTTTAGTCTTCCTCTGTCACAACATGATGTCTTCTTAGGATCTTAATGAAAGTTGGGAGAAAATACACTGTTGAAATCAAAGTGCAAGGAGATTGAAAACCAATGGGCACAACCTTCAGAGAGAAAACCATCATTTTTTTATGGTAGCAGCCAAAAGTTAGCAAAGCAAATGTACGTGGGAATCTCACCAGGCAGTGCAAGATGAATGGATAGGGATTTGGGAACTAAAAATGCCTGGAGAGGCACCTGGCTGGCTCAGTCAGTAGAGCATGCAATCTTGATCTTGGAGTGGTGAGTTGGAGCCCCATGTGGATGGTAGAGTTTACTTTAAATAAATAAATAAATAAAAATAAATACTTGGAGATATACACGTGTGATGTATGAGTTTAGCAACTGGTCTCCTTTTCTTGATTTGCAAAATAAGGTGAAGCCCCAGTCATCATACCCACTCAGAACTGCTGTCTTGAAGATCCAGTGTGGATGGAGTAAGCACATAGCAGAGAGCCTAACCCATCACACAGTCAAAACTGGGGCCTCCCTGAAGTTTTTCACACACACATTGAGTCAAGGCCCAATGATCCTTAGGTTCATTAAAAAGTCACAAGAATTTAGTAAGTTTTCCTTTTTAAGACGTTTATTCCCATGCCTAGCCTAGTGATACATGGAGCTTTTGTATGTAACAATGTGTTTTACTTAACAAATTAAAAAAAAAAAAAAAACATTTAATGCTATACAATTTTACTCCAGAATACTTTTTGAAATATCACTAGATATACCATTTTTATTAAAACAAAATAAATAAATGAAAACAAAGACAAAAACAAAGAAACAATGAATTGATGGGGGAAATCCCTACAGGAATGGTTAAAGAAATGACAAAATTAAATTTTTAGATATTGTCAAAGGCTTGGAACCATCTAGTATGCCATATATATTATATATAAAATACTAATTTTATGTCTAAAATACTAATGCCATACACATGATATGTTACATATAAATATTTATGGCATACTATTTTCATCTGAAATTAAATATATGCTTATTTCATATATATGTATCTATTTGTGTGTATATGTATAATTTTTCATAATCTGTAAATTTCATAAAGGAATTTTCATATTAAACTTACAGATTACAATATTATAGAAAATATGTGGTAATTTAAACTGTTATCTGAAGGTTCTGTGTTCATGATCTGGTCCTTCTTAAATTTCTTGCGTTAAACAATTGGGAAAAGAATGCAATGAAATGGTGAACACTTTTCACATAGCCTTTTGTCCTATAGTTCCTCACCTTTTTCCCTTGCATCTAATCAATGACGTACAATTTATACCCTTAAAGTGAGAGGACTCTTGTGACATCATTTCAAACCAGTCCAATTGTCAGACAATTTTGGATATTAAATTTTGTTTAAAAGGAACAAAATTTCTTTGTTCATTCTTATACAGTGTAGGGGTGGTAGAAAAGAATTTATTTTAAAATAAAAGCAGTTTTTACTGAAGTTATTTGTTTTTGACCCCAACACACTAAAATTATTGACTTCTAAAACATAGTTTCCTTATGGGTGCTGATTATGTAGTTGACATAGCTTTAATTGTGGGTCTAGGTGGTTGGGCAGAGGAGAAATTGAATAGTCTTAAAGATACATACTTTTAATTAAAAATCAATAGAAATGAATATAGGCTGTATATTATTTGTCTTTGATTTTGTGTTCTTTCTTTTTTTTCATATTTTATTTTATATAACACTTAAGAAAACATTGGAAAGAAGGAATTAAAGGAAACCACAATGACCATTTTAAGTTTACACAGAGGAAGACTGCATTGTTTAAATCTTTGTATTTCTCTTTATGTATAAACTGATATATAGTTGAGAAGAAATGCAAAATAGAAAGCAAAAGGAAGACATAGAAGAGGTATCCAAACTTGGAGCTGTCCATGAATCCTTCACATCATTATTGTCCCTCTAAATTATGCCATGCATTTTGGGTAGCAGTCAGATCTCCTTGAATTTAAATTTGGGAAGGTCTGCATTACTTTTAGCAAATTTTCTTTCTTTTCAGGTGCCCCAGGAATCATTGGTTCTGTGTGGTATGCTGTTGATGTTTATGTGGAACGTTCTTCTCTGGTTTTGCACAATATATTTCTTGGCATCCAATATAAATTCGGTTGGTCTTGTTGGCTTGGAATGGCTGGGTCTCTGGGTTGCTTTTTGGCTGGTGCCGTCCTGACATGCTGCTTATACCTCTTCAAAGGTAAGAACAAAATAAAATAACACATTTACATGCCTCCTGTATCAGTCTTCCCAGCCAAATGGAAACAGATCTTACCAGCACAAAATAATGTTGCATAGTTGATCCCTACTTATTATAAATGATACTTTAACAATTTCTGTTGTTTAAGGGCAACTGATTTGCAATATTCATGGCTTATTGCCTGGTTAGTGGTATAATGGGTGAAAACAAACAAACCCACAGTTACAGCTATATCCAATATCTAAATATAAAATGATGATTTCAATGTGTTCATGATCCCATATATCTAATTTCATCCAATCTATTCTATATATATCCAGAGTTAAATAAAGAAGTAGACTGAGAGCCAAGTCAAATATTTGTTGTTAAAAAATGTAATGTGTTTCTATTGGGTCTCTAAAATATCACTTTAAAAGTAAGAGAAATCCATCTTCTCATCAGAAAGAAAGAAAGAGAAAGAAAAGAGAGAAAGAGAGAGAGAGACAGAGAGAAAGAAAAGAGAAAGAGAGAGAAAGAGAAGGGAAAGGGGGAGAAAGAAAAGAAAATTACCCACGTTTCAAATAAAAAAAAATAATAATAACTTTCCAGATGAAAATCTTCAAATTTCTTCTAGGGTTCTTCTTAGATGATTCTGTCTTAGAATATTTGTATTCTTTCCTCTTTATGAGAAGAATGTGTAAAATGACATTTTCTCCCCCAGATTTACTGAGTCTTATTTATATTGATATCACGACATCTATCTCTTTCCAACAGATGTTGGACCTGAGAGGCACTATCCGTATTCCATGAGAAAAGCCTATTCAACAGCAGCTGTTTCTATGGCCAAGTCATACGTAGCCCCTCGGACAGAGACTGCCAAAATGTATGCAGTGGACACAAGGGTATAGAGTGCCACATGTCCATCTGCATGTATGTTACTGAAATAATCAGTCAATATGTTCGGGTTAATCCTGGAATATTTACTTAAACCTCAATATGTTCAACTAAATTCATTGCTCAGCTTAATCAAGAAGTTTGATTCTCCTATCCCGCTCCTTTTCTGTTACTCTCATATTCTCTCTCCTCCTTTCTACCCTCCTCTTTCACAGGCCCACATACACTTCCCCTGTATTTCCAGATAAGGTTGCTAGGATATACAAATGTTTGTTTGTGATTTCTATATTGCTGTTAAAGATTGTGACACGGTGATATTCAAGTAAAATGACACTTTAAGACTGGAAAGCAACGTTCTAAAGAGGCCAGAGATTCTAATCTTTGAAGGGATTGACAGCCTCTTAGCAAATTTCCTGGCTTTTGGTTCATGCTTTGTGTTCTCATCTGAGTGAGTTATTTGCTAACTTGGAAGAAGATGATTCTTCAAAATTTAAACTAGTATGTCAAAACCCTACCATTACTCTGACTCTGTTAAAATAGAAAAATAAATCAACAGCTTCATGTACCAGCCACTGGTGGAATTTAAAGATAAGAAGTTTCCCCTCCAAGCCTGGCATGTCAAATGCAAGTGCTTAATTAATACCAGAGCAGTGATGATTTATTTCTCATTAACAACATAAAAGATCTGTGTATTATTTTATCACACTATAATTTTGTGTATGTATTGCCAAACTATTAGACCACAGCAGCGATAACTAAACCAGAGAGTTCATTCGTTGGTTGATTGGACATCCAAAAATGTTTCATGAATACATTATAATAGAATTCACTGATTCAGGTGTCCTCATATCACTGGATCCTCAGAACCCAGGAAAATATCTGACATGTGATAGAATTTAACATAGTTGTTGATTGGAAGAAATAAAGACTCACAGTTCTTTAGTGAAAATAAGATCAATTTTTCTCATAAATTGTGTACTTATTTGAAAAAATAGAAATATATATTTAATTATACATTTAAAGAAATCAGTGAATGATTGCTAATGGGATTTTATTCATATTCTAATGTAATCATCTTAATTTTTTAAATGGTAGGGTTTTTTAAAAAGTTACATAATTTAATCTCAGGTTTTCTGATTTCTTATAAATCACATGAATAGCAGTAATATCTTGCTGTACCCTAATAGGCTATCCACTGAACTAGAAATTAGTTCTTTGGAAAAATGAAGATTTAGTTGTGAATTTCTGAAGGCCCCCCAAAAGAAGTGTTTTAAATTTAAAAAGCTAAAGGTCGTGTGAAAATGAGATGATGAAAACCTAATACATATATTTATGTTGTTGTGAATGGTGTTCATGACTTCACGTGGTATCTCTTTACCAGTATTCTCAGGAGATATTCTAAGCAAATCTTAGAACTAAAAGCAACTGATCAACTTTTATTTCATGGATATAACTAACCATGTAATTGACATTTAAGAAATTATTTGTAGATCATGTTTACTTGTTATATTGGTGTTATTTTATGCAACTTAAAACTTATTTTTTGTTGTTCTCTTTTTCACAACCTTGGCTTTTAAAATTTTTACTTCTACTTTTATTTAATGAGGTATTTTCTGTCATGTTTTATATAGTCTAATAAGTCTTTTGAAATTCTTCTTGGGAAAGGCAGGGTAAAATTAATGAAATGACTCATCAGATTTTAGAAATATAAATTTTTCCACCCTAAAAGACTTCATTTGTATGAGGAAATATTTCAGAGGATTCTGGTGATAACTGACATCTATGAATGTTTTGAAATTTTTCTCAATAAAAATGTTTTGTATATACTGGGACATATATTTGTGTGTTTTTTTTTTAATTTCTTTGGGTATTAGCCTTTTGTTATTATAGATGTTGTATATGTGCATTGTAGAAAGTTGTAGAACAAAAATAATCAAAAATGTATCTTCCATTTTACATTTTTACAATATGGCCCCGTGTTCTCTCTACCGAGAACATCACTATTCCTAAAACCTCACTGAGTATCTGCATATCCTTCCAGACATTCTACATTTATACATATATATGCAAAGACACTCCCACATATGCATGTATTTATTTTTAAGAGATAATTTCATATATGTTGCTTTGTAAACTACTTTTTTTCCTATGTAATGCTTCTGGTTTTTTATAGCAATACATTTTCATTTTATCTAATTCCCTATCCCTATTGAAATTTCCCCAAGTTTTTAAAAATTCATAAGACAACTGGTTTGTCCAAACCAGAATTTGCATTTCCTTTGGTTGGTATGCCCCTTAAATCTCTTTGATTCAACCCACATGCTTTTTCACTGACTCTGAAAAAACAAAACAAAACAAAACAACGGAACCAGTTTTCTTTAATTTTGTCCCACCTTTTGGATTCTGTTTTGATTACACTTATATTGTTTCTCTAAGCCTTCTATTTCTAATAAGTTGAAATTTAAATCTGGAGACTTGATGTAATCAAGTTCAAAAGTTTCTAGAAGACACTATAAGTGTTGTGATAGCATACCTGGACATTTAATATCTGGTTGATTTATCCTCAGTTATGCTAAAATGATTCGCTGGGTCAGGATGATGGCTATATAATCCATCCGCTCTTCAGTTGCATATATTAGCGACAGAAGCAAGGGATTATTATGAGTTCTTCTGGAAACTGTAGGAATATTCCATTCTCCATCAGCCATAATAATACTTTTTTTTAAAGATTTTATTTATTTATTTGTCAGAGAGAGAGAGAGTGAGTATAAGCAGAGGCAGAGAGAGAAGCAGGCTCCCTGCCGAGCAAGGAGCCGGATGTGGGACTCGATCCCGGGGCGCTGGGATCATGACCTGAGCCAAAGGCAGCCGCTTAACCAACTGAGCCACCCAGGCGTCCCCATAATAATACTTTTAAAATAACACCTTTAACAATTGATAATCCTTATCTGAATCAATAATTGGCTAGGATTTGTAGAAAGGTGATTTTCTAATTTTATTTTATTTACAACTGTACTAGAAATTTGTCTGTAAAATAAGCCTCGTCTCCCCATCTGAGTCTGTGTAGTTATCATAACCAATCATGTTTCTCCTTTTGCTTAAATGTCTTCCTATTGTCTCTAGGATAAAGGGACAAAAATTTTAACATGATTCTGGGCAGCCAGTTCGTGTCAGCCTTGGTTTTGGCTCCGGTGATGGCTTCCGTGTCCTGAGAGCAAGGCCTGCGTGCCTCTGTGCTCAGCTCTCCTCTCCCTCTGCCCTTCCCCTCTGTTCTCTCTCTCTCAAATAAATAAATAAATCTTAAAAATAGTTAACAAGACTGCAAGCTCCAAAGGGGCAAAACATTCTTTACTTTGTGTACTGCTCTATTCCCAGCACCCTGCACTGTGCCTGATGCATTGCAAGCCCTGAGTACATATGTTTGAATAAATGAGTGAATGAATGGCGATCATGCTGCGGCCTGCAAAAGCCAAGCAGCCATTGCATGCAATTGATTTGTTGCTTGGATTATTCTCACATTATTCATGCATATATTTGTGCGGTTTGATTAAAAGACCATCTGTGTGTTTTCAAGCATCCTCAAGCATAGAGGAGACAGAGACACAAATAACTAAAGTTAGTGTGCAATAAAATAATTGCTACAGTGTGGGTATGTATGCAATGGCATAAGAAAGCAATCACTTCCGCCTGAGAGTAAGGGGAGGTTTTTCAGAGGAGGGACATGTTCAAAGGAGACAACTTAGGAGAAAGAATTCTATACAAAGAACAACATGCACAGAGAAAGAAACAAAAGAAAGCAACTAATGTGCTAAAAATTACAAGTACTTCCATGTTCCCAGAGCTTAACTGGGAGAAGAGGTATTTTGTTGTTGTTGTTGTTGTTGTTGTTGTTGTAAGATTTTACTTATTATTTATTAGAGAGAGAGAGAGAGAGTGAGCGAGCAGTTGCACAAGCAGGAGGAACTGCAGAGGGAAAGGGAGAAGCAGGCTCCCCGTTGATCCAGGAGCCAGAGCTGGGGCTCTATCCCATCACCTGAGCTGAAAGCAGACACTCAGCCAACTGAGCCACCGAGGCACATCAGAGAAGGAGGTTTTGATATTCACGAATTATTTTTTTGTTAATTTTTTTAAAAGATTTTATTTATTTATTTGACAGAGAGAGATCACAAGTAGGCAGAGAGGCAGGCAGAGAGAGAGAGGGAAGAAGGCTCCCTGCTGAGCAAAGAGCCCGATGCAATGGGAGGCTCCATTCCAGGACCCTGAGATCATGACCTGAGCTGAAGGCAGAGGCTTAACCCACTGAGCCACCCAGGCGCCCCTACAAATTATTTTAAAATGAAAAATATGAGGAGATAGCATTTTCCCTCTTTCCAAGGTAGGAAAATTCAATAGAAGATATTTGTTAAAAACCCTCAATGCCATCATTAGAAATACAACCCAAGTCCACGGGGTGCTAGTTTTATTTGGCATGGCAACCGTCCTAGTGTTCCTAACACAGACAGCTTCTTTGTAGAATCCTTTATGCAACAAAGTATTAAGCTAGTTTTCACCACCACAGACATAATTCTGATTCTCAGTTAATCTTCCCATCATTTCCTCTCCTTTACACTTTAATCTTCTTTCAAATCAGTTGCTTTACATTTTTGGTTTTGAAGAGAACAGTTTGAATCTTATTTTAAGGGGATGAACTGAGAATTAGGTAGAAAAATAGTTCTTGGAGTAGGTTCTGCAGTTTTTGAGCTCAGAAGTAATTGTTTCCAAGTAAATAATGTTAGCCCCTGATATGCAGTAATTAATTGAAAATAATATAATGCACAGTCCAATATTGGTTAACCTCTTTCCATTCAAAAAAAAAGCTTGCAATTTGTCACTTAAAGATTTATTGAAATAATTTTATTTGTTTAAAATAAAAAGGGATAAGGAAAAAGACACACAAAAACCCCACGATTATTCTAGCACTAGAAGAGAGTTAACATAGAGAAAATTATATATGCATAATGTTTTTCAGAAATTAACAATACTGAATATGAATGTTCCTCTTACTCACCTCCATGGACTTCCCTTACAGTCTCTCTCCCAAGAGATGTACTTCTCCCATATTTCCTGTATCCTTTCAAAGAAACAAAAATTAAAATTTATGGCATACAGAGATCCTTTGACAATGTATATACAGCATTCTGTTACTCGATATTTTCCTTTTAAATATAAAATCAATACTTAAATATATTTATTGATATTTTTCCATACCACCTCATCCATTTTAATGGCTTCATAGTTCATTGTTTATATGAACCATTGTCTATCTAATATGTCCCTTTAAACATCTTCAGTTTTGCTATTATAAGCAATGTGACAATGAATACTGTCTTAAAAACCCCTTTGTCCTCTTTTAGGATTATAACAAATGCATTACTTTCTAACTTTGTCTAAAAGTAGAAAAACTGAATCTATGTGAATATATTAAATTTTTGATACCTATAGCCAAATTGGCCTCCAAAAAAAAGTACTGATTTACACTTCACCAGCAGAATATAAAAGTGCTTGTTTTCCCACACTGTTGGTAATGCAGGATGTTAGCAATCTTTAATACTGTTACCGAAATTATGGGTAGAAAATGATATCATATTTCTGCTTTGATTTGCATTTATTTAACTAAATTGAGCACAGTTGATCAACTTTTTAAATAATCACTAATTAAATATTTCTGCAGATGGAAATTTTAAGGTTTTTTTGGTTTTTAGTCCCATGTTGTGGGGTAGTCCAAATTTCAAAAGGTATATTGACGACCTTCTCAAAGTGGATCAAACCTACTAACAATGGTATTTGAAAACATTTTCAGTGGTACATTAAGTCTTTCTATTTTATAGCCTTCTATTTATTTTTATATGGATTTGAAAAAGCACGTTTTCCACTTATGATGAAGTTTCCATTTAACAAACATTTAAGTTTGAAACTGAGTTGATTTAAAATACATTAAATAAAAATAAGTAAAAACACTTTTCAGGAGATCAAAAATAAGAAAGTTCATATTTAAGAGACTGAATTTTGGTATAGGATGGTTTAGTCAATGTATTCTTAGAATATACTCTAAGCAAAAGGTAAAATAGCTTATTAAATGTTCTTGCTCATGCAAAGAAAAGCCACAAACTAGGATTAGAGTTAGCAAATGAAAAATGGACATATGCTCTGTCAAATAACAAAATTCAACCAAATAAATTTGAAGACCTAATTGGCTTTATTGAACAATTCATGAATCAGGATGTACCCTATCCATCAGGTAGGGAGGCAATCTGGGGAGCTATACAAAATAGAAGGTTTTTATTAATGGGGGGTGGGGTGGGTCAAGGAAGTTACTAGCAAAAGGAAAGGATTGTCCCAGAGGAGGCTATCTGCAAGTTTTCTCATCATGCTAATTATCTCCTCTTTCTTTGGGGGGATAAAGAGGACTCAGGTGACAGTCTTACTGGTGTTGCAAAAAAAAAGTTTCTGACTGACCTGTTAAGGCTACATTTCTGGGGAGGTTGAAACTGCAAGAAGATTCAGTATTAAGCCCCAGTTTGGGAACTCTGTCTAGGTAACACCATTTGGGGCTGGTGGTTTTTCAGTATATGGGATATTTCTAGAGCCCAAAGAGTAAGAAAATAGTATTTATTCACTTTGGTTATTTAAAACACATCTCAGAAATCATATTATGTCACTCATAAATAATTCATTATATATGCATAACATAGACTTTTTAAACATTATAACAATACCATTATCAATCAACAACAATAACAATTAACTCCTCAGTATCAATTTTTCTAATGTCTATTTTGTTGCAACTGTCTGAAAAATATTCTTTTAATTGGACCCCAAATTCCAAATTGAATATTGTCCACACTTTGCTGTTGATATGACTCAAATAAAATACTGTGATTTCTGTGTTCTCCACTTGAACCAAGGTTTAGGAGAAATTTGAAAAATGTAAAGTACTATCAGGTTTCCTCTGCAAAAACTTGACTGGTTCTGATGAGGGAACAGAAAGCTGGCTGAGGACAAAGCTAAAGCTGACACCCTGCAACCTTCCCCCACCCTCACTCCTGGGTGGGACATATGGGACCTTCTTTAGGAATCTCCCAACTATCTTAATGTTAGTACCTTGCTAGAGGGAAAAACCTTGACAACGACAAGGCCTCAAGGTATCCGGTATCTTATAGGTCGTCTATAACATATGAAAACTCTATTGAAACCTCCCTTTTTCCTTACCTCCCCCAACCCCATCGTAGGTAACCTGCCACCCCTCACAACCCCAGGGCAGCAGCTCTTTCTCCCTATGGGTCCTGTCCAGTGCTTTACTAAACCACTACTTTGCACCAAAGACGTCTCAAGAATTCTTTCTTTGTCATTGGTTCCGGACTCCACCCAAACCTTACCTATATTCCAAAACTTCATCAGTTGCAAAAAACCAACAGCTTCAATGTTTTTTGCTAATACTCAGCAGAGGAAATAAGAAAAATTGGAGTCAAAAAGGAAATTGGACGTTTTAAAGAAGGAAAGAGGATGCTTTTGTGATACAGTCTTCACTTCCTACAGATAAAGGAACATGAATCCCAGTAGACTGGGCTCTTGAATTGTCTTCCTGACTTTGCCAGAGGAGGGGTTGCATGTGGAAGGAAAACTCTGAGGGTTGCTGAAATCATCAAACTTTTCTGCTGTTTTTTTAATTATGTTATTCTAGGTAAAGCTAAGCCTACATCACCCAGAAACTAGGGGAAGGAGCTGAGATATGCTCTAGTTGTAAAACACAGTTTCTTTCTTACTAAATTAAAACAAACACTATACCATGCCTTTTTTTTTTTTTTCCTAGAGTGATTGATGGGAAATATGGATTAGAAGAGGCCATCAGAAGGGGCTCTATTTTATTAGAGAAGGGAAAGGCTTTGAGGTTAGTAAATAAAAATTTTAAAAGCTAATTTGGTTAATGTAGCAGAAGCCGAAGCAGTCAGCCAACCGTGTCAGAAACAAAGATGAGGGAAACTCAGGAAAAAAAAAAATATGTTATTGGAGAATAAAAATCAGGAGCTAGAATCATAGTGGAGACAATCACATGGGGTTAAGTTCCATTAATGGCTGTTCTGAGCATATGTCAGTTCTTGTTACTTTCTTTATGGAATCCTTTACTTATGCTAATAACATCAGAGTAAAAGAAAATGTATTTTTAAAGTAAACAAACTCTCTTCTAAAGCCTTATACAGTTAGGTTCTGAACTGAAACAAATATGTATACCCCCAACAGTAGGGTAAAAGCCCTGGGTTTCTTCACCCTTTTTGGTGACCATCTCTTCTTACTTGAGTGTGTCCCATGGGTGGCTGTCCCTCACATTTAGCAGCTTATCAGAACATTTCCCAGTAATGCTTCAGGATCGTTAAAAGATTGGGATCCCATCCCTTCATCCAACTCTCCTCATATAGCACTGCTCTTTGTTTTGTTTTGGCCAAGTCACAGGCGACAAATATTCTCCACGATATCAGGTAAGTATGTAGTCGTTCACTGATTATTTAAAATGTGTCCTTAGACTTTCTTAGTTTGTGTCTCTTGATATTCTTCAAGAAAAAATAATAGCTAAAACTAGAAGGCAATTAGTTAGTGGTAGCTAAGACTCTTTTAACATTACAAATTTACCCAGATTTAGATATATAAAAGAGAAAATAATCTGGATTGACACTTCAGTTTTCATATGCAACCGGAAAAACAAAAACTACTTATTAAATAGAAAAGCAAACGTAAATGTATTCATTGCTAGGGAAAAAAAAAAATTCTCTTAGTTTTGCTTGTGGCATCCCACAAAATAGGAAGCCTTCCCCAATAAGTACTAAAAATAAGAAACCTGTGTTTATTGATAATTTCAGTGCTTCTGAACAATACCATTTTTCATCTTATTAATATAAAAATCTGCCATCTTGATTGATATATGTTATTTGCTTCAGGAATTAGATAAGTAGAGACTAACGTAATTTTAGAAGAAAAGAATAACTCGTCTAAATGCACAACTTTAAATTACATTTTTATCACCAAATGATTCCATTTTGTAAAGGGATATCACTTTTATTTCATCTTCCTAGAAATACAATTAGTAAAAATAATAAAGCAATTAACTACACTCTTTCCCAGGATCTAGTATTCAATATGAAAGACAAAAATAGCCTGGATAGGATTATTTTGCACAAAATCACAAAGCAAAATGAATTTAAAAGTGAAAGATTCCTTTGGGATATATATATTTGTCTTTTTTGTTGTTGTTCTGATTTAAGAAACCATTCTTTATCAAAAGTGGGGTTTCACAGGCAACATATTTTCATCGTCTCATTTCCTCTCACACGATCCTGACGTATTTCACATTTTGCCCTAGATATAATATTCTGCTGGAGTTTCATTTCATTGTCCACATGAATGCTATTCAGTTCTATCCCAACTCTATTTCATCTTCGTGAAAGATATTGAATTTTAAAGTTGTCTTTTATAAAAGTTGTGCTCCTAACACAAATGAAACAAATCTGGAACTACAAAACTGAAAATGAAAGGGGAACTTGTGGTCAGGTACAAAAGAAATAGGCTAGACCTGTGGGGTCGGTGCTGTAGATTCTCCATACCACGTGGACTTCCTGTACGGGCATTAGCCTGCCTTTGTGGGCAACTCAAACTCACAGATCTCCTCAGAAGTGAGAGTGTATATCAGATTTCCTAGACCCTCCCATGGCAAGTATCTCACCTGATGCTCAGCTTCACTGTGAGCAATATGAGGTAAGGTAATAGATTTCCTCTTTGCAAGCTTGAACATCATTATCATTCCATTCTGCTTGGGTTTGTCAAAAATCTGGTATCAGTAGTAACTCAGCTTTATGGTTTCATTAGCCATTAAATCAAATCTAGCATTGGGCTACAATCATAAGTAGGCTTTCATGCCCTCTGCTGGATGCTCAAAGAAAAAGCTACACTCTTTCACAATTAGAAAAGCCTCATTTAAAAAATGAATGCTATTTAACATAAGAAGAAAAAACTCTAGTCTTACTAGAATTAAAATCTGAAACACCAGGTTAAATAGAAGTTTAACAATTTATTGGTGAACTGAGATGCAAGTAAAGATTTTCAGAGATGAGATGACAGAAAATGTATAGGTTTATCATTTTAAATGTCCTTTTTAAATGTTATGATAGTCATATAATCCAAATTACGTTCATCATTTTCAGCAGTTTTCCATGGACCATAAGGAGCATCTGCTAGAACTTCTAAGTCTCTGTCTGGAGATCTGAGCAAAGTAATGGAAACTCTAATATCATTATAAATCATACTAACTAAGTTTGGTGGAGAAATATATCTAGAATGTTACACGATAATTAACATATAGTGGTCATTTAATGGATGTTTTTTAGAATTAAATGAAAATGTAATCTGGGTTGTCTGATAAGACATCTTTGTCAAGAAAGTTTTTATGGAAACAAACTTTTTTCTATCAGCCCTACTTACCTGCCAACACCTCCCACGCTTTCCCCCCAACCCCCCAAAACTAACCAACCAACCACATGCCAAGCATGCAATTTGGTTAGGTGTGCCCTGACACATAAATTCAAGTCACAAAAATAAATTCCAATCACTTCAACCGTGTTTTCACTAACATCTTTGGCAAACTCCAGCTGCTAAATCGTTAGCCCTGTTTCCAGATGTGCTTGTACTTTTCTAGGTGTCGATTATATCCACTGCCTGTTCTGTAATGGGAATGAATTTTAACATACATAGCTCATAGGATATGAACAAAAACTCTGTAGCATGCTTATTTGAGGTACACTTAATTATAACCCACATTCTCTGATGTTTGTAGCCACTTTTTAAAAAAGATTTATTTATTTTAGAGGGAGAGAAAGAGAGTGCATGCCCATGCACACACGTCGGCAGGGGAGGGGCAGAGGGAGAGGGAGAGAATCTCAAGCAGACTCCCCACTGAGTACAGAGCCAGACCCTGGCTCTATCTCCCAATGTGGAGATCATGACCTAAGCCAAAATCAAGAGTCTGACACTCAACCAACTGAGACAGCCAGGTGCTGCTTGTAGCCACTTTTGAAGTTAAATGATCATTGTGGGGAAAAATATCTGGAATAGGAACTGAAAGATCAAAATGCCTCATCTCTAGTTTTGTCTCTCATGCTAATAAACAATGCATGTTGGGCAAGTCAGTAATTTTTCCAGAACCCACATTTTCTAATCTGTTAAATGAAGGTAGTGATGGATCATGATAGATAAATAGATAGATAGATAGGGTTATAGAAAGAGAGATTGAGAAATAAAGTAACACATGCATTTAGTTTTAAAACTCAAATTGTATCATGGGCTCAGATAAAAGCCAGCACTTCTCAGCTCTAACCCAACCCCACATAGCATTATCTCCAACTTCTTGAGGCAATAATTTTCAACTGTTTTAGTGTTTTGCTTCAGATACTTGGGACCCAATTTCCAAATGACATACTTAACAATGTTTTAAAAATTTTCTTTTAATTGAATTGGATTTATTTATTTTTAAAAAAATATTTTATTTATTCACTTGAGAGAGAGAGAGAGAGAAAGAGAGCAAGAACAGGGGGAGAGGCAGAGGGAGAGGGAGAAGCAGGCCCCCAACAGAGCTGGGAGTAAGATGTGGGGCTCATGATCCCAGGACCTGGAGATCACGACCTGAGCCCAAGGCAGACGCCCAACCATCTGAGCCACCTAAGCATCCCTTTTCTTTTAATTTTATTATTAAATTATTATTTAATGATATTATTCATTGACTTCCCACAATCTGATTAGGATTTAGTTTTCTTATTAAATCCTGCCACCTTTCCTTAGACACACCTCCCCCTCTGTTTAACTTATTGATATAACTAATGCCCAATGTAAAACTCAAATTTATCATTTACATTATTCATAGTTTAACCATTTCGGGGGTGAGGGGGTTAATCCTGCTTCTGTTTTTCATAGATTTAGAATCGTCTTTTCAGTTCCTTCACTTTCCACTTACCAATCGTTAATTTATCATTACATTTTTATTATGTATTTTTTTTCTTAATATCCCTCTTATCATCCTACAGCTATTTGTTGTCATGTCCTGACTGGAACTGGCTCTTAATACTTTCTTAATACTAATTAAATTGCTTAATGCTGTCTTCCTGGGGGCACCTGGGTGGCTCAGTGGTTGAAGCTTCTGCCTTCAGCTAAGGTCATGATCCCAGAGTCCTAGGATCGAGCCCCGAGTCGGGCTCTCTGCTTGGTGGGGAGCCTGCTTCCCCCTCTCTCTCTGCCTGCCTCTCTGCCTACTTGTGATCTCTGTCAAATAAATGAATAAAATCGTTTAAAAAAAATACCATCTTCCTGTAGATCATGTTCATCATCATTTCCAGAGTTCTCTTCACCTCTCCTACCTCTAATTCTTGGGAGTCCCTGCATTGCTACAGCATGAATTTGCTTGATTATTCTCAGTTTTGTCCCTGAAGACACTAAACCAAGTGGAGAAACTTGAAACCAATGAATTATGATTTATCCATCTGCCTCCATTTCAGATATCTCTCTGTGTACCAAAATCTCACTGTTAATGTTCTTTGTCATCTTCTTGCCAATTTCTTTGTTCTTGTGAATTAAAAACATTTTTCCTCTTTTACTCTAATCTTAGTACATTTCAGAAGGGAGCAAATATGCTCAATCTACCATTGTAACTCGAAGTTAGGGGTAGCTAGGTCACAAAATTATCATGAGAATAAAATCTGGAAGCACTTTGTATACACCCTAAACCTTGCTTACCTACCTGAGATTATTAGAGTATATTAACACAAGTTCTCTGGGCTTCTTTCATCAGTAGATACTAATGAGATTATTTTAGTAGCAATAAGCCATCTGTCCCTGGCTCTTACCCACATTCACTGTTATAAAGCCTTATCCCTATCAAATCTCATCCATTTATCTTTGGGACTTTCCCGAACTACGTAAGATGGCTTACAAAATTTGCTAGAATACATGCTAAATACCAGACTCCTTTAGACCCTGGGATATAAATTAGTGAATAACACAAAGATCTGTCCCCTCATAGATTTACATTGTAGCAAGGGAAGGCGACCAGATTATAAATAAAATTCAATTTTGTAGTAGAGTAGGTGGTAAGTGCTATGAAAAAAACGTGTATCTGAGACAGAGGTGGAAGTGCTAGGATGGGGAGAAGTTGCAATTTAAAGTAGAATAATCCGGGTGGGTCTCATGAAGAAGGTGACGTTAGCACGAAGAATTAAAGGAAGTAAAAGAGTGAAACAATGTTGATATTTGGGGAAAGAGTGTTGCAGGCAAAAGAAACAGCAAGTACTAGGGCCCGAACAGACAGATGCAGGAAGGTTAACACCTGATAGGTCTGATAACAGTGTTCCTGGGACAAATAAGGAACGGCGAGAGTCATGGAAAAGGAGACCTGGGCAGGGTATTGATCCGACAGGGGCCTGGGACAAGGACTTCGGCATTTCCTCTGAGTGAGGTGGAGTGTCATTGGGGTTTAGGTAAGAGACATGATCCTCCTTGTGTTTTGAAAATATTGCTCTAGCTATTGTGTTGGAAATAGAATATATACAAGGACAAAGCTGCAAGCAAAAAGACCAGTCGAGATGCTATTACAGTCATCCAGGCAATAACTGGTTGTGAGTGGCTCCCACCAGAGATATAGTAAGAACTGTTTAGAATCTAGGCTTATTTTGAAGTTAAGGGCTGAGCCAAGCCATTTTGTGACAACATGGATACAGGAAGAGACACAAAGGGAGGACTCAAGAATGACTCCAAGTTCTTTGGTCTAAGCAACTCAAAAGTTGCTGTTATCGTCGCTGAAGATGAGGAAAGTTTGGAAAAACAAGTTCGTGAAAAGATTAGGAGATAAATTTGGTCAAGCTGTCTTAAGAGGTATTTTAGATAAACAAGTGGAGGTATCAATTGTTTTGTTTGACAGATTTGTCAGCTGAAGACCACTGGGTGTTCTAGCATGGATTTCTTTTCCTGGCCCCCCCTTGCTCATGGTCACTGCAAAAATGCTGAAACTGTCCCATTGCTACTTCTGTAGTCAGTGTTCTCAATAAGAACATTGGTATCTAAGCCAGAGTCTTATCATAGTTCCCCAAGAAATGCCGAGTCTCCAGGTACCAGAGAAAGACTGTGGTCTCTAGAGCCTAAATTTACCATCCAAACGGGAGCCTCCTCCTTCTCCACACTGCACTATTACACATGCCACACAGCTTTGGGGTCTCCTTCAGCCTCTATCTACACTTTCTCTCTCATCAGGCTGAGACAGGCAACTTTTTGAACGGGGACTTTTAATCTTCTTCATTCATCCTTCATCCTTCAACTCTGAGTGCTCCCTTGTTCCTACTCTCACCTTTTACCCGAATTCAAATATTCTCTTTCTGGTTTGGGTCTGGACATGTCTGAATCTCTGCTTGGACCATGGTTTAATTATGATAACTCTTATTAACTCCATACGAGGGGAGGGGTCAGATGAAAACAGAGAGAATAAGGCAGAGAAAGCTGCGATGTGTACCTGGAGTGGAATCGCACTTAATGGAGACTACTCCATGCATTAATGAGAGTATTGATAGAGAGACAGTCACTTGGTTGTATAGCATGAAACAGAATACAGCAATGATACACTAAAAGTCCAGTAATTCACTACTGAAACATCTCCCTGACCGAAATTCTTTCTCTACATTCATTCTCTTGTCTTTTTGCAGACTATATTAATTGTCCTTTTCCAGGCTATATTAATTGATTTCTGGAAATTCACACTAAATAAAACAATTGTTCCTACATTTGATGTTTTAGAATTAAAAAAAAAATGTTTCTAATGTTGTCAGTTGATGATCCGGAGCTAAAATCGGCTTGATTTCAGAATTTCTTCATATGGAGGTGGGGGGCCTAAAGTGCCAAAACGTGGAGCAGGACACATTTCAGGGTTTTGAGTTTGAAGGTGAATTCCAACAGTTGGATTCACAGCCACTTCTGTCCCTGGAAAGAGAAAAATGGGGACTTGTAATCTTTCTAGTCAGCATAAAACAGAAGTACATGAACTGTCTAATAAAATCTGGCATTTCTTGGATCACTGGAGCAACAGAAAATTATTTGTGCCCTTGAGAAAAAATTTACAACCATCCTGCTCTCTCTAAAGTGATAGTTTAGTCACTATAGCAAGGAAATTTGCTCTCATGAACAGATGATATCATCACTGACTAACCCATCAAGAAGCATTTACAATTTAGAGGCTGAAAGTAGGGAGAATGCCCTTTTTGGTAGATTGGAAGATAAAATTCCTGTAAATACTAACGGTATTTTAGCTAATGTTTCCATTATGGGAAATGCAAATTTCAATAGAAATATTTAAACATAATGTCTGAACTTCATTATTTCATATTTATGCTCTGCAAACTAAACAAATATAATTAATTAAACATTTCTCTATGAGAAATAGTAAAAATGTTAACTTGTGAAAAGTTTGCATCTAAAGTACACACGCACGATAAAGGAAAAACCTGATCAAATTTTTAAAAATCCTTCAAAATAAAAATTTTGACTTTTAGATCATGCACACTATAAGGTACTAAATACAAAAAAACAAGCATTTTCTTCCTCAAACTGATCACTTTGAGAAATGATGTACTTATTCCCATAGCTTTTTTGGAAATCTCCTGTTAGTATTTCCTTGAAAGACTGCTACTGCTTTCGAGTTACAAGAACCAACAGTAACATTTCATAACCACAATCCATATATTTTTCCCCTACCTTGGTCTTTGTCTTGAAATGGTTTGATTGTTTCTTTTCTTTTCTTTTAATGATTTTTTTATTATTTCTTTGACAGAGATCACAAGTAGGCAGAGAGGCAGGCAGAGAGAGGGGGAAGCAGGTTCCCTGCTGAGCAGAGAGCCCAACGTGGGGCTCGATCCCAGGACCCTGGGATCATGACCTGAGCTGAAGGCAGAGGCCCTAACCCACTGAGCCACCCAGGCGACCCTGATTGCTTCTTTTCAAAACAATGACTACTATAAATTCTAGTAACAACTCTAAATTCACCTTTAAAGAGGAGTGCCTGGTGTCTCAGTGGGTTAAGCCTCTGACTCTTGGTTTCAACTCAGGTCATGATCTCAGGGTCCTGGGATGGAGCCCCTTCAGAGGCTCCACACTTGGTGCGGAGTCTGCTTGAGATTCTCTTCCTTTCCTCTTGCCCTTCTCCCTGCTCACATGCTCTCTCTCTGTCTCTCTCATCAATCAATCAATCAATCAAGCAATCAATCTTTAAAAAAAAAATACACCTTTAAAGAAAAAAAAATGGCCCTTGAACTAGATCTAGTTCTGTGACTACTTTTGTATATTAAATGTAATTGAAACATAACCATGTCATTCATTTATACAATGTCCCTTTTTGCACTACAATGACAGAGAGGAGGAGCTCCCTCATCTTTGGAGTATTCAGAATGATAGTGAACCCCTCATAGCATTGTAGGGAAGAGTAAATGAGCCTAAAGATGTCAGGTGTTAGCACAGGGCTTGGTACATGATAAGTGCTCAATAAATGTGAACTATTACTACTATTATGCTCTGAAAGGAAAGTATGTGAATGAAATGCTCCGTCTTTCCTTACCTAAAATGAGTCACAGAATATTTACCTAAAGAACATAAAGTTCAGAGAGGTAACACTTCAGAAACAATCCTAAAATAAGACAGGATCTGGGAGAGGTAAGGGAGAAAGGATCTGGCATGTGAAGCCTGCTTCTTCTCTGTCCCTGTCTACTCCTCCTTCCCTTCCCCAATTCAGAGCCCTTACATCTCATCATTGATGAAACATTAGTATTCTATTTCCCCAGAAGTATGAAAAAGGGAAGATTATCTCTGAAACTGTGGAAGAAATGGGGTCAGGAAGATTGGATCTCTGAAAGGCAGCATTACCAAGGAGATCAGCCCCTAAGATGAGTGGCCTCAGGAGGGGTGTCTCCGTGGGCACTCATCTCGCTGGCTTCTCAGGAATGGCATGGGACCTGTTTGTTGCCTTGCTGGGGCTAACAGGACCCAAGTCTGATCTACATAGGATGGAAAAGGAGTCAATGTAGATTTTACAGTAATTTATTATTTTTAATAAGGAATATGGACAGATAATGGTGGGGATCTTTTCTTTACGCTCTCAAATTCTCTCTTTCCTAATGAACACTAGATTGTTTTTTTCTGCCTCAAGCCTTTTGTCCTACTCTCACCTATCAGACCCCAAACTTTTTTCTTTTCGTTATCCTTAAATGTCTTATTTTCTCATAAATAAGGGCTTTTACTCAGCTTCACAACCTTATTTTCAATGAAAACCTATTTTCAGTAAATTAACAAAAAAAAAAACCCAAGAAACTTTTGTTTATGGTCAACTTTACAACTCCTTTGCCATTACTTATTTTTTTCAAATACAGATTTAATACATAAACAAAACTATGAAACTAAAAAACTCAAAACTTGTTTTAAGTCACCTATATTGTTTACCTATTCACCCTGTCTCACAGAACCAGATCCTTTAAAGTGAGAGCATTGATTCTGATTTGGGGTACAGATGGGTGTGGAGAATTTTAATGATGTTCTCTTCTATTCCCACCTCTACTAAAAATCTGCATACAGTCTTTTAAAACATCACTTTCTGTGGACCAGTGTGTGTTCTCTCCATTTACATATTTGAGAGGGAAAATACCCTTCAAATCTCCCATTTTCTGTAGACTTCTCAGATAAAAGGGATTCCAAAAGCATCATTGAAATAGGTAAGGTAAGGTAAGGCCATAAGAAAACATTAAAACAAGAAATGCTTGCCCCTAACACAGGTGCTGAGTTATTCTAGAACTGTTAGGGTCTGATGGTTGAGAGAAAAGGCAAGAGGTTCCAGAGACCACTTCACAGAGAACCCCACAGAGGAAGGTGTAGGGCACTGAACAGGTCCTTTCTGGGAGTACAGCAGTGATGCTAAGGAAAAACTGGATCCATGAGAGGAGTTGGGAGTGGAGAGGGGTGGTGGGTGATAACAGAAGAAGAGAAGCTATCTGGGGGCTGGGTCCAGGAAGAGGAGGTGGGACTGAGGCAGAAAAAAGTAACATGACCTTAGGGCTTGCACAAAATAAATCATTATTCATTTCTTTCCTCAAAATACCTCCAGCCTCCGACTGTAGATTCCTTCTCCTCTGCTCTTCATCCTTCCCCTTTCCCTCCACCTTCCTGGCTTCCTTCTGGTCTCCCTCCCTTCCTCTTCCTCTAGCAGTTCTCCCTCGTTCTCCTTACCCTCCATGGGGATATTGGAAGGATTCTTTCCCCCTTTTTGGTGCAGGAGGAACTTCATTGTGACATGCTGTGGACATAGAAACATAGATCCCATGAAAGAGGAGGAAAGACTGAGGAATCTGAGTACTAGATCAGCAGAGAACTGTGAAAAGGCCTGCCTACTGGCACACGAGATGCAACAGGGGCCTGGGTATTTGTGTGAGATCCTCAACGACCTTTCCCAGACAGAAATCTCATCGTGCATTGGGTGCGTTGGGCTGGCACACTGTTTAAGAGGATGAGGATCCCAAGCCAAGTGTTTGCCTTTGTCTCTTGAATATTTCTAATCAAGATAATTGACAACCTGAGCCCTAATACTGCTGTCTGGTATTGTTAGTGGGAGAAATCTCCCATTTTATATATTTTAACAGCAGTAAATTTTAGTCCATCCCAGCTTTCCATATTCCATCAAAATTCTCCTCTTGGTTTGCCATGTGAGGGCAGCTTCCATGGGATCCTGAGAGTCAAACCTTGGACCCATCGGTCAGAAGAGCAGAGCTATTTCAACTAATAGATTCGGCAAATAGTGGCAATAGCATGAGATAATTTTTGAAGAAATAAAGTAAAGGTCTAGGAAGAACCCCAAGGTTAATAAAGAAAATCTAGTCTAGCCATTAAAATGCTTTAAATGACCCATTTCCTACATTCTGTATTCAGGAGGGAGTGTCCTATCTTCCCCTTGTGCTCAAAGGGTGGCAGGGAGTCCAGAAACCTTATTTCATATTCTAATGCCACCAGTGTCTTTCAAGTGAGTTCTCATTTTTTCTCCCTTCTGAACTGTGACAATGAGGAAGACCCTGAGGTACCACCCCACAACCATCAGTGTGGATGTGTGAATCTGGTGGAGACTGGACTCAACTCAAAGCTATGAGCACATACTTTGTGCTCAGTAGAGTAGAGTAGCCAAACTCTAAAGAGAGTTTGGCTCTTACCTCCTCTGTAGCCATAAAAAGGTGGTTCCCTCATTTTTCCTGGTTCCCTCATTTTCCTTTTGGAGAAAAACTCCTTTTACAGAAATATGAGGCAGGAAGAATCATTTGTCAGGAGAAATGAAGTATGACGGGGATGCAGTGGGGGAAAGAAATCCAGTCAGGGTCTGGGTTTCAGACTGCCTTAAAATATTGACTCCCTGGAATTTACTTTCAGAAATTGCTAGTCAGGAAGATGTCACTAAAGATCACAGAGAATACCACTTCCTCAATTACTCCATTGTATTTTGCTTGGGAGGGGGAAAACAGGAATGCCAGGAAGCACAACTCTGGGAGACACCTGCACATCAAAAACGATGCAAATGGCTCTTCACTACCTGTAATGCTCTTCTGAGCATCCCTGAGAAAGGGTGGGAGATGGTTAGTGGGTGGGATAACCTAACACCCAACTAGGCAAGGAAAAAAAAAATAGGAAGGGGCAACTGAGCCTCTGGCCCTAGAATGGAAAGCAACAAACATCAAAAATGAGTTTTGTAATATAACTTGAGCTGGAGGAGAGCTTTAAAGTTTCTTGAGCAACATAAGATTCAGAGATACCAGTGGCATCAGGAAGGAACCGATGGAAGGAGAAAGGGACTGGGGATTCTGGAGAACAAAACCTACCTTTGAGGACTCACCCAGTGGAAATGCCTGGAGGTTTGAGATACAGGAGCACTTAGAGGAAAGAATGAAGTGACCTGTCCCGATTTTCACTGGCTCCCTACCCTCAATAGTGGACAATTTGAAGTGTATTAGTTGACTTGCAGTAAAGATCTATGTGGTATATTCATCCAGCATAGGGAGAAAAGTATATAACATCTTCTGAGAGGAATAATAGCCACTTTCCCAGGTTGGTATTTAGCAATTAGAAATAATATCTGAGAAGCCCTTGATCTAGTGCCTAATACTTGGTAGATGTGAAATAAATTGTGACTATATATTTTTAAATAATTTCTTCCCAAGTATATTCTTTTCCTGTCCACAATGACTTCAGGGTAAGATAGAGAATGTGATTCTAATGCCCTGCATTTGGTATGATTACATGCAGATTATCACCGTAATCTATCAGGCTTGACACCTTCTCTCCCAATCATACTTGTTCAGGTACATTCAGGCAAATCAAAAGCATATGTGTAAACCACCAAGCAGGAAATATAAAAACATCAGAAAAATGGGGATATAACTGTGGCACATACGCTGCCTTAAAATGATAACACTACAAGTAGGTAGCTTGCTTATAATTAAGAAGAGAAGTTTTTAATGATTCAAGACAGTCTAGTAAAAGAGTCTTCTTCAGAGTACATAAAGGGCTAAGAAGACCAGAGTGGATTTTCCTCCTTAAAAACTCAAGTCAAATTGGAGGTATCATAATTACATTTATTTGTTAAATGCCTCAAGTTAAATAAATAAAAATAGACCAATGTGACCATGTTGACCCCTTTGACTAATACAATTTATTAGAATGTCGGTGGCCCTATTTCCTCCTATGCTCAATAGAAAGTGTTTGATTTTAGGCAAAAGATGATTTTTTCATTGGGGACTCTATCTTTCTGCAAATAACCATTTCTCAAATTGACATGTGTTTCTTTTGTTAAATAATGACTTCTTAGAGAGCCAATAGTTAATATAATCACTAAATCTTGAGTACCAAGTTTTGATATTAAAACATTTAGATTTATTTTTACTCCACCTTTTATTTAACTGTTAGTTTTCCCAGGGCATTCCCTGTTCCATCCCTTGAAAATCTTATGCTGGCCCAAGTTCCTGAAGTGCAGCTGTTAATCTCTACGAAGCCCTCTTGAGGCCTCTATGTATGGTGTACAAGACAGCACCTTAGAGGGAGTTTCATGACAGACAGTTTGGTTGAGAACAATGCTTAACACAAATAAATAATCTATGACCTATGATCTCCAGGAAACCAGTAAGTGATAATTGTATTACCTACAACTAAGGCTGGCAGTTACAAATAACTCTGAAGCCTAGCTTCCCTCCATTGCTTATTTTTTCATGCAGACTGGAAAATAATAGGATGGGCATCATTTTGGGGGTGGGAATTGGAAGCAGCAGGACCAGGGTGCTGCCCCTGTGTCTGGGGAGAAAGGACATGAGTATTGACACCTGCCTGCCCAATTCCAAGTATTTCAGGCTATCCATTGGTAGCAGACAATCTGGAAAGTGTGATTCAATGTTACTGCAGATAAGTGAGGCATAGAGAACTTAGTAAATGACACTATATGAACACCAGGGCTGGACTGTTTGATATCAAAGGCTCGAAGAGGTTATTGTGTACCTTACACCTTACCCCTCACTTGGAGTGACCAGCCCTGTGTATCTCTTCTCTTTTGCATGTTGACTGAGCAAAAGGTTGAGGTTCTACTGCCATACTCAACTATGGTCATTTCCCTAATTCACATTTTTTTTTTCTATTGAGGTCTCCTTTCTTCTGAAGTTTTCTCACTTAGACTCTCTCCCCACAGCATGCCTTTGGGTCTCCAATAAACCATGTCTTGTTCTCAGTTCACAAATTTGCTTTCCAAGAGGTTGGTTCTTCAATTCACCACAAACCATTAGGTTTCAAACAGGAAGTCTAGAAGGGTGCAGACAGCTCACCATAAACGGGGTCCAAGTCTCCAACAGCAAAAACAGCCATGGTGCGACTTGGGGATTCCATTCGGGGTCTCCTCAGCCAGCACTGGAGGCAGAAGAACATGACTCCACAGAGAAGAGTCGCCAGGAAAATCAGCAGCAAGAACCTGACGCCAAGAAGGAGCAGAGGAGGAGTGAGGTGGAGTGTGCAAGGAGCTTAAGAACTCCTTCTGCTTCCTGGAAAGGGGGCAAGAGCTCCAGGAGACAGGGTGCAAGAAATCTGTGAGGCCAAACTCTTTAAGCAATCCCCCACCACACTCATACATTGTCACTAAACTTGGAACATTTGTGGTGCTCAGAGTGGGTCGATCTTGCCAGGGGATGATGATCATTTCCTCTGGAAATTGAAGGTTGTTTCAAGGAACAGTGTCTTTGGCCCTTAATTCATTCATCCATTATTCCTATCTTTCAGCCAGCCAGCCATGCATTTAACTAGTAGTTAAGCAATTAAGGCGATTTTAGATGTTGGGTGGGGTTGGGGATTTAAAGTAGACGAGACAGGATCTAACCGCTTAATTGAGAGAACTAATAATGTTTGGTTCAAAAAATACAGAAGTCATGATGTAGAAGGGTATAACTACGGTCTAACAGTTTCTGAACGACAGCTTGTAAAAGGTAGAAGTCTTATTTTGAAGGTTTTTAAGAACTTTGAAATCAGTACTGGAGTCATTTAGGGAGATTTCAAAAGGAAAAACAATTATTTCATTGTTAAATTTCTCTAATTTGGGAATAAACTATTCCCAAAACAGTTTAAATTCCCTGTCACAGGAAGTACTTTAGTAAACACTAACCAAAAATCAGAACGTGATGTTTCCACATATATTTCACGACCTTTAAAATTTCCTTAACTCTATGACTTTATGTGCCATTTCTATTGTTTAGGAAACAGAGTATATATACATCACCAAAGGTTTTATAACAAATTGGGGATATCCTTACCAGATATACCAGTCACTTGTATATCGATCTTTATAGTTTATGCACCTGGTGGTAAAAGAAGAAGAGTTAATGCCGGACCTCTGGATGGCCAAAACCTATTCTCTTGGACCATGATGTTTGTTCTGACTGTACCTATTTTCCCAGAACAATCATGTACTCACTGTGTACCAGCTCCCAGAACAATGAACCAAATGGTTGCAGTATGCCCAGTTCATCCGGGACACTGAGAATACAGGTGAATGTGCAACTGTCACACATAGGCAACTTCACGGTCATAGGTTTGATTCTAGAGTTACGACCACAGTTGCGTATTGGGAAGATGGAGACTAACTTTTCAGGGGTAACATGTCATAGATATTAGGTATGAAATTTCTTTAAAATGCAGATTCACCAGGGAAGGTTTATAATTTCTGTTAACTTTAATATCTTGGTAGAGAATAACCAGACTGCAGACCTGGTTAGAGGAAGAAGTTGGGGAAAGGGGGAAATGACTGAAAGTGGCCACACGTGCCATTTACCAAAGAGTGTGAAGTTGATTCTTTCAGTCAGGATGGTCAAACCAATTGAGTGTCTAGGCACAATGCAATCATTTCTGAGATAAGTTTTAAAAAGTTTCCTCACATGAAAACAAAGTTCACGGTGTGATTTTCGGGAGGCTTAACTAACCTAAATCACTTCTGTGCTATTCATCTCAGAGTCCGTCGCTATGCCAGGCACTAGGAATGTAGGTGTGCTGATGGGGTTTTTCCATACTTTGGTAAATGGGCATTGCTGAAGTATTCTGCGATTAAGCAGTGGAAACCTGTTCATCACAGCCCGGTAAGTCTGTGAGTTGGAGCTGTACTTAATCATGGCTACTTCAGTTTTTGTTAAAATAACACTCAGTACTTTTCAGCTTGAAAGCACTCATAACTGTCAGCTAATTTATTGCTCCCAGCCTCTCCAAGGAGGCAGTGTGCCATGTTTATCATCGTTCTAGTAGGAAGTGACTTTTTAACATATGTGAAGTGTCAACGTAAAAATTTTACCCCAAGCATTTAAGAGAAATTTAATCACCCAGCGAACATGCTTTTCGTTTTTTGTGTTGTAGGCTTTGTGTGTGTGTGTGTGTGTGTGTGTGTGTGTGTGTGTAGTCACGTAAAGACACAGGTGCAAACGGCTGGGGAAAAAATGACAGTTGAAGTATAATTTTAGAAAGCATCCTAAGACAAGCAATCATCGATAAAGGATTTTAAAAATAATTAATGAGACATCCTTATAAAGGAATGTTATCCAGTCATCAAGAAGATTCATACTTATCATCAAAAGCCTTGTGAAGTAAAATAACAAAGAGGGCTCAGTTCTACTTTGTATATTCTTTTACATAAATGTGATGTTTTCACTAATTAGGTATTTTGTAGTTGTATACTCCTATACACCCAGTTACTAACAATGCTTTTTTCTCTTACAGTTGGTGTCATTAGACACTTTATCTTCCCCACATTTCCATATTTTTTGAATGTACAATACATCACTTTTATAGTCATAAAAAGTTTAAGTATTATATTAAAAAATATAAATCTTAAACATATAGTATCCCACTGTAGACATAGGGGCATTCTCTAGGTGTTCTAGCCCAACAAAAGAGGAGAAGTTTCCCATTTGGGAAATTGAAATATAAGCACATAATCAGGAGTGTGGATTGCTTCATCTCCCTCCATTAAAAATCTTTGCTTACCCTCTCAACATTTAAAAATAGACTACATTCTTATCAAAATGTCAATTCTAAAGATTAACTACATCAATTTATTTCTCAGTTCTTTAATTTTTAAGCCACTTAGTATTTTTTTTTTTTTTTTTTGCCAGTGATAACAATTATCCAAATTGACTGACTTCTCTTTCTGATCCTATGCAGTCACTGGTGGAGTTTCTGATATGCAATAAATACAATGGTCAAGAAGGAGTTAGCTGGTCAAATGCAAAGTGATCGTGGAATTTCCAAACTGCAGGCACCTTTGGGAGCATTTAGTTCACTCGGAGATTTACATACTTTACAACAGAAACCCAGAGTAGAGAAGTTGTGGAGACATCACTAGCTGGTTAAAGAACTCAAACCAGATTACAAGTCTTCTGACTCTGTGTACTTCCCTCCTTTCCCCACCATTATTTCCATGTCTTTTGCAAGATCAATTTTTAAAGATTTTTTTTTTTTTTTTTTTTTTTTTTTTTAAGTAGACTCCACATTCAATGTGGGGCTGGAACTCAGAGTCCTGAGATCAGGAGACGCATGCTCTCCCGACTGAGCCAGCCAGCCAGGTGCTCCTTAAACAGATTTTTTTTTTTTTTAATTCTTAAAAAAGTATCAGAACAATAACAATATTCTAATTGCTCAAATTTTAAATGGAAGATATTCAGTGTAGGGAAAATTACATTTTTTAAAGTGAAGTAATTACTCAGAGATTTATATATTATTGGTCAAATTGGGGTGATGCCAAAAATGAGAAACATTCAGGAGCAAAGAGAACCAGCTATGATGCTTAAGGAAGACATTCCCGATCATCAGTGTTCTCTCGAAGTGGTTGCTGAAGGATTTTTTTCTGACTTTAGTGCAAAACTACTGACCCCGAATGTTATGGAGATGATTCTTCTTCTACAGGGATGATTAGCCTAGTTGACCTTTATTATTCTTCTTAGGTCTGTGGACCTAAGTCTAACTACAAATTCCTCAATTTGAAAAATTTGAGAAGAAGACTACAGAATTGCTCCGGTGGGTCCTTTGCTAGAATTACCCGGAACATCCTGTGCCAGGCATTCTTCTAAACCAGTTACGTAATTTCAGGGGGAATTAACTCACTTTCAGATTCGCGATGCTATGAGGTAAGGTCACAGTATTATAATCCTCATTGTACAATTGGGAAAATTCGGGCATAAAGTAACTTGCCCAAGATAACAAAGCCGCAAGTGGCCGAGTTGGGGTTCGCACGCAAATGGTCCGGCTGCGGAGAATGAGTCTTACTACCGCGCAGCCCCACCGTTGGGGAGAGTAAAAGCCAGCTCTGACCTCGAATTACTATGGGGGGTACTGCCTGAATGCATTCAGTATTCTGTGTTCCAAAATGCTTTAAAAATATTAGAAATACAAAAAGTAATAGAAACGAGAGCGTGGAGGGTATCACACGAAGAGAATAAGCCAAGAGTGAGATCAGTTTTTAAACTGAATATAGTAAACCCCATATGAAGAATTTAACCCAACTCGGAATCTGGCTTAAGCTTTCTAGAGGTTAATAGGATGAGAGAGAGACTTGGTTATACAGTATCCTCTAAAATTAACAAAATCATGCAACATTACTCACCAGATGCACAACTATTCCTGGAGTAGACACTAGAGAAGAATTCAAACTATTGGGCTTTATGAAGAGGATTCTGTTGGCAATGGGGACAACATTTTTCATATGCTCTTAGAATAAATGGAATAACAAATTTCATGGATCTTTTTCTTTTTTAAATCATCCCTTAACATAGGCAAAAGTGCATTCAGCTATAACAATCTGGGAGAGAGATGGGTGCTGTATCATATCACCTGGAGACTGTAAATTGTATAGTATCTACAATAGATGAACCATATATCCTCAGGTATTTCACCCAGTGTATAATTTCACTTAACATTGGACATACAATATGGCTTTATAGTGCAAATTTGTAATATATATATATAGTGGTATAGTAGTACATATAGTATGCATATATGTATGGCACATATACATACTTTGTAGTGTAAAATTCTGGTTCAGGAGTCAGTCTCGGATCCAAATCCAAGCTCTGCTTTTTACTTGCTTACTCTCGAGCAAAACACTTAACTTCCTTGAGTCAGGTAAGTTGGTGAGATATCCAGAATCTATTAATGCAATTAATTGACAAAATCCTGTGGATGTATGATCATATTTATTATTTGTAAGTTACTCTACTTATGAATATATATATATATATATATATATATATATCTGTGTATCAGTGTACTTGCTTATTTTGGGGAGGGAAAAGGATTGGGGTGTAATGGGGAAGCTCTATCTTGTTTTTTTCATATACTAAATTACTTATAATATTTAAACTTTATACAAAGACAGCCTATCATACTAAAGAAAAGCCATTATAAAGATAAACTGAGTAGTTTAGATCAGAAAAAATAGTTCAGGTTTGAAAAAAAAGTTAAGAAAACTAATCATCTCTCAAATACCTTGTAGTGGCAAAAGATTTGGCATCTATCTTCAGTACAAATACTTACCTCTCAAATATCACCTCTCTGCAATACCAGCTACTTTCTTGCCCTCTCTTTTTATTTTCTGCTAGTTGGCATTGTATTTGAGGTGGTCTCTTCTTTTCATCCAAAAGCAATGGTATTAATGACAGACACAGTAGACACTTGTATGCAAAGTGAGGTAGCTAAAAAAAGAATTGTACTTCAGAACTAGCTGAAGCCCTGCATTACTTTGCTACTGTCTTTGAGTCTCAGTTTCTTCACCTAAAAAGGAGACCAGTAGCCTCAGTGACTGGAAAGTCTGCTTATCAAGGTCCTCAGTAGCATATTTTCCTGTTCTATTGATTGAAGAATGAGATTCAATATTTATGATCATATTGATTGAAGAATTAGATTCAACATTTATGATCTTTTCCAGTTATAAATTTCTGTATTCTATTATCCTGGGTCAAAGATAGGAGATGACTGGGCAAGATGAGGTGGCTAGGAGGTCCAGAGTTAGGTAAGTACATCAGGCATGAAAAATTCTATCATGTCATAAACACCAGAAGACAGAAAAAGGGGAGTCTAAAATCAACACAAAGAAAGAGCAATGGAGAGCCAGCCATGCCAGAGCTGGAAGAAGAGCACAGACATAAAGCACAGATGATCAATAATGAGATGATCCACCAAAGCAGGTGAATGGTTCCAGGGCCAAGGAAGGCATTCCACATAGCACGGCCTCTTCATCTGGAGGCAGCACCCAGGCCATGAGACCTTGGCCTTGAGGGTGACAGGTAATAATAATTGAAAACAGCCACCTGGTCGTCAGGGCTGCACCGAGAAGGCCGTGCTTGGCAGACATGCTTTTCTGACACTTGCACTAAGCCACAGTGCATTACAGCTCTCATTAATCATCATCAGCATTATTAATGGCACCTTCTCCCCAAGTCTGGAATAGAATTCTGGGAACCATTAAGTCAACGATCCCAAAAGTGAGAAAATTGAGTCGGTTATTCACATAACGTGTATCAAATGCATTTTGAAATGTACACAAGATACAGGTGAGAATCTTTGTCAGTTGGCTTATATTTGAAACTGAATACCCAGAAAATGGTGGCCCACCAACACTGTGACTCACAAGTGGAGATGCGGACGAAGATGACATCTTTGTGAGCCTGAAGAACCCTTGCTACCACTCTGGTGGAGAATGCAGAAAGCAAAAATACCTAGAAATCAATGAGGCTCCTTATATTTGCCAAAGCTAATCATAATGAAAGTGCCTCTTTTCCTGCTTTTAGAAAAATTGAGCCATTTGCATTTAAAAACAATTTGCTCTTACTTTTCTTGCATGATTATAATCATCATTTGAGACTCATTTGGGGCTTCTCAAATGACTTGAGCCTTTTTTTATTCTTTGAATTTTGAAAATGCTAAATAAAAACATGAAGCCTCTTGCTATTTACTTACATTTCATTTTCTTCACATGGTGGGTCCGAGAGCACCGACTGAAACACATGTTTAGAACAATAAAATCCAAACATCTCATCAGTCTAATCCTTTAATACAAACAGCACTTAGAGACAATGTGGGTTTATATCATTCCGTTTGTTTTTTTAATTAAAAGCTCCGTAGCGCAGTCCATTATTGGTGCACAGAATTTTAATTGAAAAAAAAAAAATCTCCCGGTAGATTCTCTAGCTCAGCGGTGACAGGAAATACATATTGTGAGTCAGATTCCTATCCGACAGTAGATGGATGTGAAAATGCCTTTTGTTCTTTCTATAGGCAGATACTGTTTGCTCTAAAGACCTTTCTTGCACCTTGCATTTTTTGTTTTCACATTTTAGCTAGAGGAAGAAAGTTCATTATTTGCAGAGTATTATTTTCACACAAAGAAATCAAGTTCCCTACGTGAAAACGAAATCCATCCCATTAGCATTAATGGGTGTTAAATACATGCATGAAGGAGTGACTTTAACTAGCTCGAAGGGGGAAGGTCAGTTTAAAATTACATGACAGTCCTGTTGAGATTTACATTTGTGCCTTCACCAAAGAAGGGAGAAAAAGTAGTAAACTTGATTGCTTTGTTTTAAATGACCCAAACCATCAGCATTTTAACGTAATTATCCTAGTTCTTTGTGTTGAGCCTTACCGGTTAAAATAACACATCACAGAGGAAAGAAAGTACTCTGTTCTAGAGGTTTTGTTTGCAGGTTTGTTTTTCCCTTAAACTGAGACACTTTCCAGGGACAATGAGAAAATCTTTACATGTCATTCATATGTGGCTCTTAAACTTGGGTTAATGAGATCAGTGAAGTATTTATGATCCTAGAGTATACCATGCAAATATGAATACAAGTAAGAAGTTACAAGATTTAAAATGATGAGCTCAGGGATTTTTGTGAAATATGTCTTTTTTCCCCCTTTAATCCCGAATGCATCTTCTTCGGTACCTTATATTTTACTCCACCAAGTTTATCTAGGCAAAGAGATTTGCCGAGTTGCAGATGGAGCCATGAATTGGCCATCAGAGAGCATGGTAATGAACAATTTATAAGCCCAGAAAATGAGTCGCACTCTCTTTCGCTCGAATGCTGCAAATAGATTTGCATACTAACAGAGAGGAAAATGAACATTCAAATTTTGTCCATAAAGAAAGTTTATTTATGAGTAGATGAAATCATTAGGGATCCAGCTTAACAGATAAATAAAGCCCGCATTTCACTTTCAAGTCACTCCCTAGTCTCCTGTGCGGCACCCTACCTAGCGAGGAGTCCACAGTCATCCATTATTCCTACCTCACTGCTGATGCATTAGCTGACGGACTGCGTGGGTATCATGAAATGACGGGCAGGACTGAAATCTTTCAGATACATTGCATTCAAGTAACACAGATACAGAGATGCAGGTATTAGTCTGGATGAGATGCTAAAAAAGCAGAGGAACCAAAATAAACTCTAAGATGGGTCTGTCAGCACTGAAAAATGGGGAAGCCTCAAGGACGGTTGTAGGCAACAGTAAACATGTCTTAAATTAATCCTGCCACAGCATTTGGATATATCAGCAGCAATTTTTATTTAAAAAAAAAATGCACAGCCTAGCAAAGTTAAGCAAAGATTACATTGCGTCATATTACTTCAATGGCAGTAGAACTAATAAAGAAGAAATAAGACTAATGACATGGACCCTTTCGTCTTCTGTATTTCTGACCAATAAATATGTAAGTCATAAGCTGGTGGTAACACCGTCTTAGAGTAAATCTTTTAAATGTGAGAGTAGTTAAGTTACCCAAAAAACAAATCTAGAACAAATCAGGTTCTTAGAGTACCCCTGAAAATCTTTTCCCAGAAAGAGAAATGGTTACCTGGAATAGTGGCAAACACGAGGTTCCTGCTTTTGCGATCACTGAAGTAAAACTAAAAGGTCTGGATCCCAACATACTTAAGGAATGAGCAGCAGTTGGGCTTCTGTGTTGATCTCCCTCTTTCCCTAGAACTTGTTAGCCTCTAAGTTATGCTTCCCACCGGAGCGCTCATTAACGATGCTCCTTGTGACTTTTAATGTGCACACTGGGGGGCAGGCATGTTGGGTGCGTGCTCACAGGTACTCAGAGTTCAAGGAATTTCAGTGTAAGGTCAGAACCCTGGTACTGTTTGTCAAGCCCTCAGAAGTCAGGGTTATACATGCTGACCTGCAAAACTAGCTGGCTGCTTAAATAACCCAGGGCATTCAAGAGCATGTTTTATTCTAGGGCATTTCTGGGATTTATACAGGATCTGGTACTTGGAATGTTTAATTTTCTTCCCTTTGTTGGTCCTTTTATCTCTTCTTTTCCTACACATCATTTTCAGTCCCAGGTCTAACCCAACCTTGGACATAAAGCTTTCTTTGTCTCATGATGATCGTGCCCTACTTTTAAACAGTGCATATTTCAATGTTTGATGAAACAACTCCAACACGACTGCCAAACAAACAAACAAACAAACAAATAAATAAAAGCTTGCAAAATGTCTAGGGGATTTCTGAAAAAGGACAATAAAGAGGCACAAATTTAATTTATATTAAAACATTAGAAAAGTATAGAAGTTTACAAAAACTGGTATGGATGCATATAAACAGTAAGATAAATATAATGGAATAGAATTCAGAAACAGATTGAAATAAACAAAGATTTCATTTGTCATTTCAAGCTAATGAGGAATAGACATTATTCAAGGAATGATGAAGAACTGAATGGTTAGGTGGAAAGAATGGAGCAAATGGTTTGTAAGGTGCTTAACCAAACTCATAATAAGATACATATTGCTTGCAAGAATGGCAAGTTGATAAAAAGGTTAATAGAGCAAAGAGAGATAGCTATGGGGAGGTAAGTCCTCCCTTACATGGTTGGGAAAACTGTACAGTCTCTTGGGAAGACAATTAGACAATACCTATTAACCTAAAAACTGAATATATCTGTTGGTCAGGAATTCTTCCAGGAATAAATCCTACAAATACTATTACAAGTAGCACAAATTATTACATGCAATGATGTTCACACAGCATTGTTGGTAATAAAATATTAGAAACAGCGCATGTCCCTCAAAATGGGGCTGCTTACGTAAATACAAAAGGATTATAACTGCTCAACAAAATACTAAGCAGCTGTTTAAAAAGGCATGGCAGCGGGTCTGGCTGGCTCAATCAATAGAGCCTGCATCTCTTGATCTCAGGGTTGTGAGTTCAAGCCCCATACTGGATGTAGAACTTACTGAAAATACATGATAGATATCTAGATATCTAGATAGATAGGTCGATGATAGAAAGGAAGGTGGAATAGGTTGCAGCTACTGACAAGGAAAGACCTCTAAGAGTCATCATTAAGTGGGGCGCCTGGGTGGCTCAGTCTTCAAGCCTCTGCCTTCGGCTCAGGTCATGATCCCAGGGTTCTGGGATGGAGCCCAGCATCCGGCTCCCTGCCCGGCGGCAAGCCTGCTTCTCCTTTTCCCATTCCTTCTGCTTGTGTTCCTCTCTTGCTGCGTCTCTCTCTGTCAAATAAATAAAACCTTAAAAAAATTATCATTAAGTATAAGGAACAAATTGTGGGACACTGTGTACATCCTGCCGGTTTTTATGTAATAATTAGGGAAATACAGCTACGGTGTCTTCCCTCTCTATGAAACATACACACATATACTCATATATGCACAAGATATCTCTGCTTGAAACTATTAACTGTGATTTTCTCTGTATAAGGGAAATGAGAGTCTGAGGAAACATGAGTAGGAGGGAAATTTATTTTTCACAGCTTCTTGTGTGTTTGATTTTATTCTTAATTCTGTCATTTAATCATTTTGTACATACATACATTTCCAGGGGTCAATTTTGAAGCCAATCATCCAGAATTCAGAACAAGCACGTGCTGGTTCAAGTCCCAGCATAGTTCACCACATCCAAATCAAAGGATAATACATGACTTAATTTAGGATGGCTTACCTAGATTGCACTAGAAACAAATCAGCAGTGTTAGTTACCTAAACTACTGCTCCGAACTGGCCGTTAAGGTATGTGGATTAGTTGAGAGGCATCTGGACGGGCTGTGTGGTGGCCTCAGTCTGTTTAGTATGCAGCCACAGACACAGCCATGAATTGCAAAGCAGAGGAAGGGCTTGGTGCCAATGCCAACAGGAGATAAGTAAACCCAGCCTACAGTATTATTTATCCCTAGGACACCCTCCATTTTGAGTGTCTCTGAAGCCTGTAATTAAACAGAAGGAAAAATAGGCTCTTCACTGGTGAACTTATTTATTAGGCGGTCAGAAGTCTGACTTCCGTCAGTGGAGTCAATGATCTTAAGAAATCCTGGGAAGGGGAAGGAAAGCCGGAAGACTAAAAGAGAGATGGAGTGGAAACAAGGACAACATGTTTGATTTAGCTTTGGAAATTGGAACTATGACCAGCCGGATAGATAGATTAAATAATTCTTGTGGAAAAAAAAAATACATGATTTTGCAGCAGGTGGCTGACTGGGAGTATGGCAGCTGATTGGAGGTGGACTCTATACTAACAGTAGTACTGCAAACGCCACGACTATATTTGGTGCTAAAATAAAAATTCGTATTCATTGCCACCTCTCTTTTTCCAGGCTGCTATTTATCTGTTAGCTTCTGTGACTTTTTTATACCACTTCCAGAGGCCAGCATGCTAGCTTCTGCCTAAGAGCCCAGTTTCTGTTGTGCCTTCCCTTCTCAGCATTATGACAGTTTGAAGGTCTTAGAAAAAGAAGTCTGCCCATGGATGTCCTTTTACCTGTATAAATTTTAAACTTTTTATTCTGAGATAATTGTAGATTCACATACAGTTTTAAGAAGTAAAACAGAGGTCTTAAATACCCTTTACCCAGTTTTCTCCACTGGTAACATCTTGCCCTATACAATATCACAACGAGGAAACAGATACTGATACAATCCACTGCCTGCCTGGTGTTTGTCATGTTTTATGATCTAAAAGTTGTGATTAATCCAATATATTTTTTTCCAAACGGATGCTTGTGTGTGTGAATGGTAATGAGTTGACATCACTAAGAAGTCAGCTTGAAGATGGATGTTTGCTAGTAAAATGATCTCAAGTCATTAAAATACTATGGACTTCTTATGTTTGAATATAAGGGTGGAAAGAAGAAAAACTCTTCGAAAGACTCAGAACAAGGACAGGAAAAAGGAGAATGAGTATATTATATGAGATCATACTCACAATATTTACTGAGTACTTGGATGTTGAACTCTATAATCATTATCTTCGTAATAAGAGAATGGATGGATATATGTTCAATGGTACAGTGCTGGTCATTTACCTAAAATTTCTCCTACGCTGGGTAGTAGAAGAAAGTAAATCCTGCAGGAAAGGATGGTCATGAGGTGATATGAAACTATTATCTGGATTTGTGGCCTGGCAGAAGTCCAAATTCCCTGAAGCTCTAAAGTTCTATCGATATTTGTCCTTAAAGGTCATGGCATGCAGGTGCTCAAAAAAATCTAAGGACCCAAATTCAATGGATTAAGTAAGAGTAAACAGAAGTTATGAAAAGAAGTGGGCAATGCATAAAGGAAAGTCCAAAGAAAAAGGAAGGAGGCATCAATCACTCTCTTAGAAATTAATGGAGCAGGAGAAAGTTCTAGAAGTCAGAAGGCCTGGGCTGAGGTCACCACTTTGCACTAACCAGAAGTGTAACAATAAAACATTTATCTTCTCTTAAAACTGTATTTCCTATGAAACAATGATAATGATATTTGTCTCTTTCACATAATTTTTTTAAAGATCAACTTGAAAATACCAATATGAAATCAGACCAGGCATAGACAAAGGAATTGAGTAATGGAGCATCATAGAATAAAATAAATTCCAAAATCCATTCAGCTCCTGGAAACTATGGGATCCAGGGTATATAAGGAGGACTTCAAATGAAGCAGCACTTCTGGTTGTCAGATTTCATTTTCTTCTTCTCCCCACTGAGAAGAAATACTGATCACATTGCTAAATCAATGGTCAATTTTCAGTCTTTATCTCATTTGTCCTAATCGACAACATTTGACGTAGGCAGTCATTTCTTCCTTTAAACACTTTCTTCACCTGGCTTCCAGAACAATACATTTCCTGATTTGTTTCCCATTTTATTGACTGTCTCCCTCCATCTCCTTTGATGATTTTTCCTTATCTATCCAGACTTGACATGTTTGAGACTCCCTAAGGCTAAGCCTCAGACCTCTTTCTTTTCTATTTACATGCATAATTTCAGGAATCTCATTCAGTTTCAGAGATTATCAGCCACAAACTGAGGACTCCAAAATCCTGAGGACTCCAAAATCCATCTCTCCAATCCAGGTCTCTTCCCTGAATTTGTATAACCAACTGTCAACTCCACATCAACATTTGGATCTTGACTATATTTCTGCAAGTAGACTTGCCCCAAATCTAGCTTCTGATTTTCCCCACCTTCCCTCTACTCTTTCATTCTCACCCATCTTTCCGATATCAGTACATTACATCTGTTTCCTTTTGGTAGTTCAGGCTAAGAAAGATTTTTTTTTAAAAGATTTTATTTATTTATTTGACAGAGACAGAGATCACAAGTAGGCAGAGAGGCAGGCAGAGAGAGAGGGGGGAAGCAGGCTCCCACTGAGCAAAGAGCCCCGATGCGGGGCTCGATCCCAGGACCCTGGGGTCATGACCTGAGCTGAAGGCGAGGCCCCAACCCACTGAGCCACCCAGGCTCCCCCAGGCTAAAAAGATTTGAAAACACTTTTTAGTTAGTTCTTACCCTCTCTAATCAATCAGCAAATCTTGTAGTCTCTGCTTTCAAAGGTATATACAGACCTCTGCCGCTTTCATTACATTCTCCAGCAACTTTTTACTGAAATTACTATTACCTATCACCTGAATTATTTCAATGGCTTTCTAGTAGATTCTTATTTCCTTCTGTTTTTACACCGCCTACTCTTGATACAGCAACCACAGCGATGTTCTTAACTATAAGTTAGTCACTCTTCTGTCACTCTTCTGTACACAACTCTTGAGTGGCTTCTTATTTCCCTCAAAGTGAAAAAAAGAAGTCCTTGCAATAATTTACAAAACCTCACAAGGCCTATTCTCTGTTCTCTTTCTGGTCTCATATTCCACGGGTCTCCTCTTGCCTCACTCTGTTCCTAGCACATTGCACTGGACATGATTTTCCTTAAACTTCCCAGCATTCTCCTGCCTCGGGGTCTTTGCAATAGTTCTTCCCTCAGTCTTTAAGGAACTTCTCTCATTTGCCCATATGGTTTACTTCCTCACCTCCTTAAACTCTTGGCTCAAATGCCACATTTTTACTGAGGCTTTCCCTGACCACTGTATCTGATATTATGACAACCTCATCCACAGCCCGCACACCCTTTCTACTCTTTCTGTAATTTATGTTTCCCAAAGAATTTTTGGAAAGGCCTATTTGTCATGCTATTGTTTCTCTCCCTTGCCTGAAGAGAAACCATCATGAGCAAATGTAATGGAACTAACATGAGTTCACTTGGTGGTGGTTACAGGTAGAGACTACACCAGGTGGAGTTGTCACACAAAGGAAACTTGATTTGTGGCAGAAAAGGAGATCCTGAGAATACTTTCCAAAGGCATGTCTTTTTGGGTCGGGGTGAGTGGGTTCCCTTTATTTAGGGTTAGGATAAAATATTCAGAAAAGAGAGCTTTGTCATCACATGTAAAGCAGACACAAGGTTGTCTGGACTTACTCAGAAAACATGCCTTTACATGCGACCTATGTTATGTTAATGAAGTGTGTGCTCCTCCTAGGGTGGAAACTTTAATATTATAATGAAGCAGAAGTTAACTGTGGACAGAGGAAGGTCTACGGCTGTTCTCCTAGAGCTGGTACCAACTGGATTGGGCCCTGGGCTCCTTATTTCTGGTAAGGAATGCAGGGCCTTGCTTGCTTTTCAAGCAGCCCAGGGAGTTTTTACCACTGATTTATTGTCTCTGATCTGGTTAGGCTAGAGATTTGTTAGTTTGTGTATTTCCTTTGTTCCTTTAAAATCCTGAACTATGGAGGTTTTTGCATTTCTCTGTAATTCGGACACCTCCTAGAAAGTTCTGCAAGAAGTATGCTTGGGCAAGAAGAGCTGGTAGAGCCTGGATTACAGAAAGTACTTGGGGGTGGGGTGGGGCCGCAAAAATCACATCTCTTATATCAAGAGAGCTATATTGAAAAAAAGAAAAGCGAGAGAGAGCTATATTGGGTCTTTTCTTTACCGGGGATCCATAACTCTTTCTGCTTACAGGAAGGGAAATTTGCCTATTGCTGTTTTGTTCGCTCTGTCTCCCTAGTACCTACAACAGCGCCTTTCACATGGTAAGCACACAATACATATGTGTTAAATAAATGAGCTAAATGATTGATTAATAATGAATGAGCCAGCTTAGTCCCAAACAGCTGGCTGACCTGAGAGCAAGCTGCTTGTGGGAGGAGAGGGAACAGACATTCTTCGACAGTGAAGGCACCCTCCAGATTATAGGAGAGGTGGAAAAAAAAATAAGCACAAACTGAAGGTCGTTTTTGCGGGAATTTAACTGACCAAGCTAGGGTCACATGAATATAAAAAGGTATTAGCCAGGAAAAAAGATGCAGAGGGGAAAAAGAGAATCAGAATTTCTACAAATGCCCTGTGGTTGCATGAATCTAAGTTCAGCTTGGAGAGATAATGTCTCCACAGCTTTTTGAATGGAAAAAAACTTGACATTGGTTTGTTCTACATTCATTATTAGATTGTACCAGCAACTAAGAGGCCATGTCTGAAATGGACCATTAAATATAGTCCTTTGCAGATTTAACACAAATTATATCACTCTGAAAAGTGCTTTGACATAACTTGGAGTTAAACATTTGCTGTAAGTGCCACTGTTTATGGTAATAATTGACAAACCATGCTTAGGTTAGATGTGAGTAAGAGTTGTTTTATTAACTGGTAACATTATTGAATTCTTGAAAATTGCAAATTCTGGTCGTGTTTTAAAAACAATTGGGTAAACATTGCAGTTGCTAAATAGGTGAGTTTATTGCTTTATAAATGTAATGTGATAGATATTAAACTGTATGTCTCAGTTTCTTTCACCAACTTCAGTGGAATTTTTTTTTTCTTGTCAGATATTAAAAGTTTAGGATTCTAACTTCCAAATTTGATTTTTAAAAAACATGCTTAAACTTTGTGAATGCATGAGGGATAGTCTTTGTTTTCCTTTCAAATTGTAACTGGACTGTGAGTTTGCTCCTTGATGAGTCACAGATCCTAGGTGGAGTTGTCACACCAAAAAAATCTTTATTTGCAGCAAATAAGGAGATCACACAGAATAGCTTCCAAAGTTGTGACTCTCTGAGAGGGTGAATGGGTACCTTTTATTTAGGGTTTTGAATATTTAGATAGGGAAGTCTTGTCATCCTCTGTAGAGGCAGGCGTAAGGTCCACGTGCATCTTAAGGAAACATGCCTGTACTACGTTGTATGTTATGTATATGAGACTGAGTCTCCTCCTTGAGTGGAGGTTTTATTTTAATATTATAATGAGGTAAAGGCAATTGCTGAGGTAAAGGCAGTCCAGGGGGTCCCTTCACGGTCTATGTGCAGATGGAAGTCAGAGGTTTAGCTCAGAGGTTCTGGGTGGTCTGGGATGACAGGAGGTCTGGTCAGGGCAGTCGCCATCATCTGAGGCATGGTTTTGGGTTTCATTTACTTGTGTTAACAGGTAAGCCACAAAGATGAGTTAAAGGAAAAATGTAAGACAAAGTTTAGTGAATACAAGCAGGTGGGCAAAAGGTCTAGTCTTGGGATCCAGCTGGTAACAGTATCTCATATTACTTACCTCCCTACCTTCATTTTGGGGTGCTTGGTTTTCTCTCTTTTTACATAAAGATTGGAGTCAATATTTCTTTTAAAAGAATTATCAAAAAATACTTTTGAACTGTTGTGTTATTTTAAATCCAGAAAAGGTAATGGGAAAATTCAGAGTTTATCAGTTTTGCTGACTTTGTTGCCATGACAGTTGGTAAAAGTCAAATGTATCTTGCTAGCCCCATTTATCTATGTGGAAATTAGCCTGATTTTGTTTATAGAAAGGATACATGTTCTAGGAAATTTATTTTATTTTGATACCCTGCACTGACCAAAATAGCCCTAACTTTGTGATCCATGGAGATTCCTAACTGTAGCTACTAGTTACTAAGTCTCTGCCACTGGCCTAAGCAATTTACAAACATTGATTCACTTAAAAAATAAAGTATTTTCATGTAAAATCATTCCATTTTACACGTGGAAAAGTAAAGCTATGGAGCTTATGTAACTTGCCAAAGTTCACACAGCTAGGAAGTAACAGAGATAGAACAGACAACTGTAACCACCAGCAGTATTTATACACAAATGCTCTTCTTTTAACCTCTAGTTATTGCCTTCTAAACATGGGTACAGTTATCATCCTATTATTGAGGAATATCAGCAATGGTCACTTACATAAGATTTACTTCCAAAGAACTTCATTGGTATACTAGATAACCGGGATAAAGAGATGAAGTTTCTAGTCTATTTCTCATCTGTAACACAGGCTGATTGGAACAGGTTTCTTTGGTAACTGTCTAAAGAAAATGCTCATGGAATTTATAGACATAGCAATTATTTTCACATTGGAAAGAGCTGAAAACAATGACTGTCTACCCCAAATCTTTGCCTCCCTCCTTGTAACACTGGCTTTATTGAACTTTTCGTTCCTGTCCCATCCCCATGGATGGCTGGACCATTTGTGATATCCACTCATTAACCTCATTAATGATTAGTACGTGACCCAGGTATAGACAATGAGACATGAAAGGCAATATGCTATAGTGGATATGGATTATAGGAAACACTTCTCCACACTTACAAAATATTAATCCAAGAACAATAAAGCCTTTCTGACTTTGGTTGTTTTGTGTTTGAAAAATCATGTCCAATTTATAGCAGATTTCATGGAAGAGACAATATTGGAGATGGATTGGGAAGTATGCATAGAGATAAATTGTACAGGGCATCTCAGTAGAAATAACAGAGTGAACAGAGTTTTATAGTCGAGATTGGGTAAGATACAGTTGGGGACTGACAACCAGAGACTCCAACGGGGCTAGAACCAGGGATGCGGGGCCAGATCATGGAGGCCTTAAATATTAGAATAAAGAGACTAGTCAAATTTTTACCTTCAGGAAATATAACTGCTTAGAAGATTTTTGAGCAAGACAACACCATGATCAGTATCTCATCTAGAGATGACTCTGGCTGGAGAAAATGTCAACTGAATTGTTTGTGATTATTAACATCTAGATCCAGAAAATGGCTACATGTACTTAGCATCTTATTAATAATTAATCATGTGTTTAATTAGCTTTTATTCAGAAGTTAGACAGGCTAATAATTAATCAGATTCCTAACAGGATGAAAATAATTTAGACTATAAACGTACAAAATGTACCAAAATGTCAAAGAAGCAAAATATTCATTTTCCTATCATGTAATTTTGCCAGAAATTCTCTAGAATGAGGAATGTGAAAGAAAATGAAAGATTGACTACTGCATGCCCTAGGGAACAATTTATGCTCCACGGAGTCTGCATTCCACTGTGGCTGAGGAAAGGAGCACTTTGTCTTTATAATTTAGACTATAATTTGGGTTGTGATAGGGTGACACTAAGTGGCTGAAAAGGGAAAGGCTTAGTCAATAGAAATCAAAATAAGAACAAAAACTTGTGCTTGTGGTGACATTTATGACTCCCAAGCAACAACATGAGGAAATTATACTCATAGTAACTTGGAATCATTAAAAAAAATCAACAACTAGCAATTTCTTTCCTTCTGAGTAGCTTAAGATCCTTACACATGGATGATAAAAGCCAACGGAAATTGAATCATCAAAGCTGTATTGTTAAATAAGATATTTTCTTTCAAAATAAAAAAAAATTCTCTATTGAACTTCTTGATTCAGAGGTATGTTTATTACAAGACTTTTTTTTTTCTTTTTTGGTGTTATCAATAACAATAACAACAACAATCATAAAATAATATTTTGCTGTTCAGTCTATAAAATGGACTTTCAATGCAATATTGCTGAGTACATTTACTCAAAATTACTCAAATAAGTATATACATAATACTTAACTGAAATATTGCTTTTTGACCCCTTTAAGAAATATCTACATGAAGGTGGAAGGGAACATATTTCCTTCTGGCACACTGTATAGTCAATTTGTGTTATTTCCAGGAAATACTTAGTGTTTATAGAACTGATTTTTATTTTTTTTATTTTTATTTTTTATTTATTTGACAGAGAGAGAGATAGAATCACAAGTAGGCAGAGCAGCAGGCAGAGAGAGAGGGAGAAGCAGGCTCCCCGCTGAGCAGAGAGCCCGATGTGGGGCTCGATCCCAGGACCCTGAGATCACGACCCGAGCCGAAGGCAGAGGCTCAACCCACTGAGCCACCCAGGCACTCCTATAGAACTGATTTTTAAAAAGCATCTACATTTCTGTTCACTGAAAATTAAAAGGACTTCCTAGTCCGATATTCTTTCATTCATTCATTCATTCATTCTTTATTCTATCATTTTTTCATCTAGTAAATACTAGATTGCACTGAATAAAATTATCACTTTTATTGGTTAAAAATGGCTAAACCTTAGCAATTACATGTTATTCAATTCACTGTTTAGTAAGCACTTCTGGATAATGGTGATAGATATATGGTATCTTTCTGGAGTCCTGATCCTCTGACATGTGACAAAGCTGTCTAATATTAACAACCCCACTGGGGCAGTCCACTTTTTGTTTGGATAATTCTAGCAAAATGCAGAATTTTTTCCCCCTAAATTAAGCTGAGATCTTTTTATCTGAACCTTCTACACATTGGTTCTAGTTCTGACTTTTGAACCCCCCACCCACACAAAAAGCTACTCCATTTTATGTATCATTAGTCTGCGGATATCAGAAAACCAACTTTGCATTTATTTCTGCTTCCGTCTTGTGGTTTTCTCTTCTCTGGATGAAACATTTTGGTTGCTTCCTCTGAAATGTGGTGATCCCAAATTGACATTGGAAAATGGCTGCTGTGTCTTCCCTTCTAGCTTCTGTAATATCCTTCTCTTCTGGCTTTCTTCTTGCCTTTCAGAATCTCCTTACTTTTCTCTGGATTTTTTTTTTTTTTTAATACTAACCCCTTCAATATCAGTGTTCCTGGAACCCATCCTCAGCCCTTGCCTTGTTCATTAAAGGGACCCTGGATACAGTACCCTGTCTTTGGCTTCCACTATCATCCACAAACTAAATGTTTCCAGATCTAGCAGAAAACTCTAAACTGCAGACCTTTATATTTGACTGCCTCATAGATGTCTCTACCTGGAAGTTCTATCTATACTTCCAGCTAGACAGATCCACTCTTACTGTATCCACAATACATCATCTTCTATCAAGCTGTTATTTATTCTGAATTGTCTCTGTTATTTCTCCATCCATTCCATTACTAGAGGCAGAAACAGATGTCCTCAGATATCATAATTCTCATTCCTTGCTTGTCTCCCTCTCTCTCCTCTCCCACACACAAGAGTTATAGTAAAACTGTTCTTCTTACTCTCTTTAATGCATCTACTCTTGGATTTTTTCCTACACGAGAGCTAGAACCTATCAGCCAGACTCCTATGCTCCCATAAAGGTATTCTCATCTGTTACAACTGGTGTTTCTGTGGGAGTTTGAGGACTGGAATCTCCTATTTTACCAGTAAGCTGATGTCACTCTGTTGTTTGATTTTTGAATGTTATACCAATGTTATTTTTCTGGGATAATCCCTAACTGGTCTTAACATATTATTATTATTATTATTATTATTATTATTATTATTTTGGTAACAGCTTTATGGAGATATAACTCAAATATCATATGTCACCATTTAAAGTGTAAAGTTCAATAGTTTTCAATATATTAACAGAGCTGTGCAGCAATCATCATGACCAAATTCAGGATATTTTTATTATTCCCAAAAGAAACTGTATTCTTTAGCTATGATTCCCTAACCCTCCAACTCCTCTATTATAGGAAACCACAATCTGCTCTCTGTCCCCATAGATTTTTCTATTCTGAAAATATAATATATATGGAATTGTAGCATATGTAGTCCTTGTGATTGGCTTCTTTGACTTCACATAATGTTTTCAAGGTTTATGAATATGGTAGCAATATTATCACTTCATTCCTTTTTATGGCCACATAATACTCCATTGTAGAGATATGCCTTATTGTGTTTATCCATTCATCAGTTGATGGACATTTGGATTCTTTCCACCTTTTGGCCCTTATGAATAATGCTGCAAAGAACATTCATACACAGATTCTTCTGTGGACATATGTTTAAATTTCTGTTGGGTATATAGATAGGATTGGAATTCTTGGATCAAATGATAACTCTATATTTAAGTTTTTGAGAAAATGTCACACTGTTTCTAAAGCAGCTATACTGTTTTACATTCTCATCAGCAGTGAACAAGGGTTCTGACTTTTCCCTATACTTGCCAACATTTGTTATTATCTTACTTTTTGATTCTAACCATTTTACTGGGTGTGAGGTGGTATTGCCTTGTGGTTTTGATTAGCACTTTCCTAATGACCAATGACTTTTGACATCTTTTCTTGTGCTTATTGGTCATTTGTGTATCTTCTTGGGAGAAATATATATTTGAATCCTTTGCCTACCCATTTAAAGAAAATTATTTGCCTTTTTACTGTATGAGCCCTTTATATATTCTGGCTATTTAGTCCCATATGAGATATATGATTTGCTAGCATATTTTTCTACTGTGTTGGCTGTCTTTTCATTTTCTTGACAGTGTTTTTTAAAGTACAAAAAATTTTTTATGGGGTGATTGGCTGGCTCAGTTGGAGGAGCATGCAACTCTTGATCTCGGTGTTGTGTGTTTGAGCCCCACGTTGGATGTAGAGATAACTTAAAAATAAAATCTTCAAAAAAATTAAGTACAAAATTTTTAAAATTTTAATGAAGCCTAATTTATCTTTTTTTCCTATGGTTAGTTGTGTTTTAGTTGTCATCCCTAAAAAAAACCCCAAAAAACCAAAAAACACAGAACTGTGCTTAATAAGATACAAAGTTCACACATATTTTTTTTTTTTTTTTCTGAGAGTTTGATAGTTTTAGCTTCTGCACTTTGGTGCAATTCATTTTAAGTTAATTCATCCATATGGTACCAAGAACTCTGCAGAAATTTAAATTGTTATCTTATATGTAATGTGTCATTTATCTCTGTTTCCAAGATATTCTCACTATCTTTGCTTGTTAGTTTGATTATAATTTCTATTCACATGGGTTTCTTTGTGTTTGTCTTGCGTGGGATTTATGGACCTTCTTGAGTCTGTAAATGTGTGTGTGTGTGTGTGTGTGTGTGTGTGTGTGTGTGTATATCTTTTTTCTAAAAATGTAAGGAGTTTGGTCATTTTTAATTTTTTTTTCTCTCCTTAATCCCCTTTTCCTTCTGGACACCAATTATGCATATGTTAAGCCTTTTTAGATTGTCCCAAGGGTCTCTGAGAACTTACTCATTTTTTCCAATCTTATTTTTTCTCTTCTTCAAATTGGTAGTTTCTGTTGATCTATATTCAAGTTCACTGACATTTTCCTCTCTCATTTCCATTCTGCTAGGTCTAAAATTTCTTTGTTGTTTTCTATTTCTTTACTGAAATTTCCTATCTTTTCTAATTTATTTTCTTTTCCCCATAAAGCACAATATAATAGCTACTTTAAAATCTTATTATATCATTTCAACATCTGTGTCATTTTAGGTTGACATCTGTTGATTGCCTTGCCCTTAGAATAGTTCACAATTCCTAATTCTGTGTATGTTAGTTAATTTTGGATCATGTCAGGAAAATTGTGAATCCTTCATTTTTATACTGTGGATTCTGCTATAATTCTTTGGAAAACATTTTTACTCTCCTTTTAATGGTCAATCAATTCAATTATATATAGATTATAAATTTTATCTTATTTTCTGAGAATGGTGGCTCAAGTCTCAGATTAGTTCCTTAAAACTTTACTGCACTGGTTGAGTCAGTCCGATACTTAGTTGGGCTGAGACTTATGAGAATTTATTACCAGAATTAGTAATTCTTTCCCTAGCTCTCTGCCATATGCCCACATCCCCCTACTTCTTTTCTTTCTTTCTTTCTTTCTTTCTTTCTTTCTTTCTTTCTTCTTTTTTTGTTTCCTGTGGCCAGAAAAAAGTTGTTGGAACTTCCACACTATATCAACCTGAAGTTGTGGTTTGCTTTCTAATAATTCTAAGGGAAAACAAACAAACAAAGAAACCCTGAAAACTCCCCCATAGTGTTGCTTCTTCATACAATTCCTTTCCATAGTCCAGAGTTGTTTTTGTTTGTTTGTTTTGCCTAGATTTTATAGCTCTTATCAACAGTAGGGTTGAGCTATTGGAAGCTAATGTAACTATACCAGAACTGGAACTCATTGATTTTTTTGGTAAAGTGTTAAGCCCCACTTTTTTTTTTTTTTTGTCATATATTCCAGAGGGAATTATATATAGTACTGATTTTAAGAAAGCAGAAAGATTGTGACAAAAGAAACAGTATTCAATTATTAATACTACATTTTTGGTATATGAGGAAGCCCACGGTATAGAGAAAAAAAGGTTTTATTTTTGTTTGAAATTAATTAGTTGTTTGTGCTTGGGCAAGTCACTTTGCTTTTCAGTGCATCAATTTACTTAGGATCAATTATCAGACCTCTGCAGAAATCCTTTACAAACTCCATATTTCTAGAGAAAATAAGGGGTTACTATCCTCAGAATCCTGACCCAGCTTCCTTAAAAGATATGTTCAATTATCAAGAAGCATTTTAGCATTTTGCCAAAGTCAAAGAGAAACCTAAGAAGTATGCAGAGACTGGGTTTTGATCTGTGGCTTAGTCCGCAGTGTTGCAGCCCCAGTAGTCGAGGCTGAAGTAAGCACCATCTGCTGATCCACCATGCCCTCTGAGCATATTTTTCTTTGCTCAGTTTTTAGGCAGGCTTGGGATTAGGGATCTAAATTAGAAATTATCCTATCTGCTTATTAACTTATAGATCAGTTTCATTTTTTAGAGAAAGCAATTAAGAATATGATGAGCCTGCAGTAAGAGAGGCTGTCTGAAAGCTCTTTATGGTTCTCATCTCTTAGAAGAATAGCTAAGCCATAAAACACATCTGAAATTTATGGATTTAAGACTTAAACTGTGGTGACTATAATTTTTGATTTTAATAAGCTTTTTGCTCCTCAGTAAATGAATAAGGAGTAATTTTTAAATTACATTTGCTCCTTCATGCAGTTACTTTATTTCTGCTTCCTGACAACATACCCATTTGTTCATTAGAATTTGTATTCAGATATTACTTGTAACTGGCATATCGGTAAAAAGCTATGATGAAAATAATTTAGGATTTCAAACTGTAAGTTTCACTTCATTTTAGAAGGAAAGGACAGAGAGGAAGCAAATGCCTTTTAAAAATATAAACATTGTATTTTTTATCCTATTTTAAAAATATTGGTAGAGTTTTAGACTAGAATTTGAAATTACATGATAATACCTGGCACTTGACATGAAGTGTTACCTGATCATTTTCTTTGGTAAAACCATTTAGCAACAAATACTGAAATATATTCTGCTTTAAGGTATTTTATCAATGAATTCATGCATATTGTATTGGAAATTTCATGTTTGGGTGGTACATATGAATGCAGCATGATAAATATAAAAAAATATTATTATTGAGAACCTCAGAATTTCAATGGCTATGAAAAACTTACTCTCCTTTTTATTTTAGATTTTTCAAAGGACCTGTCAATAACTCTAGCTTTAATATAATTTTACCATCTTTATGTTTTACTCATAATTCTTTTCTTAGTAACATCTCTAGAACCACAATATGTGACTTGTTTTATTATTATGACCTAGATGTTCATCTTTGCTCTTTGAAATGGGAGGGTCCTAGGGGCGCCTGGGTGGCTCAGTGGGTTAAGGCCTCTGCCTTCAGCTCAGGTCATGATCCCAGGGTCCTGGGATCAAGCCCCACATTGGGCTCTCTGATCGGTCGGGAGCCTGCTTCCTCCTCTCTCTCTGCCTGCCTCTCTGCCTACTTGTGATCTCTGTCAAATAAATAAATAAACTCTTAAAAAAAAAAAAAAGAAAGAAAATGAAATAGGAAGGTCCTAGAAGTGAAGCCAGAAGTGTCTGGGTTTCTGTTGTAAGTTTAGCTGAATGTTTTTAATAAACCAAGTAACCCTCTGCTTTCCTACCACTTGAAAATGGAGGAATTCTGTTGCCATTTCCATCAACAGAAGTTTGAATAAAAAGCTCTTTGAGGGGTACCTGGGTGGCTCAGTGGGTTAAGCCTCTGCCTTCAGCTCAGGTCATGATCCCAGGGTCCTGGGATCCAGCCCTGCATCGGGCTCTCTGCTCAGCAGGGAGCCTGCTTTCCTTCCTCTCTCTCTGCCTGCCTCTTGGCCTACTTGTGATCTCTGTCTGTTAAATTAATAAATAAAATCTTAAAAAAAAAAAGCTCTTTGAAAATATTATCGTACTTTCCTATGATAGCTTGTGCATGGTGAGCATTCCATATACAAATTTTTAGAATTGATAGACAGTGGTAGCCAATCCAACTCCGGTAAAATGGTGGGTGAAAGTAGTATAAAATTCCTCCCGCTATGAACAACTAGAGATGCTGGATTTAAAACAACAATAAATGAAATGTGTGACTGAACTAACAAAATGGAATAAAAATCCCCAGGTGGTAGAAATGAAAAGTGGTAAGTTCATGGGCTGAATCTCTGGAAACCATAGGGCACAATAGACAAAAGCATTGATATGATTATCTGTTTTGCCACTTTGGAGAACAGTGTGGAGATTCCTCAAGAAATTAAAAATAGAGTTTCCCTATGACCCTGCAATTGCACTACTGGGTATTTACCCCAAATATACCGATGTAGTGAAAAGAAGGGCCATCTGTACCCCAATGTTTATAGCAGCAATGGCCACGGTCGCCAAACTGTGGAAAGAACCAAGATGCCCTTCAACGGATGAATGGATAAGGAAGATGTGGTCCATGTACACTATGGAGTATGATGCCTCCATCAGAAAGGATGAATACCCAACTTTTGTAGCAACATGGACGGGACTGGAAGAGATTATGCTGAGTGAAATAAGTTAAGCAGAGAGAGTCAATTATCATATGGTTTCACTTATTTGTGGAGCATAACAAATAACATGGAGGACATGGGGAGATGGAGAGGAGAAGGGAGTTGAGGGAAATTGGAAGGGGAGGTGAACCATGAGAGACTATGGACTCTGAAAAACAACCTGAGGGTTTTGAAGGGGCAGGGGGTGGGAGGTTGGGGGAACCAGGTGGTGGGTATTAGGGAGGGCACGGATTGCACGGAGCACTGGGTGTGGTGAAAAAACAATGAATACTGTTACGCTGAAAAAAAAAAAAAAAGCATTGAGTATCAGACTCAGTGTACCTAGCACTTGGATTTTAATGACCAGACATTAGTTCATTCATGTAAGAAGTTGAAAAAAGATTGATACGTATAGCTGGAGCCCTAAGAGAATTGAAACCTCAGTGAAAAGTTAAAGTAGAATGAAAACTATACACTGATGTATGAAGCAATTGAACAGCAATGAAGCTTCTCCTTGGCTAGATTCTGGATGGAAAAAAAAGAAAAAGGAAAACTTGGAAACCTGAACTCAAGTCTTTGAATATTAGAGTCTAAGTTACCAATAACTACAAGATAGAGAAACTCATATTTCAATAATTAAGATAGAAATTGATTCCAAATCTTTGACTACCTAACACAGCAAACATGAAAACATTCTAAAGAGACATTCCATCATCGGATCTCACAGAAGAAAATCTCACAGAAGGAGGTCTATTGAAATCTCATAATAAAATAGTTTGGGGAAAATTATTGAGAACTAAAGAGTGAATCAGAGAATTGAGAGATAAATTGGAGAAAATCATCTGGAACGCAGCACGTTCCAGCAAAATCCAGTGGAATGCAGCCCTGTCCGGAAGCAGTGAGATAGAAACATGGAAGAGAAGAAGTTCAGAGACAGGGAGAATAGACTGAATGAATGACCAATACACATTTGAGAGGAGTTTGACAGGAGACAATACGGAAAGTAACAACATAGTTTGAACACAACATAGTTGAGAGTTTTCAGAATTAAATTTCTTCATTTTTAAGAAGCATAAGCTCCATAAAGAATAAATAATTCCACATTTAGGCATGTTTTATTAAAACTTCAGAATATTAAATCAAAGAGAATATATAAAATACAACTGAAATCGAGAAGACATTACATAAAAAGAACTGTAATTAGACTAACTATAGATAGCTCAACAAAAACAATAGGGATCAAGATTATGCAATAATATCTTTACAGTGTGGAAAGAGAGTAACTGTCAACCTATAATTCTCTGTCCAGCTAATCTTTCAAGAATGAGGGTCATATGAAGAGAATTTCAGATAAACAAAAACTGAGAGAATTTTCCCCTGACAGTCTCCTCCCTCAGGAAGAAGGATTTTAAGTCCTGGAAGAAGTGGGATGCAAGAAAATATTGGAAAATATGTGACTAAATAATCTTATAATCTTTGTATTGATTGTGTGGAAAGCAAAGCTATTGATTAAACTTTAAGTAAATTTTAGAAGTTAAAAGTAACCACAGAAGAATATAAATGGCCTGTAAAACTGAAATCAGTAGGGACAAGAACAAGACATATTACCTAAGATTAATCCAATGGAAGAACAGGAAAGAAAAAATGTAAAGAAAGCATAGTATGGGAAGTATAAAATTACATATATAAATAAAGTCATTGACTGCATAAAGTAAAATTAAGCAGCATTGTAAGTGTATTAGATGTGTTTTCACATTTAATTCTTGCAATGGTGTTAGGCAACAAGCATCATAAGTATGTCATTTTATAGATTATGATGCTGGCAATGCAAATGATTTAAATAATTTGCTTAAATTCACATAGCTAGAACTCAGAAAGTCTGGGACTGGAGTCCATTCTGTTACCACTATAGTTTCTCTATATATAAAATTCAGATGCTGAAATAAGTCTGAAGTTATCACTATTTAATATGTAAATATTTTAAGATAAACAGTTAAATATAAATGTTATAATATAGCCTATTAAAAGAGTCTCAGGGGCGCCTGGGTGGCTCAGTGGGTTAAAGCCTCTGCCTTCGGCTCAGGTCATAATCCCAGGATCCTGGGATGGAGCCCTGCATCGGGCTCTCTGCTTAGCAGGGAGCCTGCTTCCTCCTCTCTCTCTCTCTGCCGCCTCTCTGCCTACTTGTGATCTCTCTCTGTCAAATAAATAAATAAAATCTTTAAAAAAAGAAAAAAAAGAAAAAAAGAAAGACTCTCAGAGGGATGCCTGGGTGGCTCAGTCAGTTAAGTGGCTGCTGTTGGCTCAGGTCATGATCCCTGCACCCTGGGATCGAGTCCCACATTGGGCTCCTTGCTAGGCAGGGAGCCTGCTTCTCCCTCTGCCTCTGCCAGCGACTCTGCCTGCCTGTGCTCGCTCGCTCTCTCTCTCTCTGACAAATAAATAAATAAAATCTTAAAAAAAAAAAAGACTCTAAGAATAGATTAAAGGAACAACAACATCAAAATATGCTATTTACAAAAGAAAAGCCTTACATAATAAAAAATAAGTAATGATGAAACCATGAAGGTGGGAAAAAATATCAAACAATGTCTAACTAAAGAAATGCTTACTTTACAGTAATAACAAAATAGACAGTAAAGCAAAAAAAGAGACACTAGAAATTAAGATTGTCATTATACGATGAAACAGGAATTTTATAAAAAAATACAATATTATTAAATTGCATTTTCAAGATGAGAGCAAAAAAACTGCCAATCTAAAGATTTACTTGGAAAATATACAAAGTATCAGCTTCTTTCCTTCCTTTCTCTCAACCATTTTGGCAGCTGCTCTTGGTTGGGGCCATCCTGCACCCAAGGCAGGAAGATGGTGGCTGCAAAGAAGACAAAAACATCCCTGGAATCAATCAACTCTAGGTTCCATATCATCATGAAAAGTGGAAGGCATGTGGTGGGGTACAAGCAGACTCCGAAAATGATCAGATATGGCTAAGTCAAACTGGTCATCTTTGCCAACAACTGCCCGGCCTTGAAGAAGAATACTGTGTCACGTTGACCAAAACTAGTGTCTACCACCACAGTGCCAATAATATTGAACTGGGCACAGTGTGTGGGAAAAACTACAGAGTATGATATTGGCTATCATTGATCCAGGCGATTCTGATAACATTAGAAGCTTCCAGAACAGACTGGTGAAAAGTAAATCATGTAAAATTTTTCCTTTAATAAATTAGCCAGAGCTTGTTTTAAACACACATACACACACGATCAGCCAAAGAATAGCATCATTTCCTTGATATTTATATATCAGAAAATATTCATAGCATAATTTCCCTTTAGCTTTATAAATACCCTTTGCTAACACTCATGCTCAAATTAACAAATCAAACTTGTTCAGAGCTCAAGGGATGAACATTTTAGCCAAAATTTCAAGCATGCCTTGGACATAGTACTAATAATGTCTCATCTTAAACAACTTATTCATGAAAACGTTCCTGATTTTTCCAACTAGACACGTCTCTCCTTATTTTGAATATCCAAAGTACTTTGCTTATATCACTTTACTGAACATGTCTTACATTAACTTGGTGGTTCTCAGTCAGGCACATTTTTCCCCAACAGGGACATTTGGCAATGCCTGGTGACATTTTTGGCTTTCTCAGTTGTGGGGAATCTTGTGGTGGATAGAGGCCAGAAACAATGCTCAGCATTCTAAATTACACAGCGCATTTACCTACAATAAGAAATTATTTGGCCCAAAATATCAACAGTGCTGTGGTTGAGAAGAAGAAACTCAGTTTGAGTTTGTAGCTTGTTAATTTTCTTTTTCATCTTCTCCACTTTCAGTTACATTGAAAGTATCATGGGGACACCTTGGTGGCTCAGTCGGTTGAGTGTCTGCCTTCTGCTTGGGTCATGATCCCAGGGCCCTGGGATCAAGGCCTGCACTGGGCTCCCTGCTTAGTGGGGAGTCTGCTTCTCCTTCCTCTGCCCTTCCCCCTGCTTGTATTTGCTCTATCACTTTCTCTCTCTCTCTCTCTCTCTCAAAAAAAAAAAAAAAAGGTATCGTGGACTGGGTCTTACCTGGGATTCCATATAATTTGTAGTGTTGTGCCTGCTACAGGGTAAGTTAACATTTGTGAAACTGAATTTTTATTCAACGTCAATCCTTAGTGTCCCACTACGTGTGGGGTGCTTTCTTCAGAATGTGTGTGAAAGAGTCTAAGCAGGTAGTCTTTATCCTCTATGAATTCCCAGCTTAATAGTGAAAGAGAGGTATAAATAGATACTTCGTACTACAATACATTATGTACTTGAACAAGGATATGAAGGAAAAGTATGCAGTGTGAAGCCAAAGTCAGAACTAAGGAGATTTCATATAGTAAATCAAAACAAAGCAGAACCTATTTGGCATACAATATACCGAAAAGTTGCTTTGCCTATTTTGGTAGGTAAACTAGGATTAGAAAACAAAATGCAAGATATAAAGATGTAACACCAACAAAATCCCTTCCTTCCAAAATAAAAAATGTTACTAGGTTGGCGTAAAAGTAGGAGACTTCCTTGAAGTCATCTTTCAATGCTGCTCTTGAACCGCTTAACTGAGGTTATTTTAAAGTCCAAGAACTCTTCTTTGTACTTATTTGCCCCTTTTCCCTGGCATCCTGTTTTTGTTTTATTTATGAAATATTTTTTCTAATCTCTCTAAGGCTTCTGATTAGTATTGTTTTTATGTGAACTTTCCCTGGAATTATCTGTGTTAGCTCCAGTGCTATCTTTTCTCTTTTATGCTTATTTTGTTCTACTCTTTAATTTTGAAAGATTTATTTTGTGTTTGATCATTGTTTGTCTTCATATTTAAGGCTGCAACATTACAATTCAGTAAAGTTCCTATGCACAGAATTCTTATATAAAAATAACTATTCTTCCTATATTCAAACAAGATCTATGTGAAGATGAATTTAAAACTATTATGCAACTCAAATAAAACTTGAAATAATGAAAAAGAATTCCAGTTTCTTCAATGGAACTATGACAAAATTTAAGTCTATATAAATGAGAATAATAGAAAAATTAATTAACACCAGGAATGGTGTTACACTTTGTAATTAGATTACACTTTGTAATTAGATTAGCTAGTTCTACTATGCATGTGGAAAACTAGACAAGAAAAATATCCAGGGTATTTTTGAGAAGGTAGAGAAATGAGAGGTAACTAATGTCACCATATATAATTTATATTGTGACAATATAATAATTGAAAATGTATACTAGAAAATAAAATTAAAGGTGACTACCTACCTATGCTAAATGACAGGTAAGTCACAGATTGCAATGTGAAAATTAAGCTATAAAAGAAGCAAGAAGAAACTCTGAAAGTTACACACACACACACACACACACATAAACACACCTATAAAGACAATTCAAAAACCAAAAGAAAAAAAGATTATTGAATTTAATCATGTAAATACATTTGAAAAATCTACAGAGCAAAGTAATATAAACATAGTGAAAAGAAGAGGGAAGGCACATGAAATATATATATGACGGAAATTGGTCTGATTTCTTTAATACAGTGCTTGCACGAATCAGTAAGCAAAAGATAAAAAATATAACTGAAAAAGTACGATAATCATGAACAGGAATGTCAGTACATATGCACTATTCAAGATTCTTCAGATATAAAGAGCCAATAGGATAGATAGGTAGGCAGGGAGGTAGATAGATAGATATAGATAAGAGGAGGTTTGTTATTGGCTTACACCAGTTTGAAGGCCAAAAGTTCCCACAATTTGCCATCTGCAAGCAGGAGAATCCAGAAAGCGGGTGGTGTACTTCAGTCTGAGTCTGCAGGCCAGAGAAGCAGTGACCCAATGGCGTTAAGTCCTGCTGTGAGTTTGAAAGCCTGAGAGCTAAGAGCTTCGGCGTCTGCGGGCAGAAGATGGATGTCTCAGTTCAAGAGAAGAGGACATTCACTCTTCTTCCACCTTTTTGTTCCTTTCAGGCTGTCAGTGGATTGGCTGACACCTACCAGCACCGGTGAAGGAGATCTTTACTCAGTCTACCGATGCTAACGCAAGTCGCTTCCAGAGACACCCTCACAGATACACCTAGTAAAGTCTTACCAACTACTGGGGTGTTCCTTCACTCAGTCGCGTTGACGCATAAAATTAACCGTTACAACATATCATTCCGAAACACATGAAAGTACGTTCAACTACCATCAGAATAGGAGCAAAGTAAACACACTGAAATACAATTTTTCTCATATCAGAACAGCAAGTATTTTTTATAAGGATTGATAATACACCACGTTGGTGAGGATTTGTGGAAATAGATAAGCTCATGCATTCTTGGTTAGTGAATATTGGATCAGCCTTATGGGAATACATTTGGTAATATCTGTCAACATAAAAATCCCCATATATTTTTACTCACAATCGTCATTCTAGGAATTTATGCGTTGGTAACAGCATAGAAGCTGGAGTCCACTGGGTTTGAATCCTGGTTTTGCATTTACTGAGTGTGGTATCGGGGAAATTATTTGGTAGTCCTTATACCAGAGTTTTCTAATTTGTCTAATGGGGATAATAATAGCAAATACCTCAAGGGGTTGCCGTGATTATAAAATTTAGTAATATATGTCAAGTGCTTGTCACGTTGTAGGTACTGTAGAAGTGGAGGGATGATGCATCTCAGTTTGACTGGGACATAGTCCTGGCTTAGACTTGTTTTGTCCCAGCACAATCACAAACATCCCTACCCTTTCAGCCCTCACTGGATGATATATTATGTAGACATCTTATAGGTAAGCATGAGAGTAATTGTTCTAAGTATATTAATTGTGGATCGGTGAATAATAGCAAAGATTAGAAATAATGTCCATCAATTGATTACTTGTTAAATGTGTGTACTTACAATATATGTTTCATCCTTTCAGAGGAATATGCCATAGCTGTCAAAAAGAAAATTAACCACAGCAGTTGTTAAGAACAATGGTTTTCAAACTTTTTGGTCTCATGATCTCTTAAATTATTAAGAATCATTTGCAATGTGAAACATCATTTGTTTTCAGAGATGATATCTAGTGATATTTACCATATTAGAAATTAGATGGGAAAACATTTATGCATGTATTTATAAGTCATTTTAAAATAACAATAAAAAGGTAATAACATGGCAACAACATATTTTTAAGGAAAAACTACATTAAAATTAGCTTGGAAGTACATTGCTTTGCATTTTCACTAGTGTTAAACAGTCCTATAAATAGTAGGTTGTACTACAGCTTCTGGAAACTTCACTTTACACTCAAGAGAGAATAGGAGAAAAAAAGGCAACTGATATTTTAGTGTTATTATAAAAATAGTTTTGACCTCACAGGCTCCCCAAAGGGATCTCTAGTATTTCCAGTGGTCTTAGGTCAAAGTATATTTTGAGAACCATTCGTTTAGACCAAAAATAATTTTTTCAAGGAGGAATATTTTATTCCTGACATTTTTTAGAAGTGCCTGCACATGGTGATAATAAAAATCAGACCGAATTATAGTCAGTTTTATTATTGTTTATAAATTCTCTACCAATAATCCTCTATCTTACTGCCTACACCTGGGGTAGACACTCTCGTCACCCCATCATTTATATATCACCGTGTAGCAGAAACCAAACTAGACCAAATCCATCTGATGCCAAAGAGCTTGGGAACTTAACTGTCCCAGTAGGTTAAAAAATTATTTTAATACTTGTGTCATAAGAAGGATACATCACTGATGGTCATTTGCACAAACTACAAAAAAACTAGTTCCACAGAAGTAGTTCTCATCATAGACTACAGGAGCAAGTGGAGAATGAGTGCAAAAATCCTAGGAAGGAAGAAGAAAACAAGTTTTCTATCATCCTTTAGAATCCAAGCAGAATATCCAAACACACTCATATTAAAACAGATACAGTTAGAGCAAAGTGGTAGGACTTTAAATCTCTGAAAACTTGCAGAAAATAGTTAATTATCATTCTGAGATAATTACTGCTGTAAATTCAGTCATTCGGCCTCTGTTTTTACAACCTGGCATTTTCCACTGAGAAGAAGAATCTGCCCTTCTCAAGAATTTTATTTTCCAGGCTCTTTCAAGGGTTCTGCCAACACAGCCCTGACTCACCAGCTGGGGCTCCCTGAGGAGAGAGGCGGGAGGGGAGAGATTCCCCAGTGTGTGCACTCCAGCCAACTTCTGGAGGTCCCTGTGCATTTTGTCATGACAATTAGATTGTGTACTTACACAAAATATTCTAAACATCTTAATTAAGTTAGATTGAAGGAAATTAAACTAAAAAGGATCTGAGATGTGGAGCATTTCTTCAGTAAGAAAGTCCCATTATAAACCCAGAGAAGGTGAAGAGCAAGTAGACTCCAACTAATGCACAGGTCATGAATTTGGAAGTCTCCATTATATCTTCAGAGATGAGGAATAAGAAAAAGTGCGAATAATATTTTCATGGATGGGGAAATAAAGGTAGAAGAATGACAGAGAAGGTCATTGATATTGATTGATATTAATACTGATAATGAGACATGAACCCCCTAATATTACAGGATGTCAGAACGGAAAGGTATTTTAGAGACCATCCAGACAATTCAGACAATCCAGACAAACCCCTTTATTTTATAAATGGGAAAAAAAGACCCAGAGAAACTAAGTAAAAAAAAGCTCGATGTTTACAATGTTAACTGACTTATCAAATAAACTCTAAGTTATGGCACATAATATCTCTTTGAATCTCCATGTTTTTGAAGGAACATATATTACAGGCATTGTTTTTGTTACCCTTTCTTTTCAAACAATATTATTAAAACATTTTTTAACATTGTGTATCTGAAACTATGACAGGACAGTGAATTTTAAGTCATAATCAACAGCCAAAATAATGATTTGAACTTTATAAATTTGGATTCGCTACATTGTTAAATAAAATTCAAAAACACTGTTTTGATGCTTAATGCTTATAGGTACTAAGCTTAACTGTGGAGAGGGACCATCAATGTATACGAGGTACAAAGTTCCTGATCTGCAGTGGCTCACACTTATCCAATGAGATTAATTATAGGTAACATATATAGACCTTAAGTTAAAAAAAAAAAAAAAAGCATTTTAGAGGGGTATAAGAAAGTAGATCATGAAGAGTTTAATTCCGCTTAGAGAGTTCAGGCAACCTCCATGAAATTAAATTGAGAAAGGACCTTGAAGGAATAATAAGACTTCAGTAGGTGTACACTGGAAAATTAGGTCATTTCAGATAGAAAAGAATATACACACAAAGGCAGAGTCTCATATGGTTTTTAGGAAAGATACCTTTATTTAGGTATCTGTATTTAGGGTATAGAAAAGAGGGTACAGTGCTGAATTAACCATATACAACTTCTTCTTTGAGGCCACCAATGTGTCCAGCCATCACTCAGGACTTTCTCTGAGGTAGCCATGATCATTAGCATGCCATCTTGTCTCCAAATGCCTCTCATTGAATTAGAGGTCAGCTACTCCACAGGTTTGTCAGAAACCTATACATTGGCTTGGCCAAAAAGATGAATGAGGCTAATCACATGCCTTCTATGATTATTTGAACTTAGAAACACAAAGTTTCAGTGGGAGATAAAGCTGGAAGAGAAGATATAAAAAGAAGAACTATAAGGTAGAATCAAGGTCATGACAAATTAAAATTTTGAGGGGCTAGAAGTCCCATGAAGAGAAACCGTAAGGTTATGTAAGAGTCAGAGAGTAGTTTGTCCCTAGGGTTAGCTCAGTTTTAATGTGTCCTTCTTATAAACCTAACCTGGAAGGAATCTCAGGTTCTTAAATCAAAAGAACCTAGCTAATCCAGAGACTAGGAAAACTAGTGGGAAATTAGGCCACATTTTAGAGAATGTCTTGGGGAAAACTGGGTATTTTAGACTCTAAAACCAAGAAGTCTCTACTCTAAGTAAACCTTCGTTACACAATTATTTGTGCCTTGTTTTTAACTTTCATATTTAAAAAATATTTTATTACCACCTCCATTTTCCCCCTCCTTTTCCATTCCCTATCTTAAAAGACTTTTAAGAAATCCTTAGTTATTGAAATGATTTCTCAGCAGTAAGATGTAACTCTTTTGTTTTTTTAAATTTTATTTACTTATATATATAGAGAGAGCATGTGTGAGTGGGGGCAGGGCAGAGGGAGAGGGAGATAGAGAATCTCAAGTGGAATAAGCACTCTGTGCAGAGCCTCATGTGGGGCTCAGTCTCATGACCCTGAGATCATGACCTGAGCTAAAATCAAGAGTTGGGCACTTAATCTGCTGAGCCACCCAGTCGCCCCAAGATGTAATTCTTCATACTATCTGATCTTCATTCTGGCCAAACCTATTGTCTTCCAGGGGCTCACACTTATCCAATGAAATTAATTATAGGCAGCATATATAGACCTCATATAACCCAGCTGATTATATATAGACCATGTATGGACCTTAATCCAGCTGATGGATTAAGAATTACCAGTAGGTTTTGTTGGAAAGATACACAGATTCTGACTCACTAGTTTGGGAAGGAGACTAAGAATCTAGTCTTGTAAATGACCCTTAATCAAAGAGTTCAAGGATCACACCTTAAAAAAAAAAAAAAAAAAAACTTTGATGTAGATTTTTTTTTTCTTTTTTCAAGGGAATGTCTAGGGCACCTGGGTGGCTCAGTTGGTTAAGCAACTGCCTTTGGCTCAGGTCATAATCCCAGAGTACCGGGATGGAGTCCCGCAGTGGGCTCCCAACTGCACGGGGAGTCTGCTTCTCCCTCTGACCTTCTCCCCTCTCATACTCTCTCATTCTCTCTCTCTCAAATAAATAAATAAATAATCTTAAATAAGGAATTTCTAAAGTAAAGTTTTATTTTGTTTTGTGAGGGACTGAAACCAGGAAGTAAGCTGTTAGGATACTGTAGATGAGAGCTAAGTAATTGTGGGGAAAAAAGGTGACTATTGATATAATAAATAATCCTTCATAAAGTTCCTTTATTATAATTTAGAATGACATATACCATCTTATATCCTCATGTCTTGTCTATTCCAGGGGAACTGAACATAGTTCTCTATAGATTGATGTAAGGATTAGTACTTCTGATTCCTGGATCTAACAATCTAACCAAAGCTAGCTGAGCAGATGACTAAGAAAACCCATGGGTGAAAATAAATTTGGCCAGAATGAAGATCAGATAGTATGAAGAATTACATCTTGGGGCGCCTGGGTGGCTCAGCTGATTAAGTACCCAACTCTTGATTTCAGCTCAGGTCATGATCTCAGGGTCATGAGACTGAGCCCTACATGGGGCTCCACACAGAGTGCTGATTCCACTTGAGATTCTCTATCTCCCTCTCCTTCTGCCCCTCCCCCTACTCACACATGCTCTCTCTCTAAATAAATAAAATCTCCAAAAAAAAAAAAAAAAAGAACTACATCTTACTGCTGAGAAATCATTTCAATAACTAAGGGTTTCTTGAAAGTCTTTTAAGATAGGGAATGGAAAAGGAGGGGAAAATGGGGGTGGTAAATAAAATATTTTTTAAAATACGAAAGCTAAAAACAAGGCACAAATAATTGTGTAACAAAGGCTTACTTAGAGTAGAGACTTCTTAGTTTTATTTATTTTTTATTTTATTTGTTTATTTTAAAGATTTTATTTATTTATTTATTTGACAGACAGAGATCACAAGTAGGCAGAGAGGCAGGCAGAGAGAGAGAGAGGAGGAAGCAGGCTCCCTGCTGAGCAGAGAGCCCAATGCAGGGCTTGATCCCAGGACCCTGGGATTATGACCTGAGCTGAAGGCAGAGGCTTTAACTCACTGAGCCACCCGGGTGCCCTGACTTCTTGGTTTTAGATATTAGTGAATTTAAACAAGATTTTTGTGATTGATGAGAAGTGGGGAGTTGATAATGGTCATCCACAAAGAGCAAAGCTCTGAGTCCAGTATTTCTGCTGTATTCCTACATATTATATGGGCTGTTTCTTTTCTTTTTTTTTTTTTCCTTTTCTTTTCTTTTTATTCCCAGCTGGGGCCTTTATTTAATACAGGAAAATGACTTTACTGATGAACTGTTGACAGAAAGCCATCTCGATCCCAGGAGCCTGAGATCACGACCTGGGCCGAAGGCAGAGGCTTAACCCACTGAGCCACCCAGGCGCCCCTGGGCTTTAATTTTTAAGAACACAGTTTTCCTGTATCTCTCTATGCGCCCAAAGACATATAATCTTCCAGGTTGTGAATCAATACTGATGTAAAGGGAAGAAAGGGAACTAGAGAGGTAGGAAAACCTGGTAAGTTTGAGAAGACTCTAGTCCTTCAATTAGAATGTTAATGATAAATTAGAAGACACACAGGAATCCCTCAAAGCATTTTTGGCTTGAATTAGCACTCTAACCCCTGAATTCCCCAATTTTTATCTGTGTTGCAAATCAGAGACTGAGGAACTAGACTCAGATGGGCTTTGAAAGTTACACATAATAGTCAATCTGCACAGATTTCTAATTGCCCTAACTTGGAAAGAACGTACACATTTTTTTTTTTTAAGAACATAACTCCGTACAAAACCAGACCGATAGCACTGCAGAATAATTACAGCTTCCTCTGGTTGCTATGACACCTCTTATACCTACGTCATCCTGTATCATAACTGTTTTTGAGCGCTAGTAAAAGAAGATAGGATAGTGACATAAGATTAAAGGTATGAGGGGAAAAAGATCTCACTAAAGGTGACATTAAGAAATAATTTAACGTCGGCCCTCCCCGGTGGCTCAGTCAGTTGAGCAGCATTGGACTCTTCTCTCACCTCAGGTCTTGATCTCAGGGTTATGAGTTCAAGCTCTGCACTGGGCTCTATGTTGGGTGTGGAGCCTACTAGAAAGAAAGAAAAAAGAAAGAAGGAGAGAGAGAAGGAAAGAAAGAATTTAATGTCAGTGTTTTAGTTAATGGAACCATAATTATCTTCCTAACAAATATTACCACATATGTCTTATGATGCATTGACTGTAACAGCTTGTACTCGCGGGACGGGTGGAGCAAGAGTTTTAGTTTAAAAGCTTCTTACAAATGTAAAAATATAATAAATCCAGCCATGACAAAACCAGGAAAATGTTTTATCTTTTCTTTAATTAACCCCTAAGTGGTTCGGAAATAACTTAAAAATAACAGAAAGTGGCCCTGTTTTAGGGGGTGCCTGGCTCAGTCCGTTAGGCATCTAACTCTTGATCTCAGGGTTGTGAGTTCGAGTCCTGTGTTGGGCTCCATGCTGGGTGTGAAGCTTACTTAAAATGGACCCATTTTAGGGGGAGGATTCATCAGCAGAGTTCTCAGCAATGAAGAGTCTTTTATCCTTAGCTGAACCACCTTCATATGGTAGGATGTCAGAGCAAGGATTCACCCTCTTGGTGTGAAAAAGCAGGCTGGCTCTTGAAGGGAAAGGGAAAGGGAGAGGTTAGGAAGAGGAAGGCGGTGTGGACAGAAAGAATGGTAATGAGTTCAGAGGAGCTGCTTAATCATTTGCCTACCGTGGGCTTCTATCTGGATCGGACCAAAAGGGCTTCATTTAATGAGAAGATTTATCTTTGGCGTCTATGAAGCGAGAGTTGATCTGACACTGTTTAAACAGGCAACATGAGAATGCAAGCGTTTAAAGCTGGTATATTACTGAAATGTTCAAGAAATCTCATCACAAATACATTCAAAATACACAATCTAAATCCTTTTTAAAGGGCACCTCACATTAATCCCTCAGCTGGGGTTCCTCGTTTTTATAGCATCATTTATCACTTTAATGTAACGTTAGTTTAGCAGCTAAAAGCCAAGGCAGAAAACCTGCTCCGAATGTTGGAACATTAATGACTTGAGCAAAAAGGAAACACTTGAAAGACCAGCCGACGCTCTAGTTCTTTCCCCTAGGTTATAATCACAGATGTAGGAAGCAATTGCTGCTATATAAATAATACTGCAGTGTGGTTAATGTTGGCAAGACAAGACTTATTTGGGACAGAAAGGGTAAATAACAAAAGGTTTGACAAACTGACTCAAGGGAAAAATGTATGTTTATGTGTGCAGAGAGGGAGGGGTAAGAGGGAGAGAGATGAGCTCAAACCCTTCTTTGATTCCAGTGCATATTTTTCTAGACAGAAAATCTAGGGGTGGAGATGAGATGCAGGGGGTGGAGGGTGGAAATACCAGGGCATCCTAGCAGCACAGATGGCATCAGGACTCATGCCTCCCACTACACCTGAGGCTGTGGAGGCTGCAGGAGAATGCACGGGTATGTGGATGTGGGGAGGGCTGGGGGTGGCACTCCATTTGGGAGGGGAGAATCCCAGTGTTTGTGAAACCAAATTCCCCATACTGCTTCAGCAACTCCTTTTTTTGCTTACCTAAAACATACATCGGACATATATCTGACTCTCTCCCTAGCTAAGCAGGATTTGGGGAAAGACACGTACCTTTTCTTGAGTCACCTTGTCCACATTTGTGAAATGCACCAGGGATCGGATGGTGAGGGTGAGGGTGTCTAGATGGACATGTTGAGTCCTTCCAGCACCAATCTTTTATGGATTTACTTTGCTATTATTAATATAGTTGATGACTCTTCTTTTTATGCTGTCTTTGGTGCTCTGATTATATCATATCAAAGGACTAAATGTGGGCCTATTTTCCAGGCTTCAGAATTTCCCAAAGGCGGAGCCATGTAGGAACATCCCAGAACCCTCAATGTCACATTATTTAGTGACAAAGATTTTCTCCCGACCAAACTCCAGCCAGGCTCCTCTGAACCCTTTTCTTGACGAGTCCTCAACCTTGGCTTACAAAGACTTGAACAAAATACTATCATAACAGATTAAGGCTCCATCCCTAGGATGACCCTAGGTCCTCTTAAAGTACCTGCTTAAGGAAACTCAAGGCTGCCCAAGAATTGACTGCTTGTGCCAGTCAACACCTGAAATGGGACCTGTGTCTCCCAGCCTGTATTGGAAACCATGAACCAAGTCTGATGAGCACCAGTTAAGAAATCCAGATGGGCAGGGCACCTGGGTGGCTCAGTGGGTTAAGCCTCTGCCTTCCGCTCAGGTCCTGATCCCAGAGTCCTGGGATCGAGCCCCACGTCGGCTCTCTCTGTTCAGCAGGGAGCCTGCTTCCCTTCCTCTCTCTCTGCCTGCTTGTGATCTCTGTCTGTCAAATAAATAAATAAAAAATCTTTTAAAAAAAAATCCAGACGGGCTTCACGGGGATCAACCCCCACCCCCGCTGCTTTTTGTAATTTTTACTTTCCTGACTCTGCTGAGCCCCTACTCACTCCCTTCCTTCTTCCCCCATTCTCCCTTTAAATGCCCAGTCACTTCTGTGCAAATCAAAGTTGAATTCCGTTCACACCGGACTTTTTTCCTCATTGCAATAGTATATGACTGATTAAAATCTATTCTTACCTCTTTATTATCCAGCCTTTTTTTTTTTTTTTTTTGACAATAGACAGCTGAGCACCTCATTTCAAGGTGAATACTTCCCTAACACCCTTTTGGTTCAAAGGGTAAAATACAAGTTTCTTATCATGCATTTTATATAGTCCATGGTGGGCATTTCCTATCCACCCCACCTCTTCTGTCTTTGGGGCCCATCTGGCTTTTGTTTCAATCTCAAACACAGCAGATGACATTCTCTGCTAGTGAATCCTATTTTCAGCTCTCTTGGGGAAGCTACAGAAGCTGAGTTATGCTTCCAAATTTACTGCCAGGTTTAAAACAATAAAAACCTCATACTTATTATTTCCCTCTGACCTAGGGCAGGGTCTAAAATGACTGACTCCAGTTCCTCTGCAAGGACATGAAAGCCTGTTTTAAAAAGTATTTATATATCAAGGGACTACTTTGGGATGGCCCTCCGTGGCTTGGGGGTCTCCCAGGAGTGCTTCCCTGCAGAACGGAGCCTCTTCCCCAACTGTCAGCAAACAGAGCCTGGGGAGGTGGATTGGGCTTAGCTTTGTGTTGAGCTCTTTCATTCTGCATAGCAGAGGCTGAGTGATCCCCACATGCTAGTTTGGACTTTGGAGTTTTGAAGAAGGATCCTCACCTAAGACAGTGCTAGGGCTCCTGGCACCTAATCTGTCCTGACTCTGTTTTGCTTTAGAGCTTTGCTACTCAGCAGAGAACCATCAGCATGGACAACATCTGAGAGCTTGTTAGAGCTGCAGGATCCCAGATCCTACCCCAGACCTATTCAATCAGAATCAGCATTTTTGAAAAGACCTCCAGGTGAGTCTAATGCACCTGAAAGTTTGAGAAGCACTGCTGTTTGTAACACTCTGACTCTTGCTTCTTCCCAGAATCAGTACAATTCTGAATCTTTGTCTTCCTGATATGCTCAACAGGCTAGAGATAAAGAATTTTCCTTACTCTCTAGATGCTTCCTACATAGACTACAGGACTACTCAGTAACCTGCCCCACCCTACAGAGTCACCTCTCTGCCTACCTACCCCTGAGCATCTCTCATTCATATCCCATTTCCCTCCAAAAATACAGGACTTGCCACCTGCAGGCTGGTCACTCCCTAGCCCCACTGTAATGCCCTTCTTGGTTAATGCATCTTGGTTAACACACCTGTTTCAGGTCAGCCTGTCCCCATGAGCCTTATACTGTGGAGCATACCCCTTTTGTGCCTCGAGCTGCCCAGAGCTGCCCAGAGAACCAAGATCAGATGAATCACAGTGCCGATTGGGGATTCTAGAACATGGACCAAGAGACACAAAATACGGGATTTAGCTCCATCTAGGAGCAAACGTAATTTCGCTTATATGTCATTGTTGTGGGACTTGAATGATAATGTGTACAGAAGCACTTGGCCAAGTCAAGCACTAAAACACTATTTGACCAAGAGGTAATTGTGGGATTGAATTGTAGATCCACGTTGCATCCCTCTTACAGATATAATTTAGAAAATATTTAGGGACTGTGATAAATGAGGAACAAAAACTTAAGGGGAAAAAATTCTCATTTAAAATAAGATTATGATTGAATATCTTTCCTTTAGTTTTATTTTTTGTTCAGGTTATTGTACGGGTTTAACACATTTTTGAACCTTCTCAAAAAAGACAGAGGGGGAAAGAGCTGAGGAGACCCTCCTTATTTTGGCAATCCAGAGCCTCTATGATGTGATCACAACATACCTACATTTCCCCATTTCTCACTTCATTTCTCCCTTTACCATCACCTCACTCACTCACATAATTATTCCTTCACCTATTTACTTTCCTTGAACACACTTTGAGTTGTTGCCTTTTCTCTCAACCTAAAAAAATGCTTCCTTCTCCTTCCAACTGTACTTGTGAAAAGCTAAGGTTTTTGTTTGTTTGTATGCCAAAAAAAACTCACATTTCTTTATGTGTATATCTGGATTTGTGTCTGCCCGGGAAATGTGAGGGGAAATGTTATCTCAGTCACTGTTGTTAGAGGGGCGGCTCCTTCTTTTAGGATCATGCAAGAATCTGAAGGGAGAGGGTTTACAGAGTCCAGGAAACTTGGACAACAATTTCTGTACCTTAATCATGCATATCTTTATGCATGATTTACAGACAAGTTAAAAGATATCTGTGACCAAATTTGGTCCACAGGCTGGAAGTTGATGACCTCAGCCCTAGGCTTTAGGATACAAATTCTTACCTAATCCACCTAGAATGGTGGAAAGAGAGAAATTTTCAACTGACTTTTCATTTTCATAAATTTCTTACAACTCTGAGAATAAGACAGAATTTGAAGATGAGTAGATGATCCCACTCCACGTATTGAAACTCTGTGAAGTCTTCCCAGCTTAGCTCAGATGCCTTCCATGACTTTCCTGGAGACAAGGAGTACTTTCTACATTGGAATCAATTAGTATCTCTTCTGTATTGGACAACATTTGTATCCTTCCTTTGCTCCCCTCTTCTCTCCCTCCCTCCCTCCAGTTCTTCCTTCTTGCTTTCCTCTGACTAGTTTAATATCTGGGATTCAAATTCAGGGGATAGTGTAACTCAAAGACTGGGCTCTTAGTCTTGGAACTTACAATATAGTGAATGCACTGGTTCATTAGCCAAGCCAATACTCTTCTAAAGAAATTTCATGTGGACTTAAACATGACTGCCTTGTATTAAAATAGTTTATAGATATATACTTTTCCTCTACCATACCTTATATAATTCTTTTGAAGGGAAGATTTATACCTGATTGATTTTTTGATCTCCTATAGCACCTGGCACAGTGATTGTCCCATGAAGTTTCCCTCATATTTTATGTAAGTATAAAAAATATGTATTGAACTACTTATCCATATCTGAACATTATCAATTCCTTAGGCTCTGGTTTAAACTCATTTAACAATTGCCTCTCTTCCCCTGCTCCCCCCCTTTGTCCTATCCTACTTTGTATATGAGAAGATTCAGAAAAACATTCCATAGCATCAAGGGGAATCTGATGTCCCTTATGAGCTTTGTGTGTTGGAAAATGTAACAGACAAAGAGTCAGGAGACATAGACTTGAGTTCTGATTCTGTGAGTCTATGTCATAGACATCATTTTTCCTCTCAGAACTATTACTCCCACAAAATGAGGTATGAATCAAATGATATCCAGTCTCCTTTCAATCCTAGCAGAGCAGAAAAGTGGCTTGAGACTCAGGCATGTTAAGATGCAAATCCAACAACTGTATGAATTTAACAAATTATTTAATCTTTAAGATAAGTATAGTGCTTACCATAATACTTGGAAACTAGAATGCTCTCAGTAATTATTAGTTATTTTAATTATTATACTATTCTCAATTATTATAAATCCATGACTTTATCTAAGGCACCTATATATGGCAGCTCATTTTTTATTATGGGCTGTAATGTCTTTCATTGCTTACATTAATACACCTTAAATTGTCTATAGTTACATATCCTGCATGAGACACTAATATGGACATGGAAACTGAAAAACTGAATCATGCAAGGAGTTGTTTTATAACTGACATTTCCTTGATTTATTTCCCACTCATTTGACTTGCTTTTCTTTTCAACCTGAATTGACCAGATTTATGGTTTTGTGTAGGCACAACGCATGTCTGATCCTTAGGAACTGACAAAAGAAAAGAAGATTAAGACAGTGAATTCTTTATATTTATGAATCTTTCTGAAAATTCATCAAGGGTTTCACTTTTACCAAGAGCAATCAGCAGACATAGGCAATACACATGATTTCTCATTGAGAAAATAGTCAACTCCCTCTCCTTTGGGGACAGTCATAAAATGTTAAGAACTCATCTTAAAATATGAATCTACTGAAGACCCAACTTTCATTTAGAATCATTAGAGTGTTTAGCTTCAACTCCATACAGATCCAAATTTGTGGTTATTTATTTTATACCTATACATCTATTATTCTTTGCACATTCTGTTATTTGAAAGTTTAACAAATCTTCCTCTTTGTTTTTAATCCAGTAGCAGAAACATTGAACCAAATTAGACACAAGATGGATTTCTCTGTCACTCCACCAGAATCTTCTCTCCAGTTGAGATATATACTTTAGAAGTTCTTAAAAGATAGAAATATCCAGACAGAAACTTCCTAAGTGTGGTGAGGGGTCAACTTTACTCTCAATTGTGTCAATAGTTCCTACCCTTCTTTTTCATTACAGAATGGTTTCACAATATTAAAAATAGGAAGAAAAGGGACAGTTTTTGGAGCTAAATTGAATATGCATTTTTCAATGACCCAAATTGCTGCTCAAACCTTCCCTAGGGTTGGTTGCTAGATCTGTTTTCGACAATCTTCTCTCCTTACTCTACTCATTCCATTTGTATGACACTGAGATCATTATTAATTGAAAGTTATCTTTCTTTAAACTATGATATTCTAAGATGCTATTTTTTTTAAATAATTGAGCTTCATTCTCTCTACAATAAATACAACCCTGTGCTGAAATGTATGACAATCTTAATTCCACTGATGTAGCAGGCTGGGTCCAGTCAAGAGGGAAATGGAAACCACTTAGATTAAACAGGGGAAGTCGAATATTAAAAAAATTAATAATAACCACTAAAAGGGAGTAACCGCAAGATATAAAGAAACTCTATATGATGCCCTGGGGCTAATGGAGTGCCAAGAAAGCTCATACTTGGAAGAAGTTCAGACCTCATAGAAGAAGGTATGGTTCAGCCACAGGATAACAAAGATGGCTAGAACTGGGCTGGAGATCAGGACAAACAATAGATAATCCTCTGATTACAGGTGAGCTGCAGGAAGTCAGCAGTCTGTGGCGTAGGGGCACCTTGGGAATGCTGGCACCCCCCGGGGCAGAAGGGCTTCAGAGCCAGGCTGGCCATGCTGAGTTGGAGAAGCGCCGTACAGATGAAACCACTGCTGGGTATGTGACCCTCCAGACCATAGGAGCTTAGTACTCACCCAGAATCTGAGCAGGTGGCTGAGAGGTTATCATCAGACAGAGGCTGTAGGATTCTAGAGAGGCTGTCTTCTGAGCTCATGGCTGAGGGAGGCTCCACCAGATGTTTTCACACCCGCTTGGCAGACCCCCAGGAGGCAGAGGGAGCCTCTTCCTTCTCCAATGTCCCACTGGTGCACTCTACTGAGCAATCTTGGTGCTCTCTTAAGGAGAAATAATTATAAACATTCTGGGGTTGAGGTACCTGGGTGGCTCTGTTGGTTAAGCATCTGCCTTTGGGTCACATCACCTCGGAGTCCCTGCTCAACAGGGAGCCTGCTTTTCCCTCTCCCTCTGCAGCTCCCCCTGCTTGTGCTCTCTCTGTCAAATAAATAAACAAAATCTTAAAAAAAAAATTCCAGTGTTGATCAGAATATGTTTTGAAGGGTACATTTGGAGTAGAAAGACAATAAATTGCTAACTTAGTTTTCTAATTTTATTGTAACTTAGCTGTAATATGGGAGAAAGTTCTCTGTACTTAAGAATCAAACAATCAGGATTAAAATACTAGTTTTACTTATAAATGTTAGCTATGTGTAATTTAAGGTATACATTTTGCTTTCCCAAGTTTTCTTGTCTGTAAACAATGCACACTACCTTCCTCGAAAAATTACTGGAAGGATTAAATGAGATGTATAAGTGAGAGCACCTAGTACTGAAAATGTAGATGTATTTTATTTATTCTATGTCTCTTGAAATCATTACATTTTGCTAATGTAATGCTTTTGCTAATCCTTGCTTCAGGAAGCTAGATTGTTGACAAAAAATAAGATTAATTCCATCACTCACTTTTAGATGTCAAAGAGGCTTTGGAGGTCACTGAATCACCTCCCTTGACAGTTGAGGAAAATGGGTCCTAGAGCCCAAAAGTGACTTACCCCGGTTTATAAGGAGACAAAGTGGTAGGAATAAAATTGAGACTTGGATATACCAGCTGGCTGATCAGAATTAATAATGAAACCCAAAGCAAAAGCCCCAAATAAGCAAAGCTCAGTTTTTAATTTGGTTTTTAACTTATCTCCGTGGTTGGTGGGTGTGTGGTAATAAGAGCAATGAATCAAGTTAGTCAGGAGGGTTAGGGAAGATTTGTGTGCTATGGATCTATTTTGGTGTGTGAAGAACCTTTTGTAATCTGACCCGAGTGTACTCCCTAATTTAGATGATGACAAGGTTTACTGTAAAAAGGGGTCTTTTCATCATTAGACATCAGGTTCATGTTTTTTCTGGAGCAATTGTTCGGAACTCTTTCTGAAAAGCACTCTTCCCTAATTGTTTAATATACTTACTAGTTCCTAAATCCCGTCACTGTTTTAGCCCCAGCATTACTCTGCCCTCCTCGTGAAGAGAGCTCAGTACGAAATGCTGGTTGCTAAGCAGTGCCTATTTTTACTCCACTTGAGCAGAACAGAGAGGCCCACTCAATGAGATGTTATCATTGACACTAGCTGCAAAGCGACTTCTGCAGGTGAAGCATTCATGGGTGTTTCTGTATGAACTCTATGGACTCCATAGTGTGGCATCCAGGATGGGGGTGTAAAACTGAGGCCGAAAACCTGCCCAAGGAATGTGTTAATAAAATAATAGGAAAACCTCAAAATATATCAACTCATCAAATACTTATTGAGCTCCAAGTATGGCTTGGCATTTGGAATAAATTACTGGACTAAATAAATTATTGACAAGATCTCCTGCCCCTGATTATATAGTTTATAGATTAGATGGGATAAGAGACAGAAAAACAAAAACACCAGAATGACAAATTGGGATAAGAAATAAACGTAGCTTAGACAGAATAACACTGAGAAGGGGAGCGTGTTTTTGTGCGTGTGTGTGTGTGTGTGTGTGTTTGTTTTTTGTTGTTTTTCTGTTTGTTTGTTTTGTTTTGTTTTGTTTCAGACCCATTTAATGGTTAAGACAGAGGGCTGCTGACATTGACCTTCCCATACACATCCTTGTTTTTTGTTGTTGTTGCTTGTTCTTTCATTTTTAATCTTCTAATTATCTATCTATCTATTTATTTATTTTCTTTGTTAGTCACAGTACAGTACATCATTAGTTTTTGATGTAGTGTTCCACAATTCATTGTTTGAGTTTAACACCTGTGTTTTAAATAAGAACAAGGAGGACAGCTTTCTGAAGCCAAGGTATAAGGACCAAGAAGGTGCCACTCTTGGGATATGTATTCCAGCTCCAGCAGCATCTTCTGCAGCAAATGCTCTGGGGGATGCAGGGCAGGTGGGAAGTGGAGAACAGGGCCGTAGGGAGGGAAGGAAGGAGCTTGCTATGGAGGAACTGAGAAAAGACCATTATGAACTGGCATTTAGTGAGTTAAGGACATGAGGTTGAAGTTACAGACAGAAATTTGGTTTCAGCTACAGAGAGTGAAAGGAAATCACTTGGACAGCTTAATGCTGTGAGTGATTTGATCCATTTACATTTTTATTTTTTTATTACTTTTTAAAAGATTTATTTATTTATTTATTTGAAAGCAAGTGAGCAGCAGAGGGAAGGAGCAGATGGAGAGGGAAAAGAAAATCTCCGGCAGACGCCTCCTGGGAAGGGAAGCCGCTCACAAGGGGCTCTATCTCGGGACTCGGGAGATCGCGACCTGAGCGGATATCAAGAGTCAGAAGCTTAACTGACTGAGCCACGCAGGCGCCCCGATCCATTTACATTTTGAAAAGATCATATTCATTTCCAGGAAAGAAACTGATAGGAAGAGGATAAGAATGAAGCAAAGAGTCCAGTTAGGAGGCCATGGCAAAAGTCCAGGAGAAAGAACGATGGGTATTTGATAAGACAGGTAGCAGTGGAGACAGCAGAAAGGCAAATCCAAAATGTATTTAGGAGGTGGAAGAGAAGTAACTTGATGAGGAACTTTTGGTCTTCCACCACAAACCTGCTCATTTTACAGTCTTCCCCTTTGAGTTCATGGCCATCCATCCTTGTTCCACGGAGTCCTTCCCTCACACCCTTCTTGCCAACAGTTAGCATTCTATTGGCTTTATGTTAAAAATGTATCTAGAATCAACCACCTCTCACCACCTCTATGTCTAAATCCCTTGCTGAAACCACTGTCATTTCTCATCTAGATCATTGCAACAGACGGCCTGCTTCTGCTGATTTCCCTGCAGTCTGTGATCAGGGCAACACTCAGAAATATCCCATCCCCTTGAAAAATGGATCAGATGGTGCTGATCCGCTGCTCAGAATCCACAGCTTCGCATCTCACTCTGAATGAGAGATACACTGTGGTTACACGACATGGCGTGGCCAACGATTATATGTCTGACTTCCAGTGTAGTATGCACATGGGTGTCCTCGCTATTCCTCTGACATGACAAGCTTGCTCCTACCTGAGCCTTTGCCCTTCTATCCCATCCTCTTGGAATCTCTTTCTCCAGTTAGCTATGCGATCCCTGCCTCACCTTCTAAGTCTGTTCGAATGCTACCTTCTCCAATAGACCTTCTATGACTGCCCTGGATAAAATTACACTCTTCCCAGCATCCTCTACTCCATTTCTTCCTTATTCTTTTTCACAGAATTTTTTTCATCTGACATACTGTATCTTTTACTTTTCATTTTGCATTAGATGTTAAACTTCATTAAGTGGTGAAAATCTTTAAATATACTTTAATTTTTAGAACAACTTTGTATTTTCAAAAAAATTGAGAAGACAGAAGAGAGTTCCCATACACGTGGCACCCGGTTTCTCTTATTATTAACATGTCCCTTTACAATGGTGCCTTTGTCACAATTAATGAACCAATACTGAAACATTATTTTTATTGACGAAAGCCTGTAGTTTAGTCAAATTTCCTTAGTTTCTCTGTAATACCCTTTTCTAATCCAGGATCCCATCCAGGACATGATATTACATTGAGTTGTTACCATGTGTCCTTAGGCTCCCCTTGGCGTGGACAGTTTCTCGGACATTCCTTGTTTTTGATGATTTTGAGAGTTTTAAAGCGTACTGGTCAGATACATTGTAGGAGTGCACAAAATATCCTCTTTGGGGAATTTTCTGATGTTATTCTCATGATTAGACTGATGCTGTGAATTTTGGACAGGAAGGTCACAGAAGTAAAGTGCCATTTCATTACATATAGAGAGTGCCTACTATCACCATGATTTGTGACTGATGGTGCTGCCCTTGATCACCTGGTTTGTCAGGCTTCTCCGGTGACTGTTATTTTCCTTCTACCCACTCTTCCGTATTGTAATCTTTGGAAGGAAGTCACTACATTCAGTCCATATTTAAGGAGGAGCAGTTACACTCCAACTCCTAGGAGGCAAAGTGTCTTGTAAATTATTTGGGATTCTTCTGCATGGGAGACTTGTCTCTTCTCATCAATTTAATAAATTATCATTTATTTTTATCAGTATAAACTTGAGGATATTTTATTTTATACTTTAGGTTAGATTCCAATCCTACTTTATTTATTTATTTATTTTTTTAAAATTGTCCCAGCTCTGGCCAGTGGGAACTCTTTCAGTTACGCTTGTGCCCATCGGATGTATTACCATCAATTTTTTTTTAAAGCACTTTCCTACTTTCTGGTATTAAGAGGTGCTCTAGGCTCATCTTGAATATTTCCTGTCCCAGTCCTAGAATCAGCCATTCCTCCAAGAAGCAGTGGTGAATCTTTGTCAGTTCAATTATTTCTATATCCCTAAACCCAGTCAGTACCTGGCATAGAGGATTTCCTTCATAATTTTTTTTTGAATGAATGAATGAATCAATCAAGGAATGAATTAGAAGCATGACTGATGAATAGGGCTCTTTGGGTCAGAACTCCCTCCACATATCTGACTGTTTTCTTACCAGGGAAGGTGAGATCTAGCACTGGCAGAAAACCTTCCATGAGCAGTATTGCAGGCCTAAATTTGCATCATTCTCAAATATTATTATATTTTAAGCAAAAGTCATCTCGAGCAGGGTGTATGGAAATTTGCAATTCATTTATTTTTAATTACTAAGCATTGCTTTCTTTAGTCAGAATTAATCACTCTCCCCTCAAAACTCCCTACCTCTTCTGCCCTAATTAGAGAACTTATTTATTCTCCCTCACTTGTCTTGTCTCTCTTTCTGTCTCTCAGTTGGCAACAGGGACCATGTCTTATTTTGTGCGGGGCCCATAGCACCAAGGCAGCTGACGCACAGGAAGCTCTCAGTAAGCATTCAAAGAGGATGGGTTGCAGAAGGAGAGATTATGAGAAAAAGATGAACTGTCATTGTTTGAAGGAATTGTTCAAATTACAAAGCAAGTATCAAAGATTACATTTTTAGCCATGGAGAGTTGACTGAAAAATTTGAACAATTGTGGGACAGAGGAAACTAAAAGAAAAAAAAAAAAAAGAATCCATTCTCTGATGGGGTCAAATAACTCTCCTTTTTTCCCACTTGTATTTCTGTTGTTTCTTATGAATTCAGATAAACAAGAGTCTTTTTCTGTATGCACTATCACCAAATTCAGGATAACCCTGAGATACGGTGTAACTAACTCATTTAAAGATAGAGGAATTGTGGCTCAGAGGATGGAGAAATGATCTGTCCATGGTCACAGTCCCTGCAGTCTTGCCTTCACTCTCCTAACTGCCATGCCTCCTCGTTAGCACCTAAGCAGGAGGGCTCGCTGAGATTAACATCCCTGGGTAAAAGTGGATGGTCACAGTTAGTTACCTTTTCCATTGGAAGATACATGCTGGCTGCATCACATAGTGGAAAGCATAACTGAACTAATTCAAAGGTCTTATATTTTTATGCATTTAACTTTCCTTTAAGTAGGAGAGGGAGTGCATATTTAAATGCCAGGAAAGACAAAGTTCTTACTTCCAAATATTAAACAGCTGAAACTTAGAACAGAAGAGGAGAAAGCGTGCAACAGGTAGCAAGTACTGAGCAGGTACAAGTTGCCTGTAGACAGCTTGTTATTTAGTTTGCTGTCTCATGCTTCAGCAGGCGAAGACTATTAGGAGATGTTAAACAAATTGTCCCTGGTCACACAGCTCTTCAGTAGCAGAACTGAGACTCACACCCAGATTCTGTGACTTCCGTGTCTGGGTATGTCCTCTTTACTGCACCATTATACTTCCACTCCCCGGGACTTGAACTATTCTGATTATAGTTTGAAGCCAAGTCTCACTGTGCCTGTGATACCCATCCTATCGATGTTGCATTGATTTAATTCATTAGTTGCGGCTTTCACTGTTCAATCCAGTTTGGTTCAAACAATATTTACTAACTGCCAACTGTGTTTTGGGGCACAACATACCATGTGCGGGGTCGAAATAAAGAGATGAATTCACCTGATCTTAAATCGGAAACACACGTGCACATTTAACTCTGTTGAAGGGAATGTATTGAAACTTCTTAAACAGATGGACAAAGTGCTATATAAAGTATTGTGCATGTGTGTTTGTGTGTACACACACATATATATAGTAAGAGTACTGCCTGGGCTGTGTGGGCTGTGTGCGTGGGCACTGGTGTATACATGCATAAGAAAAATCAGCACTATAAATTTATAGTTGCCCTCTATACATATCATATCTATACACATCATACATATATATAAATGTTATTATTTAATTTTTGTAGGTTCCGTAACCCTCCCCTCCACCTTGAGGCCTAAAGCTTAAAATGGAGCTTAGTGGTTATGTGCTAGCTTGTATACAACTCAGGAAAAAATGCACATTCACTTTTAAAGTATTTTTTCCATGATGATGACAGTGGTGATGATCTGATTATGGCTCAAGACTTTAGAGACAGAAAAAACAAGAATAACAACAAAAAGATGAAAAGAAAAAAATAGAAAAAGGACTGATTGGAAAAAAAATTTCTTAAGAAAAGAGACTTCTTCACAAGGACTTGGGATTTTCTCATAAGTTCATTTTTTATTTCAGTCTTGGCACATTGTATAAGCATGCCTTATTTGTCAAATTCCAAATTTATAACTCTCCCTTCCTATTCTCTAGTCTCAAATTAATTTTCTCTGTCATACCTCAAAGAAGTTCAGAAAAAAAAATGCTCTTAGGCTGCTCCATTTGTCCTGACATACATAAATGGTGAGTTTATAATAGTCATTTTATCCAGCTAATCTCTTCAGAACATTTGTTCTTTAGTCACTGTGAAATTCACATATAAGAGCAGGTCACTTGCAGTCTGACCTTTAAAATTTTTCGTAGTAGTATGCATGTCTTGCTGTCATATGTTGTCTCTCCCTCACTGTCCTTTGTAAGAGATGATCCCAAGTAGGAAGTCGTGTGCTTGAGTCCAGACAATTGGATAATCCCTCTTTCCCATCTCCTTTGAAATTTTAGCTATATGCATGCTAAGACTTCTATTAGCAGAAAATAAAACATAGTATTTAAAACCACTTAATGAGCGGAACTAATCTATTTCTCGCTAAAACCAAGAGTAGGAATAACATGGGCAAAAAGAGACCTTAATTTTTGGAATGGAGATTAATCTAGGAAGAACCAACATAGGATACAAAGTGAGAATGTACAATCTTCGATTTTAGCAGAATTGTTTAAAACGAAGGAATATACATGGAGGAGACAGTTTGCCAGATAGAAGAAATTGGGGTGATTTCTTTAATTTTTATTTTTTTCTAAACTCCTTTGCATTCTGTAACTGTCTATAGCTCCCATCTTCTTTCTGTGGTATCTGTTTGTCTACTTTTTTTTTAAAGATTTTATTTATTTATTTGCCAGAGAGAGAGAGAGAGAGAGAGAGAATAAAGCAGGGGAAGCAGCAGGCAGAGGGAGAAGCAGGCTCCCTGCTGAGGAAGGAGCCCAGTGCAGAACTTGATCCCAGAACCCTGAGATCGTGACCTGAGCCAAAGGCAGACACTTAACCCACTGAGCCACCAAGGTGTCCCTGTTTGTCTACTCTCACCTCTTCTGAGATTCTAAAAATTTGTTGAGAGCAGAGAATGGGTCAGATTTAGAATATTCTTCCCCATAATCCTTGCACAGTACTTTGTAAGTAGCGGATGCGTGGCAAACAATGATTTATTGGTTGCAGGCCTGAGAAGGGAAGCAAGGCTAATATGAAGGACACATATATTATAGCCTGTGGTTTCTGTATCCCTGAATTGTGCTGTCAATCAGTTGAATTTTTTGTCCCATATCTTAGATTAGGACATGCCAATGCAGTGGTAAAGGCAGCCACATTATTTAATATCCCCTAATACACCAGAGCTTCTTAAGTGACCAGATATCAGGTTATTACATCAGCAAGACTGGCTTGTGAAGCCAAATCACATGGCACTTGGGCTCGTGACAGACAGCTGCCATCAACAATGTTGGGAAAGGTGCTGGCAGTCTCCCTCTCGAGATGCCAATTTCACTTAATTAGTTTGCAGACTAGACAATTTTACCCACTCATTTTGCACTAAGATGCTTTTCAAAACCTTAGCTCTGAGTTGTGGGTCTTCAAAGGTAAGGTAGAAAATTTCAAAGGTAATGATTATTTAATAAGAACAGAGTATGAAAAACATTGCTGGAGCAGTCCATATGAAATAATAAGGACAATTACAATAATTTTAATAAAAATCATCTTTTTTGTGTCTTTCTCAAGGGGAAGTCAACTTGTCTCAATAAATCACAATACAGGACTAGGTGTAGACTCAGAATACTGTGAAGTCAGATGATGAAGAAACTGACCAGTTCTGTGGGACATGGAGATAGGCAAATTATAAGGTGGTCTGCAAGGCCCTATGAGGGTTTGTGTCGGAACACGTCTTGTACTGTGTAAACCAAAGCAGTGTTGTAATGAGAACACGGGGTGGCCGATCTGGATTCAGGTCCCTTTGCTGACAATTTTTATGTATTTGCAAGTCACATCACCCAATTTGAGCCTCATGGTAAAATGGGAATAATAATTACTGCTTCTTAGGTTTCTTCCATATTGTTTTGAGGATCAGGTTATAGAGGTTAATGCCCTGTACAGTACACTGAAGTGCATAAACATAAAAATTGTAATTATTACAGCAATTCTAGTAAGGCTCTTTCCCTCTTTTTGAACAGTAAGGTAGGAGCTGGCTCCCCACTTACTCTTTGTTTGGTACTTTGGACTTCTTACAATAAATCAGGAAAGCATTTTAAAACCATATGTTTCCGGCTGCAATGTTGATCCAGCAAAAAGTGTTTATTGAATGCTTGTGTTAATCAATAAATGTTTATCAAATATCTATCACATGGGAAGAATTGTGTTCGACTTTGGGGAGAATGAGAATTAGTATCAGCTGTGGTTCTCTTATGGTACCTGTAGTTCCTTGGGAACAAGAAACGAATTAGAAATTCATTTTAAGTCAAGGAGTCGGGGTGGAAACTTCCATTTTCTGTTCACAAGTAACGTACTAGACACCTGGTAGGCAATTCAAATGCATAATCCCTTTTCATCCTCACCAGTAACTTACCTTTTGAGATAAAGGTTTTTTAATCTCCAGGTATAGAGAAGTCAGATATCATTCAAGAATCCATCATCAATCAGTCAGAAAGTTGAACAACAGCCCAAGCTGGGTCTTGGGCAAATAGTAGGAAGGACCAGTCAAGTATCGTGGGGCCTGTTGTGAGTGTCCCTTACTCTATTGTTTTTAATATGGTCCCACTTTCATGTGCTCACAGAGCCACATTTTGGGGACATATAGCTCGGCACTATCTTTCCTTCTCTTTTTTTCCAGGGTTCTGCTTCATAATGAACTCCTCATTTAAATCTTAACTGTTTTATAGATGGTGGTTTCAATGATTTCACTTAGGCTCACAGAATAGTTGACTATCACAAAGGGAATGAAGGCCCTTACCTCATTTTTACAGTTACAAAAAAATGTGGCATGTTAAATAACCTCTAGAAACATCCGACATGTTTGTGAATTTTAAATATGTTATAAATTATTTTGTGAAGAAAAAAATGTATATTTATTGAAAGAATAAACACTTAAAGTTAATATTTTAAAGTATCCTTTAAAAAGTACTTATTATAAGGAATATTTACCGGATTATGTTTTTCTGTTGATGTGCATTACAAAATTGGAGATATAGTTCAATAGCAAATTGTTTTTACAGCATTAGATATGAACAGAAACAAAGTAAGCTTACTAATCTCATAATACCAAACATCTAAAAGGAAAAAAAAATTCAATAAAACAATAATAATAATATCAAAAAAGAATCACAAATTAGATCTGCTAAAACATAAACCATTCACTAATACTCTCAGTTTCTTTGTATCCTTGTGATTTTCTGTAGTTCATGGTTTAAATTCCAGTTTATGCACTGCTCTTATCCCAGACTAAATACATCTTTTGATTTCTCTTTCTGAAAAAGGCTTCTCTATGTAGAAGTTACTTATGCGTGCACTTTTCCATGGGGTGGAAGAACATTTGTTTCTATAGGTGAAGGGGCTTAAGGGTACACTTATCATTTGTTTAATAAAAAAAAGTTTATTAACATGTATACCTCATGTATATTTGGGAGTAACTCCCCAAGATAGCCTGAACCACCAGCTTAAATGCCATGTTTAGCTAAAGACAAAAATAAAGTGGAGGCAGAGAGGCCACTTATGGGGAGGTTACCGGAAAAACCACGATAAGCAAGAGTGAGCTTTGTGATACGGATTTAAATCCATGCCCTTTCCATTGATAACATTCTCTTAAAAGATTTTCTTTATGTATTTGAGAGAGAAAGAGCATGAGGGGGGATGCAGAGGGAGAAAGAGGAGAGGAAGAAGCAGACTCCCTGCTGAGCAGGGATTCCCAATGCTGGGCCCAATCCCAGGACCCCAGGATCATGACCTAAACTGAAGGCAGCCACTTAACCAACTGAGCCACCCAGGCACCCCAAAAGTACGCTTATCATGATAAGCACTGAGTGATGTATAGAATCACTGAATCACTGTATTGTACACCTGTATGTTAACTATACTGCAATTAAAATTTTAAAAACTTAATAAAGAAAAGAACATTTATTTCTGATTCTTTCCCATAAAAGAAATGATATTAAAACCCTGTTTTTGGAGGAGTAGTATCAATTTATTCTTTCACAAATATTATTGTAGAATAGTATAAATAAAATATCACAAAGTTTATACATATACAGTCCTACACATCTTAATGCTTCACTTATTTTCATTTTTATATTTGATTGCATGTCTATAAATATGAGTTTTGAATTGTTTTCAAATTTAAATATCATAAGATTTTTTAGATTATTTATAATTATAACATCTAAGGATTATATCATACTCTATCACATGACCTGTCAATATGGACTATATTTTTCTTACTTCCCAAATATCAGGTTGCCATTATTTTTTAAAAATTTTTGCTGAAATATACTTAGTATTAAATTTACCATCCTAACCACTTTCAAGTGTACAGTTTAGTAGTAAGTACATTCATGATCTTATGTAGCCAACATCTAGAAACCTTTTCTTTCTTTTTTTTTTCTTCAGAAACCTATTCTTTCTATTGCAAGACCAAAAATCCATACTCATTAGACAATAACTCCCCTTTCTCCATACTCCTAACCCTTGTTAACCATCATTTTATTGTCTGTCTCTGTGAATTTGACTACTCTAGGTGCCTCATTTGTCTTTTTGTGATGGCTTACTTCACTTAGCATAATGTCTTCAAGATTCATTCACATTGTGCATGTATCAGGATGTCCTTTTTTTTCAGAGTGAATAATATTGGGTTGAATGTATATACCACCTTTAGTTTATCCACTTGTCAGTCAATGAACACTTGGGTTGCTTCTACCTTTTGACTATTGTGAATAATGCTGCTATTAAGAGAGGTTTACTAATACCTATCTGAGACCTTGCTTTCAGTTTTTTTGGTATATACCCAAAAGTGGAACTTATGGGATCAAATAGTAATTCTATTTTTTAAAAATTTTTGGAGTAATTACACTGTTTTCCATAGAAGCTGCACCATTTTACATTCCACCAAGGGTGTACAAGGATTCCAATTTTTCTGTATCTTTGCCAACATCTGTTATTTCCTTTTTCTTTTCTTTTCTGTTTTTGTTTTATTCTGTTTTTCTATGTGATGGTATTTCATTGTGGCTTTCATTTATATTTACCTGCTGATGAGTGATGTTGAACATGTTCTCATGTGATTGCTGGCCATTTGTATAACTTCTTCGAAAAAATGTCTATGCAAGTCCTTTACCCATTTTTTAGTTGAGCTATTTTTTTTGTTGTTGTTGTTATTGAGCTGTAGAAGTTCTTTATGTATTCTAGGTATTAACCTTAGCTTACTATTACATTTTCTAATCAGTATCTATGTGGTTACAGTTTCCTTTTTGAATTATTTCTTTAGGTAAATTTCCAGGATTGAAATTTCTGATTTGAAGAATATAACATTTTTAAGATCTTGATTTTATTTGCCAAATTACTTCTTCAAAGAGTTGTGGCTATTAACTTTAGCATGATGAGAATATAACAGTGTAGCAGTAATCCCAAAATTTCATTAGCAAAATTAGTTTTAAGTCTTTTTCAATAACAAGTGTAAAAATGTTCTTTATTGTTTACATTTGCATTCCTTTGATAACTACTGAAGCTCAATACTGTTCCAAATATGTTTGAAACTATGTTTCCTTATTAATTAATAGTTTGGTTACATATTTTTCTATTTAACTACTGGGATGTGATGTTTGTCACATGACTTTTCAAATATTCTGCAATATTAACTCTATACATATATCTCAATTTTAGTTATGTTTTAGTTTTCACTATCGAAAGTTGTGTGTGTATGTATGCATAATAATTAAAGCTCCTTGACTTTTTTTTGGATTATTTATTTATTTATTTGACAGGCAGAGATCACAAGTAGGCAGAGAGGCAGACAGAGAGGGGAGGGGGAAGCAGGGTCCCCGCTGAGCAGAGAGCCTGATGCAGGGCTGCATTCCAGGACCCTGGGATCATGACCCAAACCAAAGGCAGAGGCCTAACCCACTGAGCCATCCAGGTGCCCCAAGCTCCTTGACTTTTAAAATGTGATACTAGATTTTATTTTCTACTATATTTTCTACAATTGTATATTTTCTATGATTTTAAAAGCAAGGTCAACCTGTACAAAAATTTTTCAAGGTACCTCACAATTGACATGTAGAGCTGTGGAATTTATACAATCTGAGTCTCTCCTGAGTGGTGACCAAAATGTCAGCCTATGTTATTACGTAGCCACCTGAACATATTGGTGGAAGGAAATGTATCTTTTAGAAACATAGCACCAATAAATAAAATGGCCTTCAGGGGCAATGAAAGTGTCTTGATGTCAGCAGCAGCAATCAAAGGCATATTGGAAGCACTGTGGCCAAGAAAAGAAAGGAGGGTACTGGTTTGGGGGGAGGAGGAAAGGCTGAGAAATGCTATCCCATGAATTTTACAGAACAATAAAATTAAGGTCTCTGACCACAGAGGGTCTTTACAAGGACCCAGGATGAGTGGTGATATTAAATCCTGAGACTTTGGCCAAATTCCAACTTGGGTAATTGCATTCGGTCAATTTTAAATTCCCTCTGCAGTTTCTAATGCAATGCCCTTCTGTGCTTCCTGTTGCTAACCTGCTGCATGCAACTGATCTACGTGGATAAGTAACTGGGGCTCTCTACCCTGGAGAAGGCCTTGAAGGTACCAGGGGGAAAGTCATTACAAATGTCATTTTTGTCTTTCACTTTCATGGAACCCACCTCCCAACACTTAGACTGCTACAGAAAAGTCTTCGAGTCTTTAAGTGTGGGGTATTTGGGATGGGTATTCTTCCATGACTCTACTGACACCTCTCCAGTAGTTGGGGACAGTGAGAATGATCTTCTGACTCCAGCTCAGACAATCTGAATTAGCTGACCCTTCTAACTCCTATCACCTGTGTGACCTGAAGCAACTCATTCCCTTACTTGTCAACTTTGAAGGGCTTCCCAAGGTTTCCAAAGACGATGCTTTAATATAGCCAAGCCTGCCATGATGAGTTTCCAACTAGCCTTTCTTAACTTATTTTTACCTACTCCCAGCGATAGAGACTAAAGTCAAGAAACAAGCGCCATTTCTTTCTTTTCTCCTTGTTGCAAACATTCACGCCACCCTGCCTCTGTCCCTGCTGTGTTCACTGCCTAAGTGCCTCCCACCTCCCTCCTTTCTCAACAAACCCAGTCCATCTTTTGAGACGGTTCTCAAATACCCTCTCCATGAAACTTCCCTGATTTCCCAGCTGGAAGTCGTCTTGTATTCCATAGTGTGAGTGTGAATGTATATGGTTGCTCAGTTTTCATAGGCAAAATCTATCTTTTTAAGTTTATTGTGCACTTTCTATGGGGTACAATACAGGGTTTTACGTGTACTAGTTGTTTTAATCTCTGAATTGTTTTCATCTTCATTTTCACATGATAACCTTTCTAAATATCAAAACAGATTTTACATAAGTAAACAATATGATAGTTCATTTGAGATTAATAAGCATATGCAAAAATAGTCAAATAATCTCTTAATTGGTCTTCCTTCCTGTGGATTTTATGTGATACTCAACCGTGACAAGTGTGCAAATTTTATTAAATGTATTTTGCACCTAATTATCTTAATTACCCTTAATTATCTATTGTGATAAAAACCCTGGGGTCATTCTCTCAGATAAATACATTTTAAACATACAGCTTTGGAGTTAGATTAAGTGACTATTTGTGAACTTTTCTAAATTTATGTTTGAACAAAAACGTGATCTAATATATGCACTAATATATGGCCAGTAAATCCAGTCATTCTCTAGTCAAATTTCAATTATTAGAATCATTCTGGAATGAGGTGATTAATTTCACTCTATGCCCACAATCTGCAGGTCAGCCTAAGGACTGGGCATCTCTAATTATTAAAGACAAAATGAACCGTACCCAAAAACCCACTAAAACAAAATTAAAAAGCAAGTTCATGACCATTTTAAAGGTAAACAATCAGAAGCTCAGCAAGTAGACATGACTGTGTCAGGTGGCACAGAGAATGAGCAGTCACACCCAGATGGTAACCCAGGTCATCTTGCCCCAGTTAAGTGTACCATTATGCCTCTTTCCTCTCTGAAGCATCCACTCGTCCTTCTATTTTGCAGGATTTCTCCGTATCTGGGCTAACTCTTTGACAACTATGACTTTCACAGGTTATAATTGTAGGAATACAACAAACCAGATTGCTAATTATGAATAAATTTTCAAATTAGAGAAGTCTCATTGTTGCTTTTCTTTTTCCTGGTTGGTATTTAGACAGAGCCATATTTGCCCCAGGCCCAACGATCCCAAGGTATGCCTCTGATGCTGTACTTAATAAAGACAACCTCTGACTTTAGGGAATGCAGGTGCTCCCTCAAGAGGGGCCCCTGTTAACTGACTCACTCATTTTCCAGGGAGGTTATTGCTCAATGAGTCATGAGTTCCCATGAATCGTATGTGCATGAATAAAGACTTTCGGGGGGAGTACTTTACTGCGACGGAATTGAAGATACTGGCTATCATAAAAAGTCAAAGTCTGTCACCTGTGGTAATGGGATTTTCTTGATCTGAGTACTAGTTATGTGGTTGTATTTACTTTGTGAAAATTCATTACGCTCTACACATGTGATGAGTGCAAATTTACATATTCAAGTTACACTTCCATAAAATATTTATCTACAATAATAACAAAAATGCTAACAAGACAGCACTGCCTTAGCCTGGCTTTTAGAGCAGGGCAGAGAGTGAGGGAAAAAATGCCAAGTTGTAGAGTCAAAGCTTAAATCCCGGCTTTCTATCTTCTTAGCTCTGTGATGTTGTGCAAGCCTTATTACCTCACTGGGCCTCACAGATTTCTTCATATGTCTCTCAAATAGGAAAAAAAAAAAATACCTATCTTCTGGAGATGTTGTGGTGATGACATGATGCTTGTAAAAAGCACCAGGAATAGAGAGCACCTGGCCCTCGGTAGGCATCAGTAATGCACACATTTGTTCAAACACTTTTTATGTCAAGCACCATTCCGGGATATAAAGGCCAGTGAGTTAGAGTTCTTGCTCTCTAATGGGTCATTTCAAGAGGACTTCCCCCCTTTTTTCCAATATCTAATTAAAGTACAGTTTTCTAGCCCTTTCTCCCACTACTTCCCACATGTTCTTCAGACAGTGAGAGGATTCACCCCACTCTCCTTTCCCACCTCTCAGGGTCATATACAAGCCTCTCCCTCTGGGCTTCCATGAGGATTGTGCTGTGCTGTCTCTTTCCAGAAGCACTTACCACCTCATGTTGTAATGGATGAATAAATGAATGTTCCCTTGTCCTGTATAGTTGCTCACCCCTTCCCTTCTCGTCATCATGAATCTCAATTCCACCTGCCTTTCCAGTCCCTCCTACTGGCACCTTCTCAGTTTCCTTCCTCGATCCCCTCCAAACAGAAGCACTTTTCCTTCCTGCATACTCCAAAAGTATTTTATCTGAACTTTCTCATGGACCTTAGTGTAGCATGGAGAAGTCTGGCCTTCAGAAGGTGTTAAATCTGAGGCTTGCCACTGAATTCAACTCCAACCAGCTGCGTGGCCTTAGGCAAGCAAGCTTCTCTGGCTTTATTTTCTCCACATGGAAAGCAGGGAAAACTAGGTCTATCTTTCAAAACCATTGTAAAGTTTAGAAATAATGCATGTCGGAAGGCCATGCCACCTAAGAGTTGTTCGCTGAAGAAGAGATATTATTTCAACCCTGCTCTGCAGAATCTAAGTAGACATTGTGTCTTCTTCTATAATGAAAGATCTATGCCTATCCTACCACAGCATCCCCTCAGTGCCTGCATAGAGCAAATGTTCAACCCATGTTTGAATAAACGAATGAATAGAAGATAAAACAAATTTCTTAATGCTGGTGGCAGAGAAAAAAATCCCATACAAAGTCTCTGAATCCCAGATGACTATTTGAAAATCCTTCTCTGGCGATGAATAATATAAGTGCCTGCCTGCTAAGGATCATTCAGTTTTCCTGCTGCTGCACAGGGGGAAAAAAAATAAAGAAGCAGGAGAGGAAGGCTGAATGACACGGCCCTCTTATAGTGCTGTAAGAACAAGCAATTATTAGCATGACTTTACCTGGCACTGATTGGTTGTTACTCACCAGATGGTGAACCACAAAGATTAAGTCTGCTCTAAAGAATATTGCGGTGGTTTGGCTTATGAGATAATATAGGTGATGATATTTCTATAAAGAGAATCCCTTCAATTTGGATTAGATTTTGGAGGCTGGAAGCTGGTAAATGTGTTGTTAACTACATACAAGGCCAAGTGAGCACCATAAAGGTAAGTTTCTCCTTTCTGCATGCAAAGTTCTTGTCTTTACATTTCCTGCTGTAGTGAAGTGTCAACATTGCATAATAACCATCCTCCAAGACTTTATTAAAATCCTGACCTTTACTTCAAAGCTTCTGTTTGGAAGGAGAAAAGCAGGGAGAGAAAATTAGGTCTTTTCTAACAGTCTCCAGGAGCTTTAGGCCATAGGCCAAGAAGACTCAGGCTGTCTTTTGGAAAACATGTCTTTGCCCGTCACCCTGTCACTCATCTAGATATGCTCCTGTGACGGAGGGTGCAGGAGGAGCCTGACTATGAACACAAGCATTCCAAGGGAGGTGAAGCCAGCTTTAAAGGAGAAGCAACTGGGAGAATGGTGTTTCTGGTTCTCCGACGACGGGTACCTAGTGGAAGAATCTAGCGGCCTCTGAGCACGACAGAATTCTTAGCACATAACAACTCCATCCAAACCCCTGTGCTAAGTAAGAGACTGGACCAAACTCTAGCGTGACTTTTAACAGCATAAGGCTGTGCCCCTGTGATGACCCCAGCCTCCCGTTAAAATGCCTGTCTGAGAAATCTCAAGGCTGCCAGGAAAATTTCCTGTCTGTTCTAGCCAACATCTGATGATAGGCTTCTGACCTCCTTTTCTTAGAGCATTTACTAAAAAGGGCTCACGATTTCACAATCGTGAAACTCATGTATCTCAACACTGAAGGAGCTTTCTCAAGGACCTGAGAGCCACTGCTCTGAAATGTCATCATCAGGAAGGCCAGTCTCTGTGGGAGGATGGGACCTTAACTTCAATAACTGCCGACCAGCAGATACGGCTGGCCTAATCGTATTTACATTGACCAATCTCTTGTAATGTTTTTTTTTCTGACTCTCCTGAGCCCCTCTCCTCCCTACTCCCTCATTCTCTTGAAACACCTGAATTTCCTCTGCACAAATCAGAATGAAGCTTAGTTGTTTTATTTTTTCTTTTAATTTACATTTGAAGCATTTCTAGATTTTAAGCTATCCGTAGTCACAGAAAAATCCATTTTCTTTGGATTTAACTAAAGTCCAGCTGTGTTGAACTTTGACACCTCCTTCCGGAGTTACCTGATCCTGGGGCTCACCTCCACCCCTAGGCTAAGAGAGTTCTGGAAGGGATCCTGGAAATCCCCCCTTCACCTCTCTCCTTCCAGGGCTTCATGTCACATAGCCTGCTAGGTTGAAGGATAGGAATGAAGAAAGTCTCCCTCTGCACAGCCAAATTTCCTCTTCCAAACCACTTGACTTTCAATAGTATTTGGGCACCTGAGCACATATCACTGGTGAGATAAGGCTGAGCTCTTAGTAGTCTCAGCTTAACAAAACTATGTTCAACCTGCTTGTCACCTAGATGAACGGAACTGAGGGGAGAGGGGCTTTCATCAGGGGCAGAGACTCTAAGGAGCAAGAAGAAGCACTGACTCGGAAAACAGGGCACTGCAGAGGCAATGGGAAATGGCATGATTGAGCCTCGCAAGGGGACAGCCAGAGAGCAGCTATTGGGCTTGGATGGGGACCCAAGGGAAAAGGGCTAAGGAATCTAAAAAGGGGGAACATAAAAGGACAGAGAAGGTGACATCACTAATTGTTTCATTGTTCACATTTTTCCTTTTGGCTCAGTCCTGCTCTTCACCTTCCATCCAAAAACTTAAAGTAAACTGTCTCTGCTCTGTACTTTCTTTCCTCTGCACTCAGCCAAGAAAAGCTCTTTATTGTTTTGTTTCTTCTCTTCCAATTATTCTGGCAAAAAAATGTAAATCAAAGGAAGGGGCAAGGAATTGGTCACTTAATATCTTTGGGTCTCAGTCGAATCATGAGCTTTTTGGACTGGATTCATAGTTTAGCAAATGTTTATTAAATGAGTAGTATATCCAGACTACTGTCTATTTGCTAGGGAAACATCATATCTCCCTCCTGGAGGTTACATTGCAGCGAAGGCAACATCCTAAAGGCAAATTAAAAAAAAAAAAAACAAAAAAACAAAATTAAGATAGGGAATGAAAGGAGTATTTGATATGGTTGTCAGGAAAGGGTTTCATGAGAAGGTGACAACTGAGCAGGGATGTGAATGAAGTTAGGGAGCAAGCCAGGGGGAAGAGAATTCCAGGCAGAGGGAACCGGAAGTGCAAAGGGCCCAGCATGAGAACATGTTAACATGGGCAGGCAGCAGAGAGGAGCACACAGTAAGAGACCTGGAAAAGTAATTCAGTGCCAAATCATGAAGGGCCTTGTGGCTACTGTAAGCGCTCTGGAAATTTCTCTAATCATAATAAGAATTCACTGAATATTTGAGAGCAGAAGATGACATTTTATTACTAGTAAAAATAACAATTAATATTTATATAGTACTTCATGTGTGCCAGTCTCTTTTCCAATGAATTCATTTAATTTTACAACTCTCTGATGTAGACATTATATTATTAGTTAATTTTACAGATGATGAAACTGAGGCACAAAGAAGTTAAGTAAATTGATCAGTCATATTAATATGTTACAGATTTTGACCTTGAACCCAGGTGGTCTGCCTCCAAGGTCCTTGCCCTCAATGCCTATCCTGTATTTATTCTGATTTCCATTGCTAAGACCCTCAGAAGTGTGAGAAAAGACCTTGGAGGCTAGAGTTTAAGCAGAGGGCCAATGAAGGGAGAGAGGACAGTGATGCGGGCTGTGGTGGTTGTGGTGAAGAGAAGTACTGGTGAGATTTGAGCTGTATTTTGAATGTAGAGGAAACAATATTTGCTGCTGGATTGCAGATGAGCTCTGAGAAAAAGCCAGGGATCCATGGCGAATACAACTTTTTGGCCTGAGCAACTGAGTAGAAGATGGTGTTGTTTACAAAACTGGGGAAACTGGGAGAGGGGGTGGTTTGGTGAGGGGTGGAAATAGGTTTTTTTTTTTTTTAATATGTAAAGTTTGAAATATATATATGAAACACCCAAGAAGATATATAAAGGAAGCAACAGGGTAAAGAGAGTCTGGGTTTCAGATTGTAGATTTAAATTCGTGGGTCATTGTCACACCAGTGTTTGAGAATGCTAGTGTCTGGGTGTGATCTCCACGGAGGGAACATAAGCACATCAAGGATAGGCTCTGGGCCATTCTAACCTTCAGAGATGATGAAGAGGTGAAGGATCCAAGAAAAGAGTCTGGAAAGGAGCAGCAGATGAATCAATGGAAGACAAGAAGTCGGGTAAGAAGGAGTTCGAAGGAGAAACTGATCAACTGTGGGAAATGCTGCTGATGGGTCAAGTAAGATGAAGACTGAGAATTAACTACTGAATTTGGCTAGGAGGAGGTCATTTGGTACCTTGACTCTAAAGTGTTAGGGCCAAGACTGACTGGATTGGTTTCAAGGGACTAGCAACATTCTGAGGCATATGAGTAAAGATAATCTGAAAAAAGAGGTAGGGGTTAGTAGCAGAGGGAAGGAGAGTGTCATGCATTTCCAAATACTTCAATCCACTTCAGAATATTGTATCGAGCATCTTATACACACCCAACACTGTTAGGTGCTGACACCAGTGAGATCATAGCCTCAGTCATTCATTCATTTTTAGGGGAAAATTGTTTACTGAATGCCTAGTATGTGAGTTCGAAAACATTTTTTCTTAATTGTTGTAATAACATTTTGACATTAAAGCAAATTTAAAAATTATGCCTATACTCTCATAATCCCAACACATTAACACTTTTCCACAATTCTTTCAATTACTGGACATACATTTCCATAATTTTTACACAAAGTTATTAGTTATATCATAAGCCTTTTTTGTTTGTAGACATATTTTAATAATACCTTAATTTGACAGCAGATATTTTATTGTGTGAATATACACAATATTATTATATAATATATTAAATAATATTATTTCCTCATTTTCCATTCCCAACCATTTATGTTATGTTATGTTATCTTCAGACTATAATAGATATTACAATATTGTTTTTCTATATGTCTGTCATCCACATTAAGCTACGAGTAGTCCTTCCAAGTCCAGGACTATATGTGGTTCAGTTTTGAATCACCAATATGTCCCAGGCACCCAGTCTTGACTTCTAGGAAGCACATGAGACCGTATAGTGGAGCAGCTAATAAGAAGACGACTTACTGCCTTGGTTCTTATCTTGTGTTCCTCAATTGTAGGTTTGTAGCCATGGGCAAGATACAACTTCTCTATAGCTCATTGATAAATTACACATCATAATAGTACCCTTAAATGAGCTGATATATGCAATGTGCCTAGTACAAGGTAAGCGCCTATATAAGTGCTTGATAAGTGTATTATATAAGAACAAACGTCCATGCCCTGAATATGTTCAATGAATGAATAATAAACCAAGGAACAATTTTACTTGTGCTTTGCACAGGTAATTTTAAAAATTCTTTTGGATTATTTGCTTTTGCGTTCAGTAACCATATTGTGAGCATGTACTACGTGTCAGGTATCCAGTGACAAATAATTGTTTCTCTGGATTAATTTCCCTAAGTGATATCAGTAAATGCAAGAACGGGAACATTTCCACAGCTTTGATTATCCTATTATTTTGCCTTGGGGATTTAAGCTCCTTGAAGGCAGGGGCACTGAGTTTTGCACTGCTGGCCATCGTTACAGAGACTGCCACCTGCTAGTTCCACCTGCTAGTTCATTCAGCTCCCTTTCTTTTTTCATATCCTTTTTTCTCCTTTGCTTAATTACTTTCTCTGGATCTCGATTTCTTGGATAATTTAATAATATTCAATTAGGTAACTCTGAAGGTGGAAGGAAAAAATCGAGGAGGTGGTGGTGGGCAAGGTGTGTGTGTAGCCACAAGTCTACGTGGTAGACGGCCTTTGTGAGGAGGGGTCAAAAATGGGGACAGGTGATGACAGGGCACTGCCAGTCAGGAACAAATCACGAGGGACTACCAACAGAAGATTCTTATACAAAGAACAATGAAAGTCATTATAAACCCTGTTAGGTTGATTATGCAGACTACCATCTAGAATGGGAGAGAGCACTTGAGGTCTCTGACAGAAATCTGGAGAAATGGGAATGAATGAAAGGAAAGGAACATTTTTTGAGATTATTTCCTTCTATAACGATTCATTCATTCATTCATTCAATACACATGTACTGGGGGCCTATTTTGCGCCAGGCACTGCGCTAGGCACTGGGTATCCACCCGTGGAAAATACAGATTCAGTCCTGCTGTCATGATCATTTGTTTGTCCCACGACTGTCACTTGTGGCAAAGCAAGAGCTCCGGAACACCAAAATTGGGTCTGTTTCTTCCTGTCGCACTCTGTGCTTGGCACATGGTGGGCGCGCTCACATCCTGTAGTCTGAACTGATTCATGGCTTTGGTGCAGCAGGACAGCTAAGTACACAGAGCCGGGAGAAAAGGCAGGGTGGCATCGATCTCGCCTGGAAGACCAGGACCCTGCAATGAACGCATGTGTGCAAATCTGTGTATAGTGGGGGCGTATCTTCCCAGTGCGCCTGGCAGCGGGCCAATCACCGGGACCCACCCTCTCCTCTGCGGGCGCGCTCAAGCCAGCTCAGGCGGTGGCGGGGCGCAGACGGGGCCCGGCGCAGCCTCGCGTCGGTTCACAGGCAGGCCCAGCGCGGCTCCTCCTCGCCGCGGGCGGGGCTGCCCTCGGTGCCGCCCCGCGGCCGCGGCTCCGCGAAGCTCGGAGCGCCGGGGGCCGGCGAGCCAGGGCGGCGGGTGGAGCCCGGGCAGCGCGGCGGCGACCAATCGCGCCGCACCGAGGGAGGAGCTCCAAAGGGGGAAAAAGAAAGTGCGGCGGAAAGTAAGAGGCTCATTGGGGGAAGACTGGCCGGATCAGGGTCCCCGGGCTCCGCTTTGGCCAGACTCACCGAAAGAAGCAGTGTCGGGCGACCCTGCTACCCGTCCCCACTGGTTCTCTGCGCCCGCTCTGCTTCCCAAGAAAGGTGAGTCTCTCGCTGTCGTGAGGGCTCGGAGGAATCACCTACCCACAGAATCTCAGGGTGGAAGGACTCCTGAAAATAGTCTCGTTCAACCCTCTTATTGTCCAGAAGGACAAACTGAGGCACAGAGCGAGGCAGCAGCTGGGATAGATCACACAGCTAGTTAGTGCTGTGGTCGGGACTCGAACCCAACTGTCCAGAACCCCATCTTTGCTTTGTGGAGATTGAGGTACCGCAGTTTGGGGATGGCTGTGCGTTGCTGCACCCCAGTTCCAGCCCTCTGAGGGATCTACCCTGGCGTACCCCCGCCTGGGTATCTCCAGAGCGCGCTGCGAGCGGTGAGGATAGAAGAGGGCAGTGTGTCCCGGCGTGTCTCCTGCCAGGAGCTGTGACAGCCTGGGGAAAGGCTGCTTGCAGCCTCGCTCCGTCCTCCCCTGACCTGCTTTCTCAGAAAGACACCCCTGCCGAGGGTGTCTGGCTGGCTCCTGGGGAGGCGGTGGCGAGGGGAGGGACGTCGGGGCGCGGATGCCTGGGGTTGGTACTCACAGCTGTCTCCCAGCGCGGGGAGGAAGCTGGTGGTCCCGTAGGGGATAGGATGCCCCTCGGTTGGGAAGAGCTAGCTTCATGGAGCCATGGCCCCGTCACTTCTGAGTGCCGGGAGGCAACAAGGAAGCTGAGTTGAAGGGAAAAATCGCAAGCAGAAAAGCAAACTTCTGCCGTTTTCTTTAAGAACCAGTACCCAGTCTGTCTCCCCTCCACCTCCGGCCGTGAAACTGAGATCCACCGCGCCGCTGGGAGGGCTTCTGCTGCTCCTTTCCACAGATCCTGGGTTAGCTGCCGGCTGAGGAGGAGTATTTAGACCTGGTTTTGATTCCAGCTCTGCCGACTATTAGCTGTGTGAACTTGGTGGGGCAAGTTATCCAATCTTCTCGGTACTCAGTTTTTGCCCCTGGCCGCAACAGGGAGATGATAAAGATCACAATGAGCCCTGAGGGTAGTTGGAAGGATGAAATGGGATAATTCAAATGGTGTGTCTAGCGCAGTGCCTGGCCTGACATCTGGTTAATTTGAGATTGATGGACACTATTGTAAATATTGCTACACACTAACCCTGGAGACAGTGGATTTTCAGAACGGTGATTTCATACTACCTTGAAGTGACTTTTTTTTTTTTTTTTAATCTGGAATGCTGTGGCATTTTCTTATTTGGAGTTTGAACAGCTTTTATAGAAAGTGTTTTCTGAGTGCTGTCTCCATGTGACTTTGATCATGGATGCTTGAGCTGGAAATATCAAATTAATGTTTCTCAGTGATGCCGAGCCCCCTCGTTTTTAGGCCGAGCCTCAGTCTGTGAAGCCCTGGTCTGAGGCACCCTTTATTTGCAAAGACAGTCTTGAATTTGATGAGAATTATGAAGACAAGAGAAGTTAGAAGTTCCTTCTATGTTACAGACTGTGCTAATCCTTGTTTTCCTGCCTGTCTTAGGTCAGACAATCAACTTTTTTTTTTTTTTTTTTTTTTTTTTTTTTTTTTAATATTTTATTTATTTGACAGACAGAGATCACAAGTAGGCAGAGAGGCAGGCAGAGAGAGGGGGAAGCAGGCTCCCTGCGGAGCAGAAAGCCCGATGCGGGGCTCGATCCCAGGGCCCTGGGATCATGACCTGAGCCGAAGGCAGAGGCTTTAACCCACTGAGCCACCCAGGCGCCCCCAGACAATCAACTTTATGTTTTCTTTAATAGAGGAAAACAGCAACACAATTCTCACGTATTTCTTTGGGATTATACCGTGATGTTGCTAAATTCAGTCCCTCTGGACACAGACATACCTTATTTAAACATAAATACTACATATGCCTACTCTAGTCATCCTTAATTATTGTTATTTTAAAATGAATAGCTCCCCTCATATATCCCCACGAGGCTCATGAAAATTGATTTTATTCTGATTGACTTTATAGTTATTTACTAGTGTCTCCTGGCTATGCCGTTAAGTCCCCGAATTGAGTGTTCAGCATTTATAGTTGGCTGCCTGCTTCCCAGTTCCTTCCATTTGCGTGGGGTATTGATGAGTGCATAGGAGGGAGTGTGATACATCTTGAGGGAAGAGAAGAACTTGGCCGTGCCCCTGTAGGTACCTCCTGCACCAAGCCTTTGCAGGGGATGGGATCTCTTGCTTCCATCAGCCTGTTCTGTGTGCATTCATTGTGATCAGCCGGCCAGGATACGTCTGACCGTGTGCCTGAGAACTAGGGGGCCTGTGGGCAAAAGGAAAATGTTAAAAAATAAGGTCAGAACAAGGGGATGGAAGGGAGATTGGAAGGTAATTTTTTTGGTTCCGGCTCTTTAAAGAAAGGATACCCAGTTATACCTTTCCTCCTTATCCGGATTATTTGTTACAAAATTCATACATATAGATAGATAGAGAGAACTTTAAAATTTCCAAAACATATTCCATATATATTATCTTTCTTGCTACTTGCGATAGCCCTGAGAGAAGGACATGGGAGGCATATTAATGGTGGAAGGAGCTTAGGTTTTGTGGTCAAATTCAAATTTCAGCCCTAATTCCTCTGCAGCTAGGTCATACTGAGCAGTTTTTTTCACCATTTAGGGCTTTTGTTTTACTCAATTCTAAAATGGAAAGGAAAATGCTTACCCCGAGAATTCGTGTGAGGAGAAAATTAAGTGGAATAATGTAAAATCTATGTAGTGAGTAGTTGCTCATTAAGTGGTATCTCTTCTTAGTTGTTCTCAAAGACACTGAGTGAGACTCAGAGAAAGGAGAGGTTGCTAAGAGTCACATGGTTATTATGTTTCGGCCTGGAAGTAGAGCTTACACCTTGTAACTTCTAGTTAAGGGTTTTTCCCTGTCACACCCAACCCCGCCACTGCTCCAATGAGTTCTTTAACAATTTACCTCAGTTAAGGTGACCTTATTGGGCTGGTGTAGGGGATCCTTTCTGTCCCAAAGAGGAAATTTCCTTGCTGAAGGAACAGTCCATAAGCGTGCTCTGTAGAGGTTAGGGGGGTCAGTTCCTAGGAGAGGAAGTTCAAAAGCCCTGATCTCTAAGGCAACGATCCTACTCTCCTGCCTTTAAATAATGCACCTTCCATTCCTAAGAGGAAGGGGACTGTGAAGACATGAAGTTCAGAATTATATTACGTATTTCTTCCTGTTCTGAGTGTTTTCTTCTCCCTGTCATCCTTGTGCTAATTCATAGGGCAGTAAGAAGATTGTGCAACAAATGTCATGAGTGACCATAGTGTTCTTCACTTCTCTCACTAATGCTGGGGGTACAGGATGGAATGGAGAGCAGTAGGCAGAGGCAGTGTTTGCAAAAAAGACCACTCGCTGCTTGTTGACAGTGCTGATCACTGGTCTGGAGCCTCAGTCCTCCCTGTGGAAACTGATGGCTGCAGGCTTATGTAGGAAAATGAACAGATCTGTTTCTGGCCCAGGCAATGGGGCCATTTATCCGTTGAGACTCCCCACAGGCCATCAGGTTTCTCTGCTTTGCAGCAAGCAGACAGGCTTGCAAATGCAGTTCTGGGAGAAACGTTTTTGCTCCTTGCTTTTGGCATTTGGAAGCATATGTTTGCCAAAAGGTATCCAGTTAACGTCATCTTACCTGGCACTGTTAGAAAAGCAGAGTGTGGCTGGACGAAATCGGAGGAGGAGGCAGAAGAGAAAAATAAATAAATAAATAAATAAAGGTTATCTCCAGCATACACACAGTTTCATTTGTTGCTCAACTTTGTCAGGGCTTCTGCTGGTGACACAGATGTAGGATCTGGTGAGTCACTGTCGCCTTGCCCGTGAAATATTAAAGAGAGCCACCTACTGTGCTCTTTGCAAATTTTGGAAATTGCTCTGTGGGTGAAATGAAAACCCCAAAGAATGGAAAAGTTATAGAACATTTGGCATCTGATCTTTTGTGGGATTAATTCAGTTTAGCTACTCATTGGCTCAGGTTTGTTTGTTTGCTCGTTTTCTCTTTTAGAAAGTGAGAATGTACCAAGGGGATTGTGGCACTGATGGAGAGACCTCCTGGTAGCCTAACTTGATTCTGCCCAGCTCTGGCACCTGGGGCAGCGTCGAGTTGTGGAATCTGACAGGGACCTGAGGCAAGTTAGGGTACTGTGGTGAGCCTCTGTCTCCTCAGCCAGGAAACAGGAACGCTAATGCCTGCCCAGAAGCTGGAATCCCTATCCTAGCACCTTATTCACTGGAGGCATTTAATAAATGTGAATTCTGCCATTAGTTCTTTCAATTTATTAGTCGGTTAAATTGTGAAAATCAAAATGTAATAGCTATTTGCTACTGAACTCCATTGTGGATTGTACTGTTTTATAAGTATCACCTCATTTAATCCTTGCAGTGACCCTGTGCATTTTTGGAGGCAACTGAGGCTCAGAGATGTTAAGTAGGTTGAGAGGTCTGAGATTGTGTGGCCTCTGGACTAGAAGTGAGAGCCTGGGCTGGGACCAATGACCCACCCATCGCCATCCTGCCATTCTGAGTCTGGGATTACCTTGCCTGGAACTGAGAAGTCTCTAGCTCTGGGCTTCAAATGGGAGGTTCTTCTGCCCCAATACGTTGTTATTTTTCATTAAGATTCCCTTCAACTCCAAAATTTTATCTCCATATCTCATTGTAAAAGTCGAAGCTAGAAGGGTAAAGGGGAATAAAGAGAAAATACCCTTATGTTTTATGCCAAGATATCTATTTTCCGGTCAAACAGAGGAGGGCAAAGGAAATCAGCATTCATTGGTGCGTGCACTTCTGTCATTTCACTTAAGCATAAAAATAACTCTCAGATATATATTATTATCTGCCTTTTACAGATGAAAGAACGAAGGCTCAGGGAGACTTACGGACTTGCTCAAGGTTAGTCAATTAGTAAGAACTAGAACTGGTGTGTTTCTGAGCGCAAAGGCATTTGGGCTACCTTACCATGTTTGCTAGACACCACACCATCAAGTCGGAGGACTTGGAGAGTTAGATTCAGGAATGTCCCCTCCCTGTGTCCTCATACCATACCAACGCAGTAGCTGTGTCCTTTCCTCCTCTACCTTCCTATGCCTGCTGCTAGAATCCTTGCCTCATTCTTCCCAGTCTGTGGGACCACATGAAATACTTGTACTGTCTTCTTTCTGTCTCTACTGTGATTTTCAAAATTTATTTGTTTGTTTTCACTCTGGGCCAGTAATTTGTCCCTGTTGTTACTTGTCCAAGTCCCTGATTAGCGCCTAAGCAGCTGAAGAACATAGCACAGTGCCTTGTATGTAAAAAGTGCAGAGTGAAGGGAATGATGGCTTCATACTGTGTCGGGCGGGCCCAGTGTTGACATTCTCGTTTTCTTACGCTTTGCTCTATTACTAATTATCTCAAAGGCTGTCTATATAAACTTGGAAGGTAACTTTCATTTCCTTTAATGTTATGGTTACACAACCAGAAAAATGCTAAGGAATCACAGTCTCTAAGAAGGTTGGACATCCCTAGCTCAATGATGGACAAAAAGACATTTTTATCCTAAGAAAAAAGGGCTTTTTGCAGCAAACATAGGGAAGGGAGGGCTTGCTTGCATGTATTGACAGCAAGGCCAGTGTCAAGTGTCATACATTAATTACCTGAAAGAAAGTAGGAAGTTTCCAGGGAGGTGGGCAACTGCAATGAACTTCGATCTTAAGATTTCTAAAAACAGTGAAGAATGAGCATCCATCTAGCTATTATTTGATATAATTGGAATAAAGACAGGTGACCTTTTATATCTAGCTTCTATCCAGGAGAAGGCTGTGGTTTCTACCTGTCTGGCACATAAGTCCTTATGATTACACTGGCTTCCTCATTTCCCAATCAATGCTAAAGGCAACAGAAAAGAGAACCAGTCATTTTATAAACTCTGATATCTGAAAGTGTTCTTTTCATAGATAACACAGTTCCTTAAGCCAGTTATGGTTAGATGCTATGGTAACTTTGCTCAAGTTATTTGGTCTGTTTCTGCTTTCTTTTCTCTTCTTTTCTTTTTTTAAAGAATTTTTTTTTTTGAGAGAGAGAGAGAGAGAGAGAGCGCGCATCATAGCGGGGAGAGGGAGAAGCAGGCTCCCTGCTGAGCAGGGAGTCAGACACATGGGGCTTGATCCCAGGACCCTGGTATCATGAGCTCAGCTGAATGCAGGTGCTTAACAGACTGAGCCACCCAGGTGCCCTCTGTTTTACTTTCATCATCTATAAAAGGGGATAATGAAACCCATTTCATCAGGCTTTGATAGATGTCAATCATATGCCATAACATTTGTTAAGGGCCTGATGCCTGGGAATTTTAACCTTTATTATGATTAACAGCTGTCGTGATACTCAGTTGCATGCCCAGATTGATATGGGAACAGAAAGTGTAAGACTTAGGTTCAAATAATAACAGTTTTAGTTATGTAGAACTTTAACCACCCAAAATGACTTTTATTACATACACAGGCATGCACATTTTTTTTTTTTTTACAATAATCTGAGGTAATAAAGACATGCGTTGCCAACAACATGTATATCCTGAGTCTGAGAGGTTAAAGATTGCTAAGGCCACACAGTTAGCACGTAGTGGATCTGGGGCTTGGACCCCAGCTTTCTAACTCCAAGTTATGTGTTTTCCCCCCACTTAATGATTCAGTCCAACAGCCCCACTACTGGTTAATTGCGTTTCCTTCTCAGAGTCCTTTTTCTCATTTCTAAAATGAGAAATTTAGACGAGGTGCTTTCTAAGGTATGATGGTCTATGAATCTGTGTCTGTGGAGTGATGACTTGGGAGATACCATGAAAAGCTAAGAGAAGAACCACCGCGTTCTTTCCACAGAGGTACCCACACACCATGAGGTGGTGGGTGCCCCAAGTCCCAGATACCCAGCAGCCTAATTGTCCTCAGTGAGACCCACAACTGAGTGCCACACTGGGAGTTAGATCCATAAAGACACCTTCCGTGTCCTTCAGGATGTGATTCTACCACATTCCCATGACCTGTTAAATATTTTCCTCCTCAGGATCCAGGTTGGGGGCTGGGAAGAGAAAATAGCTGGCTGGGTTATGCACACTGACATTTATTGTATGGGAAATGAAAAAAGAGAGGCTTTTCATATAAAGCAAGCTCTGTATCACCATTAATCACCATAATCTTCCACAAAGAAATAAAGAGATAAAATATTTGGCTTTCATTTGAATTTTAGCATTATGAGTGCATATTTTCTGCTTTCTTCTTTTGAGCTAATTTAGTGCCCATGGAAGAAGCTTGGCTCTCATTGAATAAATATAGGAGTTCTTTCAACTTACAGAAATGATGGATGCTGGAGACTGGAAATACACACTAAATAGCACTTTTCTGGAAGATTAGACTTTGGTTTCCAATTAAAGAATGAAACAATGGCAGGGGTTGGGGACTGAATGGTTAGAGTTGGTGGTGGAAAGTTGGCTGGTTTAGAGTCATTGAATCCTAGATATTGCTTGCTTAGCCTGTGGAGACTTAGTTTCCTCATCTGGGAAATGGCAATTAGCATACTCTAGCTCTCTCCTAGATCGATACACATCTATATCTATACCTGTACCTGTATCTATATATTGATATATATTACCGAGGTTAAAATCAGATGAAATGTTTTAAATCCCTAGCACTTAATACCGGGCACCCAAAACGCCCTCCATAAACATTCATTCCTCTCCTCACTCAGCACTGTTATATACCCCAAAGCCTCAGCCCTATGATGAAATTCACACAAAACACAGATAGAGAGGGGGTGTGTATTGAGTAGATGTTTCCACTGGTCTAAGGGAAATTTCCCCAATTTGATGAACAATGGGGATGGTAAGGATAGGAAGTGAGAGTGATGTTTACCTTAAAATATCTGCAAAATTTTCATGTGGAGGAGGAATTAGACTGGTGAGAAATTGTGGTGCATGGATTATCTCCATCTGAATCATCTGGACAACTCATTAAGGAAGCAGGTAGTTAGGGCCTCTGCACTGAAGTCTCCGTATCACTGGATCAGAATTTTCTAGATCAAGAGGGAGTGTATTATAGGAGTCTGGAGTCTTGCTACATAGGTTCATATTCTGGCTCCATTGGTATAATTCTGGACAAGTGACTTAATTTCTTTGTGTGAAATGAGATAAACACAATATGTAACTCATTGGATTGTTAGTGATGACTAAGTCAGTTAATACGAATGAAGTTCCCAGAACAGTGACTGGCACAAGAAACCACACATTATTTCATTCAGTGTGTAAGATGGTCTTTAAAATACCTTGTAAGGCCATGTATGATTTGCACTGTTTCCTCTCTACCCCACTCTCTCAGATAACCATGAAGCTAACACCTTTATCTCCTTGAAACTTTTGCTGCAATGTCTTCTCAGCAAAGCCTATTTGGTTGCTTTGTATAAACTTATCCCCCTTCCTGCTTCCCATCTCCACCCATGCCGGTGCTCATCTCACTGACCCACTCTGCTTTTCCTTTTTTCATAGCGGTTGTCACCTTTACCAGCTTCCACATATTTAGTCTGTCCATTGTTTATTGTCTAGTTCACCCCCCACTAGAACGTAACACCCACAAGGCCAGAGACCCCGCTCCTTGTTCTATCCCATGAACAGGGCCTCGCGAATAGCAGCTACTTAGTCATGAGGAAATGATGAGTAAATGCATGCATAGACAAGTGTTAGTATAATTATTTGTCCTCAAGGGGTAGAAAGAAAGAGTTGGAACCGGACAAGAAAATAAATTACATATGTAATACTGAAATTAAAAAAAAAAACTTGTTTCATACACATACATATACACACGTATATACACTAATACACATATGGATGCATATTGCCTTGAGAAGGTGGCATTTGAATTAAGGGAAAAGCCTGTGAAGGAGCTAAGCTGGTCTGAGATCGTGGTTGAGGTGGCAGGGGCCAGGTGAAAGGGGGATAAGGACTGGGAATAAAGTCCCAAAATAAGCTGGGAGGTCACCGAAAGGATTGAAGGAGGGTGGTGACCAGATGTGCTGTATTTGGAGCCAGAGAGTGAAGGAAAATGGAAGAATTTATGTATAAGATGAGTTAAACTGCTTTGATCTCATATAGGGTCCTATGAACAGAGGAGAAAGAAAGTTGAGTTTCACTGATGTGTCATTCATAGACTTCCCCATTAGAATGTCTCAAAACACACACACACACACACACACATAGGTAAAAGAGGCAAAAACAGATTCCTTTGCTTTTTCTCAAATGATATCATTCTTATTTCCACATGTACCAAGTAATGGGTGAAAATGTATGCACTCTTGCTCAATTCAAATCAGCTGGAAATTTTACAGTTCTTGTGTAGGTGTTTTATGTAATCAGTCCCCCAAAACACTGGACCCAGAGCTATTTCCTTATAAGAGCTATTTCCTTATATTTTCCTTATAAGATTCTTAGTAGCAGTTTCTGAAATCCGATGTATCGAGGAGTAAGCATATGAAAGGCAAATTTAATTCCATGTAAGATCAATTTCTTCTCTCTGGCTCTACAAATGTAAATGGTGCCTAACTCTTCAAGAAATGGAACTCCTCTGTGAAGTCTTTACTGATATGCATACGTAGTCTCACATATGCCGGGCATCTTTCAAGTGCTTTACAAATATTAGCTTGTTGAAACCAAAGAATATCTGTCCTCTGTTATTTCTCTTTGTAGAATGGAAAACTGAGGCTCAAAGTCACAGAGGTTAGTTAGGTGTAGAGCCAGTATTTGAACTTGGGGCAAGTGTAACCACTTGGTTACACAAATGTAACCATTCTGCCCTCTGATTGTAAGTGACCCCAAATATTTTTTTTTTCATCACTATTTGTCCCACTTCATGGCGATTCATATGAAGGACTAATTCAATAAATGTCTTGAATCAGTGAATGCATACGTGACCTATTCTTTCACGTTATATTATTTCATTAGCATATAGTGGTAAAACGTGGCTTTTAGACTGAGACGGTCGGTATAGGGTCATGCTACTCACTATCTCTGGGATATGGCAAATTTACTTAGCATCTTTAAACTTATGTCCTCATCTGCATTGTTGGCACAAGAATAAAAGCGTCGTTAGGATTAAGTATGTGCATGAAGTGCTTAGCACAGTGCCTGGAACATAATTAGTGCTCAGTCCATTTGAGCTATTTTTATTATTTTTTGAACTAAAATAACCTCCCCAAACATGCTTACACTTACATACTCAGGCAGTTTTTCAGTTGTGCTTTTTTATTAACTTCCTTTAAAAAATCAGAGCCAAAGACCCAATCATATAATCAGTGATACTAATTTTGTTCTAGGAAATTACAGTCCCTTAACCTCAGCAGAAAACTCCTGCAGGTAGAAGGGCCAGTCCTAGGGAATGATGTGGGAGCAACAATGCTGCAGGACTGCCCTGTCCATCTCTGACATCTGACATACCTGCAGACAAGTATTTCTCACCCTGCCCACCCTCCTCCTCAGGCAGACCTGGCTTGTGGGAAAGTTATTTTGTACTCCAGTGATGGTTCGAGAACATTCTGGGTGACAAAAGGGAAAACAGAAGAAGACTCATATTTTACCATAGATAACACTTAATGAGACTCATTTATAGAACGTATTGGAAGTTTCGGACCTTTTGCTAATTCGTAATCACTCACATTGAGCCTGTGCTTCTTGTGTGCCAAGAGCTGTGCTGAATGCTTTGTTTTTATTGTCTCACTCAATCCTATTACAACCTTATTTAAAGTTTAAATTTTAATTTTAAACTAGGGGGGATAATGAGAGTGTTAAGAGTTGCCTCTATAGGTGTATCAGGGAGGCTGTGATGATAAAATCGAGTATTTCTTGCCTGTGTTTTGCCACAGCTTTGCTCCAAAACAGACTGTGCAGGGTTGCAGCACCATCGGACTCTCTGGGGACCTTCCCTGCAGTGAAGAGATGTTTGGCAGAGAAACAGGCAAAGGTTGTATGGGGAAGGCAAGAAGCTTCATTCTAGTTGACAGTTTATTTTGCCCTGGAAGAAACCAGTAACAATGAACTCAGTCCTCTTTTGCTGGTTGCATTTGCTCACTTCTTTGTAAGAAGCCTATATGGTGCTGACATACAATGACCTTCTTTGTTTTTTTGTTGTGACATACTTAAAAGGTGTAACTTTTATTGTCCCACCTCTCCCAAGTTTGATGATTTCCTTGGAGGAAAGGTCCACACACACAATGCACATACACATACTCACAAACATGAGGATGGTGCCCCGTCATAGCTGACACTCACTATATATTTGCTGAATGAATGCATGAGAAAACGAAACAAAATAGCGCGCGCGCACACACACACACACACACACACACACACACTCTTTCCCCTCTGAGAATGGTAGAGACTATGGAATTTTTTTTTTTTTTTAATGGTAAGATTCGGTATAACTTTTTTTCCAAAATTTTTGTTTTAAAAGTAATTTCAGAAGAAGATTATTCTAAGATATGTGGTATTACTTAATCTTGGTGATTCAGGACAGCTTATTGGAGTGGACTGTAATTCCTTTAAAATTTATTGAGATGAGATCATTTACCCATGTACTAAATGGCCCTAGACTGGTATACTTTTAAATTTGTGTAATCTGATTTTCATAAATTTTCTGGCCTCTCTCTCTTTCATTGTCTGCTATTTTTTTCTTGCTTTCAGCATGTCTTGCTGTAGCAGCTTTCTTTCCATTCCCCATATAATTAGCTGTTTCCGCTTTACTCTAGACTAGGGAGTGGGCTCATGAGTTTTGTTAGAACTGTGTGTACGATAAAAATAAACAGGATTGGGTTCAGATTAGACAGGCTCTTCTCTAAGGGAAGGGGATGGAAAGTGGCTACCAAAGAGTCTCCACATAAGAGGGGATATGCCATATACAGGAACTCCAGGTTTTAGTTACCTGTGGTATTAAAAAGGGACTGATAGCATTGATCATTCATTTACTTGTTTGGGCCATAAGCATTTGCTGAAAACCTTTTGTAGGCAAGACACAGGTGGGATACAGAGGTTAAAATATCGTCACACAAACACAACCCCTGAAGAATAAGAATTTACAGATCATTTTGAAAAATGAGATATTCACAGGCAATCAACCTGTATAATATTTAGAAGAGTGTAGGAGTAGATAACATAACTTTAATAGATTATGGAAAAACATGTTTCGTTTTAAAGAGACAGCTGTGCCATTCAGGAAGGGGTTTCTGAGGACCTGGTGTCTGAAGAGAGTCTTGAATCGATGGGCAGGTTTTGGACATAGACTGGAGGGGAGGAGCAGTGTACAAGTTAGGGTCCAACCAAGGGAGCACGCATGAAGTGGGTGGGTGATATGGGATATGGGATTTGTCATAGGGATTAGACCTACAACTGTGGGAAAAGCTGAAACATGAAAGCCCAAATGAGGACAATGGAGATCAGAAAAAGTCACTCACTCAGGCCCCTGAGGAGGAGGTGGCCAAGAAGTCTGTGGAAGACCACCTCCACCGCTGGTAGGCAGGCCGTTGGGAAGAAAAAAAGCTGGATGTGAAGGGGAAGAGAACAACCTGGAACCCATGAGGACCAGCTGCAACCCTTAACTATCTCTCACTGTACCTAACCTAGATGATGTGGGTGGCCTGCAGAAGGAGCTGGTGGGCTTAGCCACAGAGCTCCGCACCTGCCGGGCCTTGGACTTGGAGAGGTTGGAGGGAGAGATTTGTCAGGAGCTGAAGGCATGGTGGGTGTGGCTGCTGCCCCCTCTTAGGAGGTCAGCCACTAGATCAGCAATTATGTATGTGAGAGGCAGTAGGTGGTACCCAGGGGGCCAAAACAATGGATACTGCTGCACTTTTCCCATCCATATCTCATGTACAGTTCCCTGTGGCTACCCCTAAGAACCATACAGAGAATGGGATTCTGGAAAACATAATTCCAATTGAACTAAAGTGACACAGTTAAAAACCATGAGTGATACTCCAGATAAAGGGAAAAGGATGAAAACATGAAGTGAAGGAAGGAAGCTGGTGCCTTGCTTGGGGAGAGCCCAGTTTTACTGGGAGATGGTATTCGAGCTCCGGAGTCATTGAAGATCGTACTTAAAAAAGTTGACCCAAGGCCATATTGCTGAGGTCCTTAAATATTCTCTTGAGGAAGTTGCACCTAAACCTGTAAGGCAAGGAGAAACACTGAATATTTTGAGCAAGGGAGGGGCATTATCAGATCTGTGTTTTAGACAGATCTGATATTTGGTTTCATAGCATTGGAGTTTAGAAAAGGAATGGGGGGACAGCTAAACATTCTATTATCATAACCCAGGCAAAAAAAACTTGCATTCTTCTATTTTCACTTGGGAAAGTGACTCAGAATCATAAGTGATTGTTCAGAACAATATTAAAAATATTAGTGTACTATTGCAAGCCAAGGTGATTTGACGTACGGCTAGTATGTTGACTCTAATATCTTTATGGCATACCTTGATAATGACTCTTTAAAATTCCCTGATGATTCTGCCTCCAGTATGTGAAAGGCAAGAGAAAGTGTACATGTAGCTGGAACATTGACCAACATGAAACTGGCTTACGCAACCACGTCAATTTCATTCTGAGAGGAAGATCCTATAAAAATAAACATCACTTGCTTAATTTAGTAAATAATGCTTTTTGGCTTTACCGAGTAAAGAGTAAGAGTATTCCATCCTGTTTGTCCAAGTGCTAAACAATTTGCAAATGACTTACATGTCCCTTATCTCGTTTGATTTGACAATGACTCTGTGAGGTCGGTTGGGTCTGAATTGGCCTAAGTGGCAAAACTGAACCTCAGAGGCTGTGGTAACCATCAAGAGCCCACTTATCCCTTGACTGAAGAACACTCACTGCACTTGCGTAGATTCAGTGGACACCTTGCTATGGCTCCTCCCTCCATTTAGCACTAGGCACCACTGTCTGATAATCTTGGGGCACATTCCTTGTTCTTCCATGTTCCTGTTCTAAATCTGCCCATAGTTTTGGGACTTCATTACCTCTAAGGTCTTTTTCCACCCAGAGTGCAGGCCCTTTGTAGCCCCAGTGTGACAGTTCCAGCTGTCTCATCCCGGACCCCCTTGCAGGAGTTTTGCTTCTTCACACCAAAGCACAGAACACCAAACACAGGGTAAAGAAGAAGGATTGCTTTACCAAAGCATACCTGAACAGGTATCTTAACACCCCCAGGAGATCCACACACCTTTGAATTAGGTCATTTTCTAAGTCTTTCCTATCAGCGTTTCCAAGCACATACTCCCATGTGTTTATAAAACCTATCTCCTGGCTTCCTACCTGTTGAAACACAGCAGAACTTATTCATTTGTCTTGACTTATTTAAAACACACACACCTACTGCTCTATCTGCTGACGTGGCAATGGCCAACAGCAAGTGAATACAGAACCTAAAAACTCTATTCAGTGCACCCCGGAGAGTTTTGTCCTCTTAGAGGGATCCTTAAGGCATAGCAAATTGGGGAGACAACCTCAGGTTCTGTGCTTTGGGGTTTGTAGGATTTTTGCAGTTACTGATACAGAGACATGGTTCAGGGGAGAAGGAGGAGGCATCCAGAAATCAAGCCTTATTAGCTGTCTTTACACAGACTACTCTTTTTTTTTTTTTTAAGATTTTTTATTTATTTATTTGACAGAGAGATCACGAGTAGGCAGAGAGGCAGGCAGAGAGAGAGGAGGAAGCAGGCTCCCCGCTGAGCAGAGAGCCTGATGCGGGGCTCCATCCCAGGACCCTAGGATCATGACCTGAGCCGAAGGCAGAGGCTTTAACCCACTGAGCCACCCAGGTGCCCCTCTTTTTTTTTTTTTTTTTCCTTAAAGACTTTATTTATTTATTTGACACAGAGAGAGAGATCATAAGTAGGCAGAGAGGCAGGCAGAGAGAGAGGGAAAAACAGGCTCCCTGCTGAGCAGAGAGCCCAACGCAGGGCTCAATCCCAGGACCCTGAGATCATGACCTGAGCTGAAGGCAGAGGCTTAACCCTCTGAGCCACCCAGCTGCCCCTACATAGACTGCTCTTAATGGTCCTCCAAGAATGCTAGAAAGTTAGGGTCAAAAGGCTAAGCTCCTGGCTCTGCCAATACAACAAAGAGGGATGTGTCTTGTTTAGAGTTAGCCAAAACTCTGTAATTCATCTTCTAAGTTCTGGTACAGTGTACTTTCCACTGTAATGCGCTCCTTCTCTTGCTTTCATTCTCCCACGTGAGAACTGACCTCATTTCACCCTACCAGAAATATGGGTTTTCTGCTTCCTGCATTGCTGTGCTATGTAGGGAAAAGTTCAGGAGAATTGAAGGCTAGACTTCTGGTGATAATAATAAAAAATAATAGCTGTGAAATCTGAGTGTTTACTGCGTGCCAGGTGCTTTATAATATGATCTCACGTAATCGTTACACCTGATTCCATGAGATGCTTGACCCGACCCAATAAGGCAACGGAGAGTCTGTGTGGTTAAGAAGCTTACATAGCTCCAGAGGATTTGAGTTCGGTGTATGTGAGTCTGAAGCCCGTGCTGAAACTTTATGCTTTCCTTCACTGTGCTGAGGCATGCCTTCTGTCCTGTGGCCCCATCGAGTTTGCCTGGGGGTTCGTGGGCATCTGTGACAGATGTTTGGTTACTTGTACACTGATCAGTCTGACAATTCCCTAGAAATCCTGCTTGAGCTAACCCACTGATCATTTTGCTTCCTCAGCTCCTTTTTCAATTTCCTTTTAAGCCTAAATAGCATAGGAAGTGCCTTAATCAATTGACACCAGCTCTTCCTATTTTAATGATCTTTTCATTTTGTCAGTATCCTTTTCTTACAACTGAGGTTTAGAGCAAAGAAGGGAATAAGTGCTTTGCAAAAACCCTAGTCTCCCATTTTAGAAAGTGAGGTCAATAGAGATATGACTGCTGCTTTCAAATGCCAGAACCCCTGGGCTAAATGCACACCCCACTCCCCGCCCCTGGTGTCTGTGGAAGAGAGAAGACCTCTGATATGGCACCAGAGACCTCGACCAGGACAAATAGGTACAAATTCCAGAGGATCTGAGTCCAACTCAACCTGAGGAGACTCTTATTACAGTTCAGGCCATATGAAAACTAACTCGGTAATGAGTTCACCATCATTACAGATATTTAAAGAGGGACTACACATCCACTTGGCAAGGATGTTACAGGGATATTTGAATTTTGGAAAATGTTTGAATCAAAATGATATTTGAGGGCCTTTCCGGCCTTGAGCTTCTGTGTTGAATTCACTTAGAAACTTCATATCGGGAATAAAGCTTTCCCCTTGTTATAATTAACACCAACTAGTGATGTCGCCTCCTCCCTCCCCCCGTGCTTTCCCCTTCGAACAACTGCTCGATTTAAGAAGGGGCCTTAGGATGAGGAAGGATGTGGTTCTTTCCCGCTTGGCAGCACTGCGTGTCAGAATGGAGGACTTGTGTCTGGGCCTGGCACCGATCCGTCGGGGCCTCTCACCAGCCCAGTGGTGTCTGTGACTGGAGCACGTGGGAGGTGCACATCCGTGTAGGAAAACCTCCCACTGGCTGCCAGCTCGGGATTTTTAAATTTTTTTACATCACTAATGAATACAGTCTTGCCCAGGGCAGGCCTCTTGGAGGAATGGAGACACACCCTGAAACAAGCCCTAGTCAGCCCAGACAAGCATCCCCTGAGAAAGAGCCACTCTGAAGCTGGCAGCATATGAGAAAGTGTCTTTGAGAGCAGTTTCTTCTTGCCCTTTCAAAGGAGAGCCGCTTGCAGGCCAGGATATCAGGAGGGCAAAGCTCCTTTTTCTCCCGATTTTCTTTCTTATTTCTTTTTTAATTGGCTTACCACTAATCTGAAAGCTTCGCCGTTCGAAAATGATAATCCTTTGATTGAACATCAGAATTGAGACACGGCCTCGGTTCTTGAAGGAAAAAGTGGTACAGTGAGAGAAAGTGTCCAGAAGTTGATTAACAGCTTTAAATTAAAAGAACAAAACGAGGCAAAACTTAACAGCAGGTCATACCGACCAGTGCCGTGTATAAAAATAGACGGTGCTTTCCCACCAAATCCAGTGATCTTTCCCCACAGGATTTACAAAGACCTTACCAATCTCCAACCTAGGTCAACTTTTTTTTTTTTTTTTTTAAGGGAAATGTTATAACTAAGTATGTTTTGCTCAAATTTTTCGTGTGTGGATATCTCAAAGTATGAAGTGTTATTCCTTATAAGGAAGCTTCAGGAGCTCACAGCTGTCTTGTCCCCAGCAGATAAACATGTGAAAAACTTCATAGCTGCGAGGACTCCTTTAGGGATCTGGTCCAATACTGCCTGGAGGTAGTTTGGCCAAGATCCCCCATGTACACCATAAATCTTTACAGAGTCGTGGGAAGAGAACAGCGGCTTTAGCTTCGCCGGCAGCTGACTCGCTGCTCCTGTGCTGTCTTCCTTTGACATAGGACCATTGCCTGTTTAGATGTGACTCTTCCCTGGGATATAAATGGGGTGTTATTTTTAGGGGACCGTTATATTTCCTAGTAGTTTTTCAAAGTTGGGAGGCAGCGTGGCTTTATCAGAGGGAAGTATGAAATGGGAATCAGAAGCAATTCCACATTTTCACAAGCAGGCTCCGGACCTCGTGAAAGTCACGGATCCTTCCTGAGCTGCTGTTTCCTAAATAGTGCCCAAATAAACAACATTATTTGACCTCCAAGGCCCTTTCTGGTTTTCTAGAGGTGATCTTCATAAGAAGATAGAAAAACAGGGAGAGAATTAAAAAAAACAACAACAACCAAGTGGAGTATAGGGCTTAGGAAAAGAAGTCCTCCCTTCTAAACATAGCTCAGAAAGCCTTTGTTGCAATAGGCCTTTGTAGCAAATATGTGAAACTTTGTCTCTATTGCATACTGCATGGTACTTGGATTTCCCCTATTTGTCTCATTTCTATTTGCTAAGACCTGATTAGAAACATGAATCATAGCCCTGAGGAAACTTTGAGATCTTCAGATTCAGTTCACTCACTTTACCGGTAACAACCCCAAGGCCTGTGCCTAGTTACACAGAGCCTCGAATGGGAGTCTCCTGCCTCCAAATGCAATTCTCTTTGAAGTACATGGCCTACTCAGTTTATTTAGCAATGATGAGTATTCAGAGAAAGAGTCAGGCTAGATTCTCCAAGTTCAATGATCCTCAACAATACTTTGGTGACCAGAAATACATGCTAGTGAGGAGATACACACACACACACACACACACACACACAACTTGTTTTTCCCATGCTAAATGTGTTGGACATAGTTCCCTTTTGTGCAACCTTCTTCCTTGCCAATAAACACAGCCTTGCGTTCTCCCGGGCTTAGAACATTTACTTCTCCAAGGAAAACCGTGCCTTACCACTCACTCTCTGTTCTCCAGCAGGACAACTCACTTTCACATTTCTGATCACAGGATTGCTTGAAGGTAGAACCTCAGCTCTCTGAAAAGACTCCAGGATAGCTACTTTCCGCGTTGTAGAGCATTATGAAGAGCTAAGGCTGTAGTTCCTCATTGACAATTTTGTAATCGTGGAAACATAGTTGCAGCAGATTCAGCTCTCCTGGCTCGTAGCTCTGATTATTTCGAACAACCAGCCGACCTTGGATCAATCATGTTATCTTTGTGTTTTTGTTTTTCTGTCTTGTCAAGTGAGAAAGTTGACTCAAGGCTTTCCCCAAGTCTTCTACGATCAAGGATCTTGTTGTAACTGTTTTAATGGCATGTCTTTCTAAAGTGTATTCCATACCACACAGCTGTCTGACAGCGAGTATCCTGAGAAATTATACCTTTAATTAATAATTCAGGGCCATGATTTTGAACATCAGTTATTTTATACTGTGCATAATGATGTCCTCGGGGCCTGTTGAAATATGTAAGACTCTATCACTAAATGGCCCCAGACTGCATATCACTGTTTATTATTATTTTGTTTGGCTTTTTTAGTTTTTTTGAAATAGCTCAACTTTCTCACTGCCATCAACATGCCACTTATACAAGCCTTTTGCCTTCCATCCAAATTCGCTTTTCTTCTGCACTTTGGGATAAGGACTCAGATAAGCAAGTTACTTGAATGAGGGTCTGAGAGTACGAGAAGTGAAGTTTTTTTTTTTTTTTTTTTTTTTTTTAAGTTGGTACAGAACTCATTCTGGTGGATATTTAGAGCGCTAGTTTGCCTAGTTGTTAACTACTGGGTATTTGCTTGATAACTGACACTGGCTACTAACTGAGTTACCCACTGCTGAGGTATAAGCATATGCCTTTGATTCTGTGTATTTTGCTTTTGTCCCTTTTTAGTTGTTATGCTTCTTAGCCACTGGAAGCACTTTGGATTTTTACTGTGGTCTTCGGGTAGATGCTAGAGACCTATGGATTTTTTTTTTTTCTATTTATACTAAAATCACCACAAGCCTAAATGTGGTATGAAGAGAGCAAATTTCTGAAAACAGTCAAAATGCCATCAATAGGGAAATGGTTAAATACACGATGGGATAGCTGGATAATGGAATTGTATTTAGCCATTAAGAGGAGTGAAATATAATTATATGAGCTGGTCTGGATACATATGAATGAGATATTGTTAAAGAAAGAAGCAACTTGTGGATCCATACATGATTTAATTTTTGCACAAAGAAAAATTTATATGCAAAAAATGTAAAAATCTAAAACTAGCAGTTATGTTTGATTATATTGGAAGTGGGATTAAGAAATGCTGACAAGAGGGGCACCTGGGTGGCTCAGTGACTTAAGCCTCTGCCTTCAGCTCAGGTCATGATCCCAGGGTCCTGGGATCGAGCCCCATGTCTGGCTCTCTGCTCAGCGGGGAGCCTGCTTCCCCCCCTCTCTCTGTTTGCCTCTCTGCCTACTTGTGATCTCTCTCTCTCTCTCTCTCAAATAAATAAATAAAACCTTAAAAAAAAAAAAAAGAAATGCTGACAAGAGCGGAGAGGGAGATGTAATGTTTTAACTTCCTACCTACTGTAATTTTTATAAGGGGGATAATAGGGTTGATAATAGGATTATTGGTCATTTTCCTCTAACATTTTATTATGTACATTTAAAAGCATGCAGCAGAGTTGAAAATCTGTTACAGTGAGCATCCATTTAACCCTACCTTGATTCTAGTATTTTTTTTTAAAGATTTTATTTATTTATTTGACAGACAGAGATCGCAAGTAGGCAGAGAGGCAGGCAGAGAGAGAGGAGGAAGCAGGCTCCCCGCTAAGCAGACAGCCTGATGCGGGGCTCCATCTCAGGACCCTGAGATCATGACCTGAGCCGAAGGCAGAGGCTTTAACCCACTGAGCCACCCAGGCACCCCTCTACTATTAATGTTATTTAATACCTGCTTTATCACATCCCCATTCATTTATGTATCTATGGGTGATTCTTAATGTTTTTATGTTTTTGACTACTTCCAGACTTATTTAGGAGTCCCCATGGAGTCTCTTGCTAAGTGAGACTTATATCCTGTCCCAAAGAGCCATAATGACCTTTATGAATTCTACTGATTTGGACAGACACAGAAACAAATACTGATAGAGGATTTATTAGACACTTTTACCTTAGTACCTTAGATACCTTTTCTTTTCTTTTTTTTTTTTTTAATTATTTTTAATAATGTTGGTAGAGGAGGCAATGAACTTGTCATCTAAGGGTCTGGCAGTTTACTTGAACTTCCCAGGCATCCTCTGAGCTCCTCTGTCCTGTGCCACCATGTGTTGACTGTGCTGTGCCTTTCCATGTTGGCTGCTGTGTAAACCCTATATACTCCTTAAAAAAAAAAAAAAAAAAAAAAGAAAAAAGAAATTCAATTAATTAACATATAGTGTATTATTAGTTTCAGACGTAGAGTTCAGTGATGTATCAGTCTTTCATAATACCCAGTATAAGCCTCATTTAGCTTCCTTTTCTAGGATAATACATTATGAAATGTTTTAGATATTATCAGATCTTGATGATATGACATCTTGATTTATGAGAATAAATACAAATGCTTGATGATTCCACTGAGCCACTGTTTGAGTATAGGGTTGCCCATGGCAGCCAGTGTAAAAGCTTGGGACAGACCATATTTGGTTTCAGTCCTGCATAGTCTTGTTTGAAGATAGGTTATTTGGCTGTGGATGGGCTCTGTTTGGGTGAAAGGCAATTATAGTGAAGAACAATAATGACTTTGGGTACTTAAGTAAAATGTCCAAATGTAGACTATGAATAAGTTTAGACCAGACCTACATCCTAGAATGTTTTATTCTGCTTCATTTATTTTAACAGGAGGACTTTGCTTCCCTTGTTGGGGATGGAATGTCCCATCCTCCCCCCAAAAAAGAGTCAAATCCATATGATCCCCATCATTTCTTCCTTGCTGATCATTCCAGACCTGTTTCCCATAAGTTCTCGTCACCCCCTTTGCAGATTACACTCTAGTCGTACCAGATATCTTGCTTTTCTCTAAATATCCTATGCATTTTTCTGCTTTCAGAACTTTGCTCAACATACTTTCTCTTTTTTTCAATTCTTTCTCCTCTTTCCTTGCCTCCTCTCCTCTACACTCCCCGCTCTCTGTGTGGTCCTTCTGCTCCGCACCTACTTGCACAGGCACACACATCTATAACATCTGGAATTCTGCCTGTTTACAAGCAGAATCTTCTCTGGGGAACCCATCTGAACCTATCACCTGGAAGGAATCACTTCTAACTTAGCATTTCCATAGCCCTTGGCTTGCATCTTATTACTTAGACTGTGGCTTCTCAGTCTGTGGTTTGTGGCGCAGCTGCAACAGCTTTGGGGGTGACTAGAAATGCAAAATCTTGAGTCTTGTCTTGAGTCTAGTGAATCAGATTCTCCCTTTTACCAAGATCCACAGGTCATCCTTATGCACATTACTATTCAAGAAGCTCCATCTTACAATGGATATCTAACTCTGCCTTTCACTTGACTGCTTTTGTGTCAGTGGATTCTGATAGACCATGTCTTGTGATCAGAGCCTGTGTCTTCCTCACCTTACATCTGCAGGGCAGGGTGGATGGCGATACGCATAGTAGAAGCCCTTTAGTGTGTGTTGTTGAATGAAAGCCTCTGCTTTCAATGAGCTTGGATATGTGAGAGAAATCTATGAATAAAAGGCATTTTCATGATTCTTGTCAGCAAGATATCTTTCAGATGGTCTCAGTCGTGCCATTGCTGTGGTCAAGTTTTATAGACCCTGGCACAAAAGGGCTTCCCCCATATCAAATATGTTTTCTCCTTTCACTTCTTTGAAAAGTACCTCGATGATATGGAGTATTTGAGCTTTCAGAAGCTCATGGGAATTCACTGTCCAAAGGATTATATTAAGACACAGAAAAAACATTTTGTACTGATATTTTATTAATAGGATTATAAAAATCTGTACAAATGGCATAGTTGTGTATTTGTTTTAAGAACTGGAAGCCTGATCACAAGGTCAGGGTAATGTCCAGAGTCAGATTTTGGTGCATCTGATCTCAGGAAAATAACATTGTTTTAGTTGATTATATTTGCTTTTTGAAAACTTGGAAAGTTTCATAATTTCAAAAGGATTTCTTTTATCTCCTTTTAGAGATTCCCTTCAGATTCTTTCCGCCAGCATCTCCATCTTGTCTACTGTCCCTGGCATTATTGTTTTTCTAATTGTCTGACACTTCTGTCTTCTAGTTCCTACATCTTTGTTTTATAGTTTTCTTATTCATTCCACTCATTTTCCCCATAACCAAACTTCTGGTGCTGTTCCTCACCATTCCTAAAACTGCTGAGTTGAATTAGTATAATTACCATAAATATAAATAAAAGTAAATATAGTAAATGGATATATAAGATAAAACAGATAATTAAACAAAATAAAATTAAACAAAATAAAACTATCAGCAAACATGATAAATCAAGTAAAATAAATATAATCATATAAATAATATAATTATAAGTAAAATAAAAATAGAGTAAATAAATAAGCAAGCAGGTGATTATTTGACCTATATAAGAATAAGCCCAGTGAACACCTGCTATTTTTTCCATTATTAAAAACAAATCTTGAATATGTAATGCCTGTTTCATTCATTTGAGGAGATTATTAAGATTATGAAAATTGTTTGAATACTTCTTTCTAGTTATATTCATTAATTTATTTAGAAGATGTTTTCTAGTCCTGTGCTCTCCATGTGACATTGTAATAGATGTAAAGGAGAATTACAGAAAAAACACAATTTGTCTTGCCTTCAAGCCTTTAAGGTGCTCACAATGAAATAGAAGAGATTGAGACATCTATAGGAATAGCTATAGTACAAGGTACAAAGGGATAAATACTAAGAACCATGTAACAAAGTTGCTCAGAGTTTTTGTTTACAGAAATCCAGGATGTGCAGACATGGAAGGAAGTTCATTAGAAACTGAAGGATGGAGTTTCTATGAACTCTGATTACTGTATTCATATCCGTATTTTTTCTCTTTCTCTCTCCCTTTGATCTTCCCTCCTTCTCAAGTTCTCTTTGCCTTTCTTCCCTTTTGTCATTCCATTTTTTGTCTTTGCTGAAGGCTTAGAATTCTCCTTTTGGAAGTAATTTCACAAAACTTTTTCGTGAGTCTGTCTGTAGGGAAATTTCTTCCTGTCCTGGATGTACCACTCACCATTCATTGGCTTTCATAACTATCAATACTCATTATTTTAAAATTTGTTTTTCCTTTTCTTCCTCAAGCTCATTTGCCTCTTTCTTTTGGTTTTTCTGCCAGTTTGTAATAACGAGAGTTAGGCTTTTCTCTCATGTGTGTCTGTGTTTTAGTTTTTTTCCCCACTAAAATTAATTTTAGTGAAAATTACAGATTTTATAGAATAGGTGTTGTAGTTTTATATATAGCTGGGGGAATATAATTAAGAATGAAATTTCTCAGCCCAGAAATCCTCTCCACAAACGTAAGAGAGAATGAGAACACTCTTAGTACTAAGTAAGCATTAAACCAGAATATGAAGCACGTCACCGGCGACCCACTAAGAGATGGCAAACACAGAAAGAAATCTTGGCCTTTCCTATGCCAAGCAGCTCTTGGCATACACGTTTTCAAGATAAACAACAACTTGTATTCAGCAAATGACATCCTTTACTTGGTAATTGTTAGTTAATTGGCTGAATCCAAATGAAAAACTTCTCATGTCTTTAATTTTTTAAAATCTTATTTTATTGTGGTAAGAATACTTAAGAAAGTGGTAAGAATACTTAAGATCTGCACTCTTAGCCAGTTTGTGTTGTGTACAACAACACATTATGTGTACAACACCACATTATTGCTGACTATACATACAATGTTGTCCATTAGATCTCTAGAATTCATCTTTCTTGGGGGCACCAGGGTGGCTCAGTTGTTAAGCGTCTGCCTTTGGCTGGGGTCATGATCCCAGTGTCCTGGGATCTAGCCCTGCATCATGTTCCTTGCTCCTGGGATGCCTGCTTCTCCCTCTCCCACTCCCCCTGCTTGTGTTCCCTCTCTCGCTGTCTCTCTGTCCAATAAATAAATAAGATCTTAAAAAAAAAAAAAAAAAAAAAGAGTTGGATGCTCTAGAATTCATCTTTCTTAGCTGAAACCTTATGCCCATTCATTAGTAGCTCACATTTACCTCTCCCTGCAGCCCCTGGCAACCACCATTCCACTCTGATTCTACGAAGTTGAATATTCTTCTTATAAATAGAATCAGGTAGTATTTGTCTTCCCGTAATTGGGTTATTTCAGTTAGTGTAATGTCCTCAAAGCTCATCCACCTTGTCCATTATTTCCTTCTTTTCTGTGATCCTAGAATTTCCTCCTTTTTAAGGCTGAGTGGTAGGTATTATTTTGTATTTATATATCACATTTTCTTTATCCATTCATTTGTGGTTGGGCATTTAGATTTTCTCCATGTCTTGACTATTGTGAATAGTGCTGCAATGAGTGTGGGAGTGAAGATACCTCTTTGAGATCCTTATTTCAGTTGGTTTTGGATAAATACCCAGGAGTGAGATTGCTGGATCGGAGGGGAAGTAGTTTTGCAATTTAGAGCAAGGCGCTCCACCAAAGTCAAGTATCTGTTCTCCAACAGAAACTAGAGGCATGCCTCTATCTTAGATGTTTACATTTCCAAGAGATGGCCCCCAGGTCTTTGAGAAAGATATTTCTGTGTCACAAAGGTAACAAGAGACCTGCCTAGTCTTCAAAAGGATTTATGTACATAAAGAAAGGGGAAAGTACCTAATAATTGCTAGTTTTCTAAAGTAAATGCTCTGACAAAAAGCGGGGGTGAGGGTGGGTGGGTATGGAATCTCTTCCCTTATTTTCAAGGATAATTAAGCCTTTTTAAAAAATTTGCAGTCGTTTTTGCAGACAAAAATTGTATTTGTTTTTACATCTTAGTATGTTTAAGTAATGCAGTTCAGAATTAAAGTCATTTTTTTTCTGAGTTTTTGATCAACCAGAGATTCAACTGAAGTTTGCCTTTGGCTTTGTATAACAAATTCTATACCTTGATGATGAATCTGATTTGAAAACTCAAGAACTTTTTTTTTAACTTTTATTTTTTGTGGTCAAGTATATGTACAATTTACCATTTTAACCATTTTTAAGTGCACATTTCTGTGGTGGTAAGTACATTCACTGTTACCACCATCCATCTCCAGAACTTTCTCATCATTCCAAGTTTCAACAGAAACAGTACCCTTTAAACACTAACTTCCTATACTCTCCGCCTCCAGCCCCTGGCAACCACCATCATTAGCATTTTAACTTACCTATTAAAAACTGTCCGTGAAATTTCAATATCCTCCTTTTGCGGTAAGTAAAGTTCTGTTTGCCCAGGATTTGAAACACAAAGGTGTTTTCTTGGGAAACTGACTGGGAAAAAGGATTCTAAAACCTTTGAATGTGGTGCCCCCATTTACACAATTGATGTTACACTAATTACAAATAATCGAAGTCTGTGCCGTTCCCAGAAATACCTCATTTGTGCCACTCCATTACTTGCAAAGTAATAAAAAACGCTTTTCGAGTGAAATATTTTTTGCTTCTAATTCAGGGATTTTACCAACGTAGCCTGGCATTTTCCATGACCTTTGCTCCGGGGAATCTTTATTGTTTTTAATTGATCTTTTGGGTTGTTCTGTGAAACCCAGCAAGCTACACATTGAACACTTCCTTCATATACGTAGCTCATAGGCTGCCATGGGTGTTGGAGAGAATGATGTAGGTGAATCGGTCAGCAATCTGCGGCAATCAGAGCCTTATTTAAAACCAACTCTGCTATTTGATTGCCCTGATAGCTTGAGTAGGACACTTCACCTTTTTGCACCTAATCTCTTCATCTGTAAAACAGGAAAATTATAATTCTCTCTGAATAAGCGCCATGAATATCAAATAAAATTAGACCTGAAAAGTAGTGGCATGCGTGCGGTGAAACCATGGCTTATTCCAGTTGAGGTATATAGGAGGGGTTTGGAAAATAGCTGTTGAATGAACAGATAATTGTTCTCAGAGTTAAGTTGCCTAGGGGTCTCTCCTCTCTCCACATCTTCCTGGCTTGGCTTATTAACTCTCCACTCTCTGTTTCCCTCTGGTTCCTGCTCACACCCTTCTCCCCTGACCCAAATCATGCTTCAGGTAAAAACTCCAGTGTTCAGGGTTTGGGGAGTGATAGGAAGGGACCAAAAGAATGTCTGTCACTCCTCCCATCGGTCTTCCTATTGAATCCAGATGCTTCCTCAGCGGTTCTGAGGAGTTAGAAATGGCAGTTAGAAATACGGTCATCCCCAGGAACAGGGACAGTTAGGAAGAAGGGAATTTCTTTTTGCCCAGCAGCAGCAGGCTCAGGGGATTTCACCCTGGCCAAAAAAATAATGAGGTGTAATAATATTGAATCAAATATTGTGGATCCAAATGACATAATATTTCGGACACTTGGACACTTGGGTGGGAGCTTGTGGGGGTGTCAGTTGTTCAGCGTCTCCCTGCATAGGATAAATGCAAATGTTTGTAGTGGAAGGCTTAACCAAGTCCTCCACGGGCAAAGCAGATGGCAGTCCCAGGCCATTCTTGTAAATTGTCTGACAGATTTTAGTGAGAAAACACCTCCCTAAAGATGATCTGGAGAAAGAAATGAGTGTTGAGAGACCAGAGGTGTAGAAAACAAGTGTCAGAGGAACGGTATTTTCCTAGACTGAGAAACAGCCTGTAGAATCACTGTATTCTGGAGACCATAGCCATTCAGACCCAGGGCACCGAGCACATTCTGTGTGCCCTGACTTCAGCTAGGCCCTGGGAGACAAGCAGTGTTCAGAGGTAGACCTCTGTCTCCCTCAAGATCTGGTAGATCTTGAGATCTCGAGGATCTCAAGAGGGAAAACACACAGGCTTAATGGTCCTACAAAGTAGGAAATTACATTACTGGAACCATAAGGCAAAGTTGTAGGGAGAAGGGATAAATTGTATCAAGCTAAGAAAGGCAGGGACATTTCATGAAGGAAATGTTTTTGCAAATAGGTCGCAAAGGATGGGTAGGGTTTGTGCATGTGAAGCGGGGAATGCAGGTCACTCTAGACAGAAGGGATGATTGAAAAGCAAGGGAGGCACGACGGTGATTCGTGGCACCATCGGTATGAGCCTGTGGCCCACGTCCGGGTTCTGTGAGGAGAGTTTTGAAAGAGGGCTGGGTGAGCAGTTGTGGCACCAGATCCTAGAGGATCCAGAATATCCTTTGAAGGACATCAGGGAAATAGAATTTAGTTGTGCTGTGTGGGAAAATTGATTTAGTTCTCATCAGTCAGCCGTTAGCAGTATCCTCATGGCACTCAAAACTCACCTAAGGCTTCTACTGCCTTCTTGTCTGTGATGTGGTGGTAAACATGGCTTCTTTTGGCTTTGGAGAACAAGATTTTGGTCTGATTTTCAAGTATCAGTGGACAGAAAGAAGTATTTACCTGCAAAAAACAACAACAAAAAATAAAAACAAAAAAATCTAACAGTTTTTAGGTCAGCCTAATGAATATATGCATTTTTCTCATCTTTCTCTTTTTCAGTGAAAGGCAGACCAATTAAAAATAATAACACTTTTAATTCTTCTAGCATATATGAAGGTTACAGAGGTGAAAACGTTATTTGCCAGGTCCCTTTATGTGTTTACTCCTTTTCTAATTGGAGAAATAAGAGCTCTGCTCTGTTTTCTGACTCTTTATCCGTGGTGTCTTATGTTCTGATTTGACAACGGTCTTTAAGCATCCAGAATGCTAGAAGAAGTGAAATCATAATCAACTCCAATTAGCTATACTGGCCGAGCATAGCATTGGCATACTTACATTCACCAGCATGCCTTATGTCTCATTTTAGCTAGTCATTATGCTATTGCTTCTCCATCAAATTGCCATGGGGATATCTTAGTAAATTAGAAAATTGATTTGAATTTCCCACTTTTTCCCCAATTAGGAATTCATGACCCATGCCTCATGAGGAGTTTTTAATAATATGCCCTATGAGAGAATTTATGGGAATTTCTCAAAGCTTGGTCTATTGCTGGGTGCCTTATACAGATTAACCCCCACCCCCCTTTTTAAAGAACTTCAGTCTGCATTTCTAAACTGTGCCAAGAATCCTATCCTAGTACTCGGAGGTATTTAAAACAAACAAACAAAAATTTTTTTTTTAAAGATTTTATTATTTATTTGAGAGAGAGAGAGAGAGCGCGCACGCCCAAGCAGGGGGAGCTGCAGGTAGGCAGAGAGGGAGAAGCAGGCTCCCCACTGAATGGGGATCCTGATGTGGGGCTTGATCCTAGGAGCCTGGGATCATGACCTGAGCTGAAGGCAGATCTGACTGAGCCACCCAGTTGCTCCTTAAACAAAAATTTTTAAAAAGTCACTTAAATTAGAAGAGCATGGTAAATGATTCCTAAGTAATTTAGTTCAGTGTGCTTTATTAACAACCTAAAGGCTCTGAGAAGGCCTGTAAAAAAAAAAAAAAAAAAGAAAGATAACTTTGTAACCTAATTTTTCATCTAATATTAATCACCTAATATTTTCCTAAAATGAAGACATAGTACCAAAATGTGATTTCTTGAAATCATTCTCTAGAAGCCCTAGCTGGACAATATGGATCAATATGTAGCCTTTGGAGGGTTTTGGTGGATCCTAGAATAAAACAAAAATATCAAGAGCCTTGGATTTAGTAGGTGTATTAGACCTATGTATTGAATTCATTCCCTTCCTACCAGGATTTATGTGAGGATTTTTTTGTAACTTGTCTGTGTCAACAGAGCTTCTACATCTGATACTATTTTCCTGAATCTGAAGAAACACCGAAGGGGACTGAAATAATAGGACATTAATTTCTGCTGCAGAATGCCAATCTTGCTGACCCTGCGGGGTTATTGCAGAGTGAGATTAATTATGCAGATGTGCCCCCCTAGGCTTTGGAGTTGAAGTACCCTGTTGTAATTCACTGCAGGATCATTCATGTAGCCGGCATATTGATATGATTATTATTCCACCAAGGTTTTATCCGCCCCTAGACAATTACAGAGCCATTTACCAGCATCTCTCATTGACTTCTTATTTAAAATTCCCAGGGCCACAGCAGGCATTCAGGTCCTTTTGTTGGAGACAGCTACAGATCAATGGCAAGAAGCAACATGGGATTTCCTTTAGGACATGACAAATGCTGAGATTGTTTGCTAAGCAGAAGATAGACATTGAGACCCCAGTAGAAATAGTATTTCTGGCCCCATGTCTCTGACACAAACATTTAAAATAATGGCAGCAAGAGAGGGAGCGTATAGTAGAAAGATCATGAGATTTGGGGTCAAGGTATCTGAGTTTGAACACTGGTGTCGCCATTTATTATCTGTGGACCTATGGGGAAATCACTACTTTTTCTGTAAAATGGAGTTTATGTTAATTATCAAACTCCTGGCAGTCTTCAGAGGTTTAAACGAATCTCTCTCTATATATATCAATATGTAAGCTTTGTGGATGGCAAAGTGTTTTAACAATATTATGTGTGCATATGTGCTAATGAGAACACCTTCCATTCTTCCATTCTGAACTGGCAGTGTTGGCATAATTGAACATGCGTTTATGGCTCCATTGCTTGGGTAATGTCCTAGTAACGCCTATAATCACCAGTACTGCTACCTAGGGTAGAATGTGGTAACCATGCATTGATATGATTAGCAGCTCCAAGGAGTGTAAGCCCTTGAAATGATGTGCAGAATAAAGTTTCTACTTCTTAAAAATTTTTTTTAAGATTTTATTTATTTATTCAACAGAGAGAGATACAGAGAGAGTAGGAACAAGAGCAGGGGGAGTGGGAGAGGGAAAGCAGGCTTTCCGCCAAGCAGGGAGCCTGATGCAGGGCTTGATCCCAGGACCCTGGGATAATGACCTGAACTGAAGGCAGACGCTTAATGACTGAGCCACCCAGGCGCCCCAAAGTTTCTATTTCTAATAGTTGTTCTCAGTCTATGGTTTTAGGGACTTCATAAGTCTAAGATAATATTCATTTAATTAGAATTTTTCAACAAGTTTTCCTTCCTGTTCTCTGCTCAGTGGCAAAAAGTGAGGCTCATTTTATTTTAATTTTGCCCTAAATGCCTTTCTTCCTATGCATGGCTACATTTCAGAGTGTTACCTGTCTGCAGAGGCTAGCTGTAATGCCGTGTTATTCAAGGAATTTCTCACCCCACCCAATCCCTTTTGCCGCCCCCCCCCAAATTAAAATGCAGGGAATTCTATCTTCAGAGCATGTTGCTTGGATTGATTTGTATACTTAATAATAGCATGAGCAAACACAGCTAAACTGCTTTGTACAGTTAAGGAGATAATAATAGCAAATATTCTTTTAGGCATTTTGTATATGTTAACTCATCTAATTCTGTCATAAAACACATGAAGTACAAACTGTTATTCTCTCCCATTTTACAGTTGAGGAAACTAAGGCACAGATGGATTAAATGACCTGTACCAATATTCTACCAGTACTAAGAGCCAGAACCAGGGGTTGGAACATTTAACTAAAAAAATAGACTTACCTACAGGTTTGTAATTAGAACCATTCATGTGAGAGATCCCTATTTGGTTGTGAGTTCCTGGATGTTCAAATCTTTTTCATCCTTTAGCATTTAGTGTACCTAGTAGGTGCTCAGTTATCATTTATTAGCTTTGCATTGGAAAAACTAATGGTGCAACCACAAAATCCCCACTTGTATTTGTATTCCTATATATATACATATATATGTATGCATATACACATATATATACATACATATATACACATATGTATGTATATATGTGTGTATATACATATATGTACACATACATATATGTATACATATACATATACATATGTATGTATATATGTGTGTATACATATATGTGTATATATGTGTATATATGTGTATATACATATACATATATATGTATATATACACACATATATGTATGTATATGTGTGTGTATATATACATATATATGTATGTGTGTATGTGTGTATATATATATATATATTGTGTGTGTGTGTATGTGTGTATGTGTGTGTTCTGATCTCCTACTCAATTTTCTTGTCAAAGCATTTTAAAACCTCATATTAAGCCCTGCTTGAGCACCTCTGTGAGGACACTGTTTTTTTTCTAAGTAGCATATTTGTTGAAAATAGGGTCACTTGAGTTTTTAGTGGTTTATGGATCAGTAGATAATAGCACTATAAAATTCCAGCTCATTTTCATTCTGATGAAAGGGGAATTGCACAGTCTTACTTTCTTTGCAATAAAGTCACCAAATGTCAAATGCATATAGTAAGAACTGTGGCCTGAGCCCCCCACCCTTTCCCTCCATCCAGAGTGATCTGGGGGACTGAGGTCACATCCCAGACTATGGGACTGGTGGGTGCACATTGCCATCTGTTAGGATGATCCTGGTGTCCAAAAATCCGTGAAAGAAGCCATAGAATTTTCTCAACAGGGACACAGACTCACACAGACTCACACAGTGTTAGTTCATGAGGGGATTTTCTTTAACACTTTAGATCCAGAGAGATGATATTTTCTTTAAGACTCTAATTTTGGCTTATGTGGGGTTCCAGAAAGACTTGGAATATTATCCCTGCATTTCAGCATCAAGACTGGGGGTAGGGATAGAGAGGATGCCTAATGGCCTGTGTTCTCCAGTAGGCAGAATGGCTGAAAGCAGGGGCTGTCTTGAAGGCCCCATGCTTTCTCACAATTAGCAGTATCAGCCTGGTACATGGTAAGTCTTCTGTGAAAGCTCTAAATTAACTTATGATTTTAACTCTTCTTAGTAAAACTAATTGTGGAAACTGAGTTACCTGGAGAATAAAGTTCAGTGGCAAAGTCACAAAGCTCATTAATGCAAGAGTCAAGACTAGGACCCAGGACCCATCCCACTTGTTTCTCTGCGTAATTGACAATGAGGAGCCCGTAGGTGCTACAGGGTCTGTTTGAGTTGCTGAAGATACTGAAACTTCCAGTTTCCTGAACATGAGAGCAGACAAAGCTCTGGTTTGATGGATGATGGCCAGCCAGTCATTTTTTTTCTGACAGAAGCAGAGATGACATGGAGATGTCCTCTTGTGAAAGGACAGCTGACTGTGTTTTTAAGACCAAGGGTGGTTGAGACCCATTCAAGTCTAATTTCTGAAGGCAAGTTCACTTTTTAGGCAATGGGTCTTGAGGAGAGCCACAGGACTCATAGTGACTTCTGTCTAGACCCACTCTTGGAGGAGAACACATCCTCTGGGTGGCCTTGAGCCTCCCTGAAGAATCAAGTTTGTGCATGAATACAGTGTAAAATAAAAGCATCAGCATCTCCTATTTGCATCACATGTCCCCCTTATGAAGCTTTTCCATAAATAGTGTAATTTGATCCTTAAAGCAACCTATGAAGTAAATATTTATAATCCCATCTTATCGATAAGGATACCAGAGTCCACAGTAAATTATCCAAGGGGCACACAGTTAAAGAGTGACCAACAGCAAACTACAACAGAGGTTGCTTGTGTCCTAGGGGGATGTTCTTTCTACTTCCCAGAAGTTGCCCTATGCATATATACATGTTTATTTTGTAACAGCATTGGACTGTGAACATAAACTTGGAGTCCTGGTCCAAATGAGAGATGAAAAGAAAAACCTAAATAGAACAGATTGGGATAGAAATTTCTCAGGGCTCTACAAGAAGTACAGGTACCTGTTTAGAGTTTTTAGAAAGGTGTAGCTTACTTTTAGCCAGCGACATGATGAGAGACTATCAGGAAAGTCTGCAGAGTGCAGAAGCAGCTGTGGGAAAGTTTGGATTCTCTTCCTTTCCCAGTGGCCAGTTTTGTCCCAAATTGGGGGACTTTAAGAAGCATCTGGATCTGATGGATTGAGGATTGATCTGGGAATTAGGCTTTGGGCTCTCCCTTCCCTGATTAGATTTTTTTTACTATTTATAGAGGTATTTTCAATGGAACCCTAAGAGATATAACGCATAAAAAAGGGGTTCATGGTCAAATAACTTCGGTTAATGCTGCATTGAAACAAGTCAACCAAAATATTTACTTGGCAGATGACCAGAGCCTTTAAAATGCTAATGTATATGTGAATCTCCAAGAAAGAGCTTTGTGACATGTCACTTTTCAAAATCATTTGGCCCCATGGTCCTTTGACAGAAGGCTCACTATGGGATATGATAGTTTGGTAGTTTTCCTCATGTACTTTGTTGTGATTGTATTACACATGACCATATACCTGTTCTTGTCTCTATTTTTCTCTTTTTATTTAGTGTTTGTAAATCTGGACTTTGTTCCCAAACTGTGGGATCCATGATTATAAGAACTGTATGTTTGTTTCTCTATGCCACACAGTTTCTATTAAAGTCTATGAAATAGGAGCTCAGTAAATCTTGATCTGAACAAAATTTGATTCTGTAGATGCAGAAGCTAGAGCATATAGTCTTTATGGAGAAATCAATGGAAATTTGGCCACCGTTTTGTTACGGGTGACTTCCCTAACAGTGTGTAGATGTTGTCTTTCTCTCTTTCTGTCTTTCTCTCAGGCAGCATCCTGATCTCCAGACCATCCCTTTGAATTAAAGGTTATTGGTGGTAGTGTTCTTATATAAAATTAAGGGTTGAAAACCTGAGATGGCAAAGAAGCTGTTCTGTGCTGGGAAAGGTGATGAATTCCCTAACCTGGAGGTTACTGGATCTGAGCCTATAAGGTGATATGACTGTTTTTGTGTCTGTGATGTTTGTAATTTCACCTAATTCCCTACTTGAACTTCAGATGGCATCATATTTCCCCAGGAGCTGGTTCCTCCTCACATGCTGTGAAATGTCTCTGGTACAGCACTGTTCTCTAGGTTCTGGGTGTTTCTGTGTTTCAGGACTGTAAGCTCCAGGAGGACAGGGGCATTTTCCTTCCCTCATCTGCCTTCAGACTGTTTCCAGAGCTTGATAAATATTTGTTGAGTGAATTGGAAGAATCTTAAGTATATTCCTCATAAATATTCCTACCCTCCAACCTTAAAACGCCCTGAAATGATTCTCCATCATATTCTGTGTTGGATTTTAAGCTACTTTCATGATTTAAAAGTTTATAGTGTTACTCTGTACTTTTCTCTAAACTCTCCCTGGTTTTATTTTATTTTATTTTTTAAAGATTTATTTATTTATTTGAAAGAGAGAGTGGGGTGGGGGGCAGAGAGAATCTTGAGACTATGAGCAGACTCTGAGCTGAGTACAGAGCCCAACGTGGGGCTCGATCTCACTACCCTGAGATCACGACCCTGTGCTGACCTTATATCATAACTTGAGATCATTACTTGAGCTGAAACCAAGAGTCAGATGCTTAACCAAGAGTCAGACGCTTAACCGACCCTGCCACCCAGCTTCCCCTCTCTCCCTGTTATTAAACCACACTTTAACTTCAGTCAAGCAAAAGTTTTTTTATAATATTTTAAAGAAACATAACATATGAACAGTAAAATACATAAATTCTAAGTGTACAGATTGGTGAACTGTTACAAACTCATCATCATGTAGCCATCACCTTACTACAAAATAGGATATTATCGGATCTTGGAAGACTTATTCTCGCCCCTCTCTGTCAGTATGCCCAAGGCAATCGAGGTTCTGATTTGAATTAAATAATAATTAATAGCTGTAATTTCATAACAAAAACCAACACATAGCACATTATATTAGTATAACCCCATCTAATTACAAAACCTCTGTCTATGTGTCACATCATTTGTCCTCTGCGACCACCTCATGTGATAGTCATGGCAGAGGCTTTTATTTCCATTGAAAAAAAAATGGGGTATTATAAGACTAGAGAACGAAAACCTCCTGGACCATAATTTCTCAACTTCAAATTTAATTGTAGAGGGTATCATAATAATCTTGGCTTTTCCTTATGTTACAGAGGCTGGATTTAAAACTGTTTTCAGTCAGAAGATTGTCTTCTCTGAAATATCTAGGGAATAGGGCACTAAATTTGGACCCAGTACATGCAAAGGTAGGACATGGCAAATTTTGCCCGATGGTCAATGGTCAACTTGAACCAAGTAACTTGGGCTCTTCTTCGTAAATAATATTAATGGTAGCTCACATTGGCCTATTGGTCCACAGTTTCTCAAGTTTTTCACATTTGTTATCTGATTTAATAAAAGCTAGTAATATTTAATAAGGGAATTTGCTGAGAGCTTTCTTATATGCCTGGATGGTGCTAATTATCAAGTTTATTCCTCCCAACAAACTAATAAGGTGGGTATTAGTTTCTGTCATTCCCACCATACAAAATTCGTACCTCAGTCTCTCTAAGTACAGAATACTTAACCATCAAATTGTCCACCCCTAGGAAAAGGGTACAATGGAATACTTTTCTTGTCCCCATTAAGAAGTATCCATGAACACCTAGCATGTCAGTCTTAAATTAGTCATCAAGGCAGTAACCAGTTTATAACTCTTAAGTGGTGGTTGTGAATCTTTCCCTCTTCTCTCAGGCTGTTCAAGATCAAACGGGCAAACATGAACTCCAAGTGTAGTGCTCCTCTTAAGATTTCTTTCACCTTCATCTCACTGAAAACCTAGTTCTAGTTCTCTCTTCTGAAGGATGAAACTTGATCCTATTTCTTCCCTCACCCCACAGAACATGTTGCTGTTCAAAATATTTAAGAACAAAAGGAAATCAATCTGTTCCCAATCTATTCCAAGCTTCTAAAGATAGCAGGTGGTATATTATATATGTCCTCTCAGAGTTCCAAACACTTTGAAGCTATTTAGTAACAAAGGGAAAGGCCATATCTAAGAGGAGTGTGCTAATGTTTTCTGGAGCGAACTTTGACTTTGCTGTTGTATCAAGGTTAGCAACACTGGCTTCATATGCTGAAAGTTGGGACATTTCATTGATCTTTCTGTGTGCCTCTACTCCTGGACTTTTCTGGAACATTCAGTACTTAACAACAGGACAGTGTTATTTTCAAAGTAAATGTTGAAAATAGAAACCATATTTAGGTTAAAACAGCTTTCATTTATTTAAACTGTCTAAAAGGTTCACAAATCATTTGTGGAGCTTTTAAAAAGGAAGACTCATGCCACTTAAAATATTTTTTAATTAACATACAATAAAATTGACTTTTTTTTTAAAAAAAAGCACAGCTCTATGAATAATAGCTCATGTATAGACTCATTTAATCACTGACCCAATCAGGGTATGGAAGTCTTCTATCCCCCAAAGAATGCTTTTGTGCTATGACTTCACAGTTAACACCTGCCCACTCACTACCTCTAACCCCTGATCTATTCTCTCTCATTCTAGTTTTGTCTTTTTGGGAATGTCTTTTATTTTATTTTAATTTTTTAATTTTTTTTAAGATTTTATTTATTTATTTGACAGAGTTCATGAGTAGGCAGAGAGGCAGGCAGAGAGAGAGGGGGAAGCAGGCTCCCTGCTGAGCAGAGAGCCCCACACGGGACTTGATCTCAAGACCCTAGGATCACCACCTGAGCCAAAGGCAGAGGCTCAACCCACTGAGCCACCCAGGCACCCCAGGAATGTCTTTTAAATGGAATTAGACAGTTGGTAATCCATTGAGACTGGCGTTTGTCCCTTAACATAATGCCTTTGAGATTCTTCCAAGTTGTTGTTATGGACAGCTTATTGTTTTGTATGACTGAAAGGTAGTCTGTTTTTCAGATGTACAAGAGTTTATCCATTTGCCTGTTGAAGGACATTGGAGTTGTTTCTAGTTTTTGACAATTAATAACAGAATTGCAGTAAACATTCATGTACAGGTTTTTGTGTGAACATAAGTTTCCAGTTCTCCTGGGTGAATACCCAGGAGTGGGATCCTATGGCAAGTGTATGTTTAACTTTATAAGAAGCTGCCAGGTTGTTTTCCAGAGAGGCTGTGCCATTTTGTAGTCCCAGCAGGATGGTTTCAGCAGCACTGTGTTCTCTTCAGCACTCAGCATTGCCGGTATTTCTTACTTTAGTGATTCTGAAAAGTGTGTAGTGATATCTAATTTTGTTTTTAGATTTTCATTTCCCCTATAGCTAATGATGTTAAGCATCCTTTCCTGTGTTAATTTACCTTCTAAATATCCTTTTCAGTAAAATGTCTCCTTAAGACTTTTGACATTTTAGGGGTGCCTGGGTGGCCCAGTCAGTTAGGGATCTGACTTTGTCTCAGGTCATGGTCCCAGAGTCCTGGGGTCTAGTCCCATGTCAGGCTCTTTGCTCAGCAGGGAGCCTGCTTCTCTTTCTCCCCCTCTGCCTGCCACTCCCCCTCCTGTGCTCTCTCTCTGTCAAATAAGTAAATAAAAAATCTTGGAAAAAAAAAAAGACTTTTGACATTTTTTTTAAAAAGATTTTATTTATTTATTTGACAGACAGAGATCACAAGTAGGCAGAGAGGCAGGCAGAGAGAGAGGAGGAAGCAGGCTTCCCACTGAGCAGAGAGCCTGATGCGGGGCTCCATCCCAGGACCCTGGGATCATGACCTGAGCCGAAGGCAGAGGCTTTAACCCACTGAGCCACCCAGGTGCCCCGACTTTTGACATTTTAAAATTGGGTTGTTTAGATGGATAAAGAAGAGGTGGAGTTTGTATGCACACCCATAGACAGAATGAAATTCTACCATTCACGACAACATGGATGGACAGAGGGGATATTATGCTAAGTGATGTAAGTCAGACAAAAAAAGGCAGATACCATCCGAGTTCACTTATATTTGGAATCTAAAATACAAACAAAAAACAGAAATAGGTTTATAAATACAGAGAACCAACTAGTGGTTACAAGAGGGAATGGGGGAATGAGTGAAATAGGTGAAAGTGATTAAGAGGCACAAACTTCCAGTTATAAAATAAATAAGTCACAGGGCTGAAAGGTACAGTAAAAGGAATATAGTCAATATTTTAGTAACTTTGTATGGTGACAGATGGTAACTACACTTAGCATGGCAAACAATTGGTAATATATATAATTGTCAAATCATCACGTTGTATACCTGAAACTAATATAATATTCTGCCAACTATACTTCAATTAAAAAAAAAAAGTTGGGTTGTTTATAGTGTGATTCCTACAGTTTTATTATTCTTTTTCAAAATGTTCTTCGATATTGAAGGTATTTCTCTTTCCATGTAAGTTTTAAAATCAGCTCGTCTATATCTATAAATAAATCTTGCTAAGATTTTTTCTTGGAATTTTACTAAGTCTGTCAATAATTTGGGGAGAGAATTGACATCTTTTCTATGTGGAGTCTTTCAATCTATGAATATGGTATGCCACCTGCTTTATTTTCAGTTACCACTCTAATAAATAGCCAGAAACTTAGTGACTTAAAACAACATTCATTTATTATATCACAGTTTCTGTGACCCAGAAGTTCAGATAAAATGTTCTCTGCCTGGGTCATACAAGGTTAAAATTAAAGTGTCTGCAAGACCGTGTCCCTTTCTGGAGGCTCTGGGGAAGAATACAGTTCCAAAGTTGAGCAGAATTTTTTTTTTGAAGTTTTTATTTAAATTCCAGTTAGTTAACATACAGTGTAATATTAGTTTCAGGTGTACAATCTAGTGTTTCAACAATTCCATACAACACCCAGTGCTCATGACAAGTGTGCACCTTAATCCCCATTACCTACTTAAGCCATTTCTCTACCCACCTCCCTTTTGGTAACCACCAGTTTGTTCTCTATAGTTGAGTCCGTTTCTTAGTTTCTCTCTCTCTTTTTCTTCCCTTTGCTCATTTACTTTGTTTCTTAAACTCCACATATTAGTGAAATCATATAGTATATTTGCCCTTCTCTGACTGAATTATTTCACTCAACGTAATACTATCTAGCTCCAACCATGTTGTTGCAAATGGCCAGATTTCATTCTTTTTATGGCTAAATTATATATATATATATACACACACATATGTAATATCCCACATCTTCTTTATCCATTCATCACATTCATCAATCAATGGACGCTTGAGCTATTTCCGTAATTGGCTATTGTAAATAATGCTGCTGGAAACATTGGGGTGCATATAGCCCTTTGATTAGCATTTTTTTTTGAATAGCATTTTTATATTTTTTGGTAAATACCTTGTAGTGAGACTGTAGGACAGTAAGACAGCTCAATTTTTAACTTCTTGAGGAACCTGATTACTATTTTCTGCAGTGGCTGCACCAGTTTGTATTCCCGTTGACAGTGTAAGAGGTTTCCTCTTTCACCACGTCCTCAGGTTACTGGGAGCATTTTATTCCTTATGTTGTAGGCCATAGGTACCTTTTCTCTTACTGGCTATCAGGCTGTCAGCTGAAGGTGTCTTTCAGCTCCTGAATATCACAGGCATTCCTTGACAGGTTGCTACATTTATCTTTAACATCAAAAGACTTTTAGGTTCTTTTCTTGCTTCACGTTTCTTTGATTTATCTATGCGTTGCATCTCTTTCACTTTAACCAGAGAAACTTCTTTGCTTCTAGGGGTTGATGTGATCAGATAGAGCCCATGTGGATAATCCAGTATAATCTTCATATTTTGAGGTCCATAACCTTAATTATATTTGCATAGTTCTCTAACTAAGTAGGTAACAAAACAGGTTGCAGGAATTTAGGGTATGGGGCCATTTTGCCAACCACATATTTCTATTTATTTAGGTCATTTTTAATTTATTTTATTAACATTTTGTATATTTCAGCATACAGACCTTCCACATGTTGGTTAGACTCTTACCCAGCATTTCTTTTTTACTTATTGTGATGAGTATTTTAAAAAGTTTTTTTTCCATTGTTATTGCTAGTATATAGTAATATATTTAATTTTTCTGTGTTGACTATGTACGCTGTGACTTTACTTATTTAGTTCTTTTTTTGTGATAGATTCTTTGGGATTTTCTATGTTGGAAATTGCATCTACTGTGAATAGCCTTATTGTATTAGTTAAGACTTCCAGTATGATGTTGAATAATAATAATATGAATGAACATCCTTGCTTTGCTCCTAATCTGAGTGGAAAAATATTCAGTTTTCAACATTAGATGTGAAATTAGATGTAGGTTTTTTGTAGATACTCTTTATTGGTTTGAGGAGGTTACCTTCTACTCTTAGTTTGCTAAGGCTTATATCATGAATGACTGAATTTTGTCAAATGTTCTTCTTGGATCAATTGATATAATCATGTGGTTTTGGTTTCTTTAGATTTTTCAAATACTGAATCCAGACTTGCATATCTGGGATAAACTCTGTTTGGTTTTGGGATATCTATACAGTTATTTTTTTATGCTATCTGTGGCAGAGTTTAGAATCAGAGTAATGTTGTGTATCATAGAATGAATTGGTAGCTGTTTAGTCTTTAATTTTCTGAAAGAGATTATGTAGAATTGATGTTATTCATTTTTTAAATGTTTGATAGAATTCACCAGTGAGATCATCTGGAGCTTGGGAATTTCTTTTTTGTAAGGTTTCTAGCTGCAAATTTAATCTTTGAAAATAATTATAGACCAATAAGATTGTTCTTTTCATTTTGGATGAGCTTTGATAGTTTGTGGGTTTTGAGATATTGGTACATTTCATCTAAATTGTGTAGTTTATGTGCCCAGATAATTTAATATTCTCTTATTACCATCTTAATGCCCATATGATCAGTAGTGATGTACCCTATTTCATTTCTGATATTAGTGATATGTATCTTTTTTTCTTCTTCTTGGTTCACCTGGCTAGAGTTTTAGCAATTTTTGTTGTTGTTGTTTTCAAAGAACTAACTTTTGGCTTCTTTTTTTTTTTTTTCTCTCTCTTTTAAAATTTTTGATCTCTACTCTTCATTATTTCCTTCATTTTGCTTGCTTGTTTTATTCTTCTCTTCTTATTCCAGGTTCTTAAGGTAGAAGATTAGATTATTGACTTGAAATTTTTCTTCTTTTCTAATATAAACTTTCTAATACTACAAATTATCCTCTAAGCACTACTTTAACTGCATCCCACACATTTTGGTATGTTTTATTTTCATTTTTGTTCAGTTTAAAATATTTTCTAATAGTTGTCTGTTTTAAGCCATCAATTTTAAGCCATTAGACACACAATTGGTCCTTGAACAGCCTAGGTTTGAATTGTGCAGATACACTTAAACACACATTTTTTTTTCAATAAATGTACTACAGTAATGTAAATGTATTTTCTCTTCTTTATGACTTTCTCAATAACATTTTTCTCTAGCTTACTTTATTGTAAGAATATACTATATAATACATATACAAAATACACATTAATTGACTTTTTATGTGATTGGTAAGGCTTCCAGTTAAAAGAAAGCTATTAGTAGTTAAGTTTTGGGGAAACTAAAAGTTATGGATGGATTTTTAACTGTGTGAATGGTTGACACCCCTAATCCTATGTTGTTCAAGGGTCAGCTGTAAATTCCTTAATTTCTAGGTGTTTGAATATTATCCTGTTATTCTTCTTTTATTTATTTCTAGTTTAATTCTATGGTTAGAGAATATATGTTCAATTATTTTAAACTTGTTAAGGTTTGATTTATGGTACATGACATAGCTGATCTTGGTGAATGTCCTATACGTACTTGAAAAGAATATTCTATTATTTAATTTTGGAGTCCTCATATAATTGTTTTATCCATTCTACGCAGGTTTATAGCTGCATTCATTGAGAGAAAAAGAGTGGATTATGATTATCATTTTAATCAAAATTAGAGTCTTCCATGTCACTTTGCTGACACTTTTGATTACTGATAAATATTCTTTTCTGAAGTATTCTTCACAAGGGTCCATTTATGGTTCAAACACTGGATAAAAGATTGATGGTGAAAATAACTTTGATTTCTTAATAAATGCCATCTCTCCTTTTCTGTAAAATGAGATGATTAATAACTTGTCCTATGCCCTTTAGAAGCTTGTTTGTCATCTTAGGTGAGCATACATACAAGATCTGCTCAAACTTTATTAGTAAGTTAGAGAAGTAAGTTAGATACAATTATTGACTTTATCAGTAAGTTAGGACCTGTATGGGTCAGGGCTCAAGAAGGGAATTTGGCTGCAGGGCTGACCTGGCATGGAAATGACCATCTAGGGTTTGTGGCTCTGTGTTAATGACCAGGTTTTCAGTGGACAGATCATAACAAAGGACATCTGTCCGCCAGGAGTGAAGCAGGTGATAAGAGCATTGTGGTAACAGGAGGCTTATCCAGCTTGGGAAAACCTTACAAATTTCAGGGGACAAATTCAGGCTTTTGTAAGAGTGTTGAAAAGCACCAGGTTGAAGTTCAAAGCCTCAGCTAGGTTGGTGGGCTTCAGAGAGTGACTGGGATCAGGGTATGGGCTATGTGTGGAATCAGGAAACTGAGGGAGAAATCCAGCCCTGTGGCCTGGAGAAATGTGCAGAAGGAAGGCAAATGTGATTCATAGGTAATTCCAGCCTTGGGGCAGCAGACCTAGTTTCAGGCTGTCACCTGTGGACTGGGTGAGAGAATCACTGGTCAGAGCTGATGCAGAGGTAAGGAGATCCTGAAGCTTATTAAACCTAGAGAATTCAGGCAACGGAATGATTCATAACCAGGGGTTACTGTTAAAGTGGTGACCACACATCAACAGTCATCATTAATATTGTTGTGGATTACATAGAAATGAGTATGTATTTGAAACTCTTTGCCAGGTAGTATAGACATCCGAGTTGATATATCAGGAAACAATGAAATTAAATATGAGAGAAGTACTCAGATCTAAGAGGGGACTATGAAAATGATTATACAGTAGGTAAAATGGGTAGCGTGGAAAAGGCCGACTGGGAATTTATTTTTGTAAATTGCAATCATCTGAAGCAAGGGCAGAGTCTTTTAAACACCATGGCAATAATCTAAAGCTAGGTTGTAATTCAGACCATGAGAAACCGTGTGTTATTAGGCAGGTTCCTTTGCTTTCTGACAGCTTCTCCATCTCTGAAAATATCCAGCACTCTCTCTCCCCAGGAAACAAGAACCAGAAATGTATGACTAGTCACAATAATAAAATTCTGAGGGAGAATGCAAGACGATGTTAAATGAACCAGCCAACCTCCTCCCACTAACCTTGGTACCTTTAGTCTGTCAAAACCAGCCTGCACAATCACATTTCCTTCTCAGTCTCCTTCATTCTAATTCATCGCAGGACAGGACTGACCCTGGATTTGTGTTTGCACACAGGTTATCTTTAGATTGGCTTTACCTTGATGACCTGACTCCTTGCTGCCTCTGACATAATCCAGTTACTCAGGGGAATATCAATTAAGGCCCTCAATCACACTAATTAGAATGTCTTCTAAGTGTTGCCCTAGGAATTCAGCAGCTTATAAATAGGCAAATTGGGAAAATCTAGAGGTGTGAGTTTTGTTTTGTTTTGTTTTCATAGCCGAAAGCAATTTAGGAGGTAGAGTGCTTTAGCATAGCTGAGTATTAGAGCTGAAGTTACTGTGCCCTGAATCTGCAATGAAATATCTAGTTGTTTTCCACTGACAATGGATTAATGCGGAATTATTAATTACTTTTATTAATGAGTTGGATGAGGACATAGGTGGCATGCTGATCAAGATTATAGATGACACAAAGCTAGGAATTAAACAATTATTTTGATGGCAAGCTCAGGAGACAAAATGATTTTAAGACAGAATATAGTCACAGTCCATCCAACACATGCCCAGAAGAAATGATCTCCAGCAGGCACAATTCGATGCTCACATCAGTCTTCTAATCAGAAGCCATCAGTGGTTCCCTATTTTCTGTTTAAATTAAATCCCAAGTCCTTTGCTGTTCAGGGCCTTGCCATATTCTGATCCTAATACTCCCTGCCTTCCAACAAAGTCTTCTGTAGTTCTTTTACTAATACCTTGTGCTTGAGCCAAACTGACTTATCTATGGACTATTTCCTTTTTATGTTCCATGCTTTGCCTATCTCTGAACATTATTCCCCACGGAGTTTCTTTTCCCCACTTTTCTTCTGTTTCAATTCAGTTCTGGCTCAGTCAAAAGCTACTTCTCGTCCTTAGTCTTCTTTCATTGCTTTGGATGGAATAATCTCTTTCTCTTGCTGATCTTCAGTGACACTTATCTGTTCCTCTCTGTGTTTATCACTGTTTAGTTGGTATCGTCATTATCTTGGTACCCATTTTAAGTCTCTTCTAGTGCTTAGTGCTCTACCTTCTGTCTGAGAAATCTTTGCATGTCTTGTAGTGGCCCTGCATGTGTCTTCTTCACAGTTGATGATGATGAGATAGTTGGTCTCCTCTCCTGGAGAGAACTGCCTTTAGAGGAGACTTTACATCTTGCTCACCAGAGGCCCCTGCAACTGTATCAAGGAGACATGTAAACAGAAAGTGCCTCACACATGTTTCATTGAATAAATGAATGACTGGCGAAAGAGTTCCTTAAGTTAACGGTGTAAGAATTGGAAGAGAAGGGTGGTGGTAAGAAAGAAACCTTTAATCTCTGGGATTAAAAATGGCTGTTTAGGATATAATAAATTCACTTGTCACTTTTGAACAGTCATGCTAAAGAAGGAAGTACAATATGAACTAGAGATTTGTGGTGATGTGTGGTCAAGAGAGGTGGCCACTTTTGGAAATGTGCATTGTCCTTTAAAGTGATCATACACTCTGGATTGCTTAGGTTGTACCAGTTTATACCTTTTGTTTCAGTGACACCCTCTTACAGCTGTCTCCTTTTAAGTGCTATTATCTGGCCACCCTATTTATCAAATACCTCTTTGACCTTTTCAGGATGGTGGGTCCCTTTGGTAGTGAAACTTGTGCCATTGGGTTATGTTGGCCTGGAGGGTATCAGTCTCATCTCTGGCACTTACTAGAGATGTGATCAGGACAAGTGACCAAGACGTCTGTAAGCACTCTTATGTGGCTGCTCTGTTCAAAATAGCAACGGTCTTGAATATGGAATTTTTCAGTAATACCCAGGTTTCAGTATTTATAACCCTATCAAGATTTTATCACGGGGAAGATATGTCTAGGGCAGTAGGGAAATAAATATCTCACAGAGTTGTTAAATCTCTAGGTCTTCCGTATTAGAGATCACACAACCAAATGTAAGGACAGAGTTCTTGCTACTTGGCTGTTCTAGCTGGTTATCAGTAGAAAGGCTGAAGGTCACAAAAACTGGACTCCAGCTTCATCATTTGTCTCCTCCAGGGAGAAGAGGAGAGCAGGCACAGCAGAGAGTGAGGTTTAGATCTTCCCTTTTACTCTAAATTCCAAGTGTGGTGGACTCTAGACCAAGTCTGCATCCAGGATTTCTAGACCTTCTAGTCATCACTAAGAAGGACAAGTGTCTGGATCATAAAATATTAACAGTTGGGAACAGACCACATGAATGCTAAGGAGGGGAAGAAGATCAAATTTATCTTCCAGAAATGTGACTCCTGGTGAAAAAAGTCAAGAGGAATATTTTCCTTAAGTAGGCAGTTGTATTTGAATGATTAAGAGATAGTTCTGGAGCCAGAGTGCTGAAGCTTAATCATTATTCTCCCACTTTCTAGGCAAAAAATGTTGGTTATGTTATTTAAACTTGTCTCAGTTTCCTTATCTGTAATATGGGTGTTAAAAAAAAATCTTATTGGTTGGTTCCTGCAATTAAATTAGTTAATATTGTAGACATGCTAGAACAGTTCCTCATCCATCCTTAGCTTGTGTGTGCGGTAATTATTACTTCAGCTCTAGAGAGTGGTAAAGTACGCTCCCTTAATTTTGTATTTATGTTGACAGGATGGGACTTCTGTGGTGTGTGATGAGTCTCTACTTCTATGGGATCCTGCAAAGTGATGCCTCAGGTAAGCGAATAACTTTTGACAATCTATTAAAATATGAATTATCTATAGGGTAATGTGTCAACTTTTTCTGAAAAATGTGTTAAGACTACATAAGGTTTATAGCCATTGTCTTCTATGGTACCACAGAATCATGGATGTGACACAATCATCAATTTTGGTGATGGTACTTCTAGTCTTCAAGGGACAAAATGTACTTAGGGCAGTGGTCTGGTTTGTATAAATACAGGAATTTTCCATCACCTTCACATCCAAACGAACTAGAATCCTGCTTCTCTCCCCTTACCTCAGGTCTAATGGGAAAAGAAATGACAGTGATGGTAGCATGACTCTGTTTTCCAAACTTCAGCCAGTGGTGGACGAGGCATTGAGGCTAATAGTCTATTAAGACCTTTTAAGAACAAATGAATAACGATGATTTCTTGTCATACTGCTACACTCTAGGAGAAAAAGGACCTACGGTTAGGTTCATCCCCCCCACCCCCACCGTTTGGGTGTTGCTCCTTAAGAGAAACCAACCAAAGTTTGAGTTTGAATTTCCAAGCTCAGTCATCGGGTCTGGATCATATGAAATCAGAGTCAGAAGGGATTTGAAACTCATCTTTCCAAGCTCCTCTCATCTCCAGAATTACTGCTCAGGACCAGTCTGTGGTAACTCTAACTAGTGATCATCTCATCGCAGTCCAGATGTCTTTGGACTGACCAAGTTCTTAGAAAGTTTTTAGTATATATAATTGAAATCTATTTCTGTCATTTCCACATTTCTCTGGTTCAACTCCTGGAATTTCATAGAGGATACTCAGTCCAGTGGTTCTCTAATTTTAACTCAGGGAACCCATATATCTTCATTTGAAAAAGCTTCTCATAATTCCCCTGAAGACCACAGACAATACTTTAAATATCGTAACTTTAATTCCTCTTCTGCGTGAGAGGTCTTCAGAAATGTTAAAATAATGATCGCATAGCCATGACATTGTTTTCCAATATATTTCTTCAATCGTTCTTCACATGGTACGGATTGGAGCCCTTCTCATCCTGATTATCTTTTCTGGGTATGTGATTCAGTTTTCTATACCACTTAAAGGATTTAATAGAAACCAAAAATAAGACTAAAAGGCATATAACTAGGACAGAATACAGCTCAAAGCTGAGAGAAGTGGAGATAACTTCCAACCTTGTTGACCCTTTTCACATGGAAAGCATATTTCCTAATCTGGCTGATATTCAGCTGGGGTACACTAGTACTAGTACACATTCAGAGCTCCTGGCTATTTAAACCAGTGTCTGCCCTGCTTAATTGAGTATCCCATTTGACTGGTCAGTGGTGGTGATGTTCTGATTTTTAAATATGTTAAATAAAACCCCTGATTATTATTAGTTCTTATTTGATTTAGTTCAGTGCTTGAATATTATCTGCTTCAGAGGCCTTACTTAACTTAACCACTTTAGCTAAAATAGCCCTCCCGATCACACCTCTCTGTATCTACCTGTAGTTTCCTTCCTGACTCATCTCATCATTTCTCGACACCGTTTTAACTTTCTCTTGTCTCCTCCTCCTCTGCTTTTCCTTCTTTCTGTTCTTTTCCTTCCCATCCTCCTCCTTTCTCTTCTTTTTCTCTCTTTCCCTCCTTCCCTTTCTCCTTTTATCCCTATTTCACTGCTTGTAAATGGTTCAAGGACAGGAACTTAGCCTCTTTGTTTTTTACCCAAATACTTGGAAAAATGATTGGCACATAGACACATAGTAGGTATGAACTCTCTCTTTCTATCTATATATTATAAATAGATGTATATATATATATATGTTTATATATATATGTGTGTATGTATATATATGTATATATGCATACACACATATACACACACACGTATATTATAAATGGATGGAAAAAAAAGTCTTTTCACTTCCCCTTTGCCAAAATTGGCCAATTTTATAATGGGACTTGTTTGGATTCATGCCAGTAATTCATCAATGTAGTTTTATGTCCTGCCTTACCTAGAAGGAAAAGGGAGAGGTGATCATGTTATTCTTGTTGAGATATGAGTGACATCCCAGAAGTTTCTGGGCGCTGGTGTCTCTCCAGCGGTCCTGGCAGTGTTGCCTTTCTGAATGACCTTTACTGTAATCCATCCAAGGAGGTTCCCTACCCCCACCCCAAATGCTATTGGAAAGTGAGCTTTCTACCCAGGAACTGTGACTCATAATTCTGCCAGGGAAACTGACTTCTTTTTTTTTTTTTTTTTTTTTTTTTTTTTTGAAACTGACTTCTTGAATAAGATAAGTTCTCATACCAGTCCCATTGAGTCACCATGGGAGCAGGAAACATGTTGTAATCCCCTCAGCCCATCTGGCACATACTCATTTGCCTTCCTTATGAAAAGGTATATTGTGTCTGTGTCAGTGATGCACTTCCTAGTTGGAGGAAGAGGAACAAAAAGGAAGTGTTGTTGACAAAAATAAAAGGGACGACTAACTCTGGGCTACTAGGGGACAGAAGGGACCATTGCGTATTTTGTAGGAATCAATGAACCTCTCGCGCATCAAGGTATCACTTCTTACAATGATGTAGATGTTGGCAGACTTGTTGGCCTTTCATGAGGTTCTTCCTGGGCTTCAGGTACCCATATTAATGGAATCACAGATTGATGTGAAGAACAAAGAAGAAATAACCAGAAAACTCTAAAACAATGTACGTGCATATGATATTAGTAGGAGTTTTGTCTGGTTGTTCTGGGCCTTCTTACATGGACCCTTTTTTTAAGGGAAGGCCCACATTTAAAAAAGAGGCCATGTGAACATAAGAGCTTTAGTTTCATGCAGTTTTTTTAAAATTTATTTTTAAATTTTATATATATATATATATATACATATATATAATTTTTTTTTTGAGAGAGAGAGAGAGAGAGAAATAGCATGGGCATGAGTAGAGGTGGGGTTGGGGGAGCAGGAAAAGAGGGAGAGGGAGAGAGAATCAAGCAGACTCCCCCGTGGAGTGCAGAGCCCAATGTAGGGCTTGATCTCATGACCCTGAGATTATGACCTGAGCCCAAATCAAGAGTTAGCTACTCGACCAACTGAGCTGCCCAGGCACCCCCATGCAGTGTGTTTTAAGTGCAGTGAACTGGACTTTAAGGCCCAGATTTCTGACTCTAGAACACAGTCTTTCTTGTAGCAGTACTGTGATTTCATTATTCATTCAGGAAATTGGGAGCAACATTTCCATCTCAGGTGTCCATAAAAGCAAATACTTAAAAACAAGCATTTACTTTTAAGGAATTAAAGCTTGGATAATTATAATGGTGGTGGTATAACTATAAAGTGGTAGTTATGTGGTAATAATAAAACTTCCTTTGCTGAGAAAACACTTTGCATTTTGCATTTTCAATGTCATTTGACGCTCACACCCAAACTATAGTGTCGTCAGGCTGTTGTAACCCAATTTTTGGGAAAAGAAAATTGGGAGCAGAGTAGTTAAGTGAATTACCCAAAGTCACACAGCTAATATGTAATATAACTGTGACTTCAACTAGTTCCTCCGTTCTCAAGATGCATGATATTTTAGCTAAATATACTCCTCTTGGACTGCACTAGGATATATATAATTTTTTTTTTTAAGATTAAGATCCAAGAGGTCACAGGTTTTGCTAACTATTAAGGAACCATTCAGTAATAGATTTCTGTGCTTTTCAGATAAGAAGTATCTTCCCTCCCAACTCCCCTCCTTAGGTGGTTTCTTCAGGAGGAAAATCACTATAATGTAAGCTCAAAATTCAATATTCCCATTTTTGCTTGTTATGGTACTGAATATTTCCAATACTAAACTCAGAGTTCTGTTTTGCAAGAATTCTGAAAGCAAACTTGTCACACATTTCTCCTGTGGTGTGTTCCATTGGCAGCATGTTAGAAAGTTGAACTGTTAAAACTGCCTTTACCGTAGAAAGAAATATTTGCAACTTGTGATTCCAAGTCAGGGAGAGGGTGAGAATGGTACAACATATAATATGATGAATTAAAAAAAAATTACATCAAATTATTTGATACAGATACCACATTAAAAAGAACAATGCATTTTCTTTCCCAAGTGTGCACACACACACACACACACACACACACCTTTGAATATAGCTTTTTATTTCAAAGTCAATGAACAGTTGACAGTGTGCCAGGTGCGGGGCTAAATTTCATACACATTATCATTAATGTCACAGAAGATGCTGGGGGCTGGGGCTGGGGGGATGAGTAGAGAGTCTTAAACACATTTTATAGTTCAAGAAAAGAAGAACCAGGGAAGTGACCCAAGATAACAGTGCTCATGGTGGCATGTCTGATAGAGCTAGGTTTTGAAGGCTACCTCAACTCCAAAAGAGAGCCCTTTTCTTTAAATGGTATTGCCTTCTTTGAGGACTTTGTTCTGCTAATAGCTGTTAGATCCCATGATTTCATTTCCATTAATTTTGAGGAATTTGCAGAAGGTAGAAGTACTCTTTTGGCTTATTGAGAGTGAATAACACTACGTAAAACAAACAAACAAATAAATAAATAAGTAAAAAGTCTGGTTTACCAAGAATCAAGAGTCATTGCTTGACATTCTGAGTTTGACTTTATAGGTATCTAATACATTCAAGAAGTCATTTAATCACCCATCAGTCACTATGACCTTACCTATAAACCCAACCAACCAATCAACAATAGCAAAGCTCTGGCCAATTTTGCTTTCTTGCTTTTTTATTAAAGAGCATTCTGGTCATTATTATATATCGTGGACATACACTCTTCCTGTTATTTAATTAAGTGATTTCTAATGGCAAGGGTTTGTCTTACAATGATTTTACTTTAATCTAAAGATCGTGTGTTTGACAGTTTTATATTACAGAATCCAGGGCAAATAAGGGAAGGCTTTTTGGAAACATCTTCTAGTCAAGTCTGACAGAAAGAAGAGGAAATAAATACCAAGCAAAATGCCATGACAGAGCAGAGAATGTTACTGGCTTTGTGGGGAGGTACTGGAGAACACATCTCAGTCCAGGAACAATTGCTCTTTTCCAGGAGAAAATGCCTCTCTTATTTGGGAATGGAACAGAGCAGTGAGACTAAGGGATAGCGTGAGGGTATTTAGAAGCCAAGGTGGGAGGGCAGGTTGGGGACAGTTTGTGGACGACATGAATCCCTCCAGGTAAAGAGGATATTTGTGTTGAATATATTTCAGGTATAGTTGGCTAGTTCTTTTCTCTTGTTTTATTTTGTCTTAACTTTCATAAGGGTTTATAATATTTCTGATGCTATGTTTTGGTTCTTTGGTTAGGACTCAATTTGTTGCCAGCCCTGGTGGCCTCATATTATTTGAATATGCTTTTTGAAAAACTCCATACTTGGATGTACTTGTGACATTCAGTCCTGTCTCTGTTGCCCATGGCTGGTCATCCTGAACACACTTCGTTTCTATGCAATTTAGTCCAAACATTTTGAGAATGTCTGACGAATACAGTTTCATTTTATTCTTAGACCTAAAGGTCATTGGAATTAGAACATTTCACCCTACTGTCCTTTAAATGCTGCCTCTTGGGAGCAGATATCTTCACTCTTTTTCTTTTTTCTTTTCCTTTCCGTCCCCCTTCCTGCCTTCCTTTCTCTCTCTCTCTCTCTTTCTTTCTTTCTTGAAACACACTGGTGCTTATTTTTTAAGTTAACTTATGCTTCCCAAGAGTGAATATTCTGTAGCCTGATTGAAAAGAGGTTTGAGTAGCATGATGTATGGGTCTGATGCTGACTTTGCAAATATAAACTCTCCTGAATAGCTTCTTATATCATAGTGATAATTCCATGTTTAGAAAGATGACCTGATTCTCCCTTCACATGGCTGCGTTAGTTAAGAGAAACCAGGATTTGTGCATGGAATATATTTTGTGTATAGGGTTACTGGTGACGGTGTCTGGTCTGGTTTTTGAGAATCTGTTCAGGTTTAAATCACCTTCATTTCCGCGTTTCCCCCACCCCCACCCCAGAACATTTGTTTCTGCCTTATTGAGATGAGCTTTATAAAACCAGACCACGGTCTTGATGACCGGTGACTTAGTCCTGGGTCAGTTCTCACCCATTTTATTCCACTGTTTTAAAAATGTATTTTCTCCTTAGCTGAGTAACTTTAGGAAAAAAAAATGTATGTATATGTGTATATATATATATATATATATATACACACATACATATATATAATCTTCACTTTCAAGGTAAAAACACAATGATTGTCTCATTTTTAAATCCACTAAGGGCTAGTGTCTTTCATTATTTATTTTTGAGGGACAAAGAGAAAATGGATCCATTTTACAAATAATCTGGGAACCTCAGTCAATAACCTCAAGTACCTGTTATTGAAATCTATAAAAGCTGATATAGAGAATTGCCTACTTTTGTCTTGCTCTCTTTTAGAGGCAATAGGAACATGATAATACAAGATGGCTGAGAAGATGAGAGAAAACAGATCAAATAATCACACCCTCAATAATCTAGACTTGCCTGAGCTGTGTTTTCATGAATTTTATTTCTTTTCTGTTGTCAGAATCAAAACTCTTGTTATAGCTATACATTAGTGAGAAAGAAATACCACTTTCCTACAGTGTTCGTAGAGTATGGACTAATGATAATTTAAGTCTCTTTGTTCAGCAGCCCACTGATTTGTTTTGTTTTGTTTCCTTTTGAGATACTCTCATATTTTTTTGAACCGCTCCTTGAAGTAGGCAGGAGTATGGACTTTGATATGTACATCAAGGTACTGATGTTTGCATTTTCCTGTAACTTATGTAACAGAACATTGTGGTCGCTTTAAAGTTTGGACTTGCTGTGTCAGCAAGAGGGAACAAGTGAAAAGTATTTGCCAACTGTGCTTCCCAGTGGGACTTGTGGGTCCTGCCCCATAAATGTAGATACTCAAAAGGAAAAGAACAGAGAGTGAATCCTTCAGTCCCTAATGGCTTTTCTATGTAAATATAATTCTTTCTTAATATTGTATTGTGAGTTTTGATATTCTAGTTACTTAAACTTGCATACAAGTGCAACCATAACTGAAATATAGGACTGCATTATTGTTAAAGCAAACACAGATATACAAATTATTGTTCCCAAGTGGATCTCAACCATTATTAACTATTATTTACTATAGCTTTGTTTGTCCTTTTTTACTTTGGGGAGAAACCCTTAATCATTTGCCATGGACTTGTTTGCTGTTTAAACACATTATTCCTAATAGCTTAAATTGATGTGCCTGTGTTAACTTTGTTCTCCAGATCCTTTGGGAGTTCAGACTGCCCCCAAAAGTTGCTTGATGAACTAATTTTTGCTTTTCAGAGAGAAAGCATTAATTTTATCCTCATATTTTCTAATTTGCTTTGGACTTTTTGATCTGCCTGGTCCCCTAGGGAAAACTGAATTTCTCTTATGCAAGACTTTTAACATCTATGCCTTTTCATCCCTTTTACTGTCTACTCAAGGTGAAGGATGATGAAGAGAAGGAGCAGGGAGGGGGAGATAAAAGGAAGGGAAGGGAGAGAGAGAATGGATACAGACAGACATATAGATAGAGACAGACCGAGAGAAAGGAGAGAGAGGGAGAAAGGGAGAGAAGGAAGGAAAGGAGGAGGAGAAAGAGTTAGAGATACAAAGAGAGAGAGAGAGATACAGATTTAGGCTTCCCACAGAGGGCCTCGCTGGATTTGATACAATCTAGTTATATACTTTCTTTCAGATTATTAAAAAAGTCCATTTTTTAGTACCACTCTTAAGTACTCTCCCTTCCCCCCTGAACTTTATATTGGATAGTATTCTTTTTGAATGTTTCATTTTTTTCCTAGGTTTTTATTTTTTTTTTTCACATTTTCACTCTTTCTCTCCTTCCTAATGTGTTAAATGATGAGAGCAAATAGAAGCCTTATATATTATAGAGATGTCCTTAAATCTAGTCCCCTCCAGGCATGAGAGCCATCAACATGTCCAGGGATAATGTTTTGTCAACCACATATTTTGCACAATACTTTTATTCTGACGGAAGTGTATAGCAGACACGATGGGAGCAAAGAGCTGTGCATAGCCTTCACGATAATGAAGAGGAGACGGTGGTCAAGAATGTATGACTCCGTATCCCCCTTTGCACTCTGCATTCATAAAGTCTAAGCCAGAAACAATCTGCTGTTGTTTGCACTTGACACTGAGCCGTAACATGTCTTCCCTTGTAGCAGTATATTGCTTGGGGCTCAGTAGCATCCCAGCTTGTATTCAGGTTTCAGGAGGAAGGTGTGGCTTGGGAGAATAATGAAATCATGGAGATTATGACTAGAAGAGTTAGTAAGTGAAAGTGTTGGAGGAGTCACTCCCACCGCATGCAGTTTTCTTAGTGAGATAGGTAGTGAGGGGCTATCAGGAAGAACATGAAGCAGGGTCTTTGATCCTATTTGCTTTATTAGAGCAAACTCTTAGATATCTCATCTTTATTACTCCAAATATCCTGTTATTAAAAGGGTTGTTTCTCTCATCTACAATGCAGTGATAATTGATGACAGTAATAATAGTCATGAAGCATTACACACTATTGAATGTTTTTAATCGCTAAAGGAAGACCATGTTAAGCTAAGCATGGCTTTAAATCTCTTTTATTCTAATTCCCTGTAAATTGGTAATAACTATATAGTGGAGTGTGTGTGTAATGGAAGAGGAGGAAGGTGAGGGAAAGAACATTAATTAAACCAGGGAATGATTGCAGATATATAATATTACATAAGTTTTTATGAACAGCCCCATTAGATAGAGATAGGAATTGTCTTTTCTTTACCAGTAAGGAACTCCAGATTCAGAAACGTGAATTTAAAAAGTTAACTTAATAACTTACTATAGCTATTAAGTGGGAAAACGTGTATATCTGTTTTTTTTTATTTTAATTTTTTTAAAGATTTTATTTATTTATTATGACAGACAGAGATCACAAGTAGGTAAAGAGGCAGGCAGAGAGAGAGGGGGAAGCAGGCTCCCTACTGAGCAGAGAGCCTGACTCGGGGCTTGATCCCAGGACCCTGAGATCATGACCCGAGCTGAAGGCAGAGGCTTTAACCCACCAGGCGCCTCCAACATGTATACCTGTTTGACTTTAAAACGCATGCATGCTATTTGTGCTATAACATGCTGCCATTGAATTCTTTACAGTTAGAACTCTTGGCTTTCAAAATACACCAACTACAGCTGTCTTTCACTAATTGATGATTTGGAACACACACATTTGAAAAGAAACATTCAACCAATTAAAAAAAAAAACCACGGACATAGGATGTGATTTTTCATGTTGCAGATACTATTTTAAATTGATTTGATCCAAGGTTCCTGAAACATACACAGTGTCTTTCCATTGCATATGTTCAGATTATATACATGTTCCCAAGGTTATGAAAATGTTTCTAAAGGAAAGAGCAGTTCTAAATAAGACTGCAGATGCACAAAGAAATGGTGGTTCAGTGCAGATGCAGTGGGTTTGAGTGGAGCGGGAAGCCATTACGTTTAGTATGCTGCAAGACTGCTTTGGCACTATTCATGTGGCTTCCCATGTGGCTAACTCAGAGAGACTAACTGGAGCTCCCTATCTTTTCCTTCTTACCCAACTACAGCAGCTCTGTCCTTCCTCCTAGGTGTTGAGGGACTTAGTAAATGATGTTTGCATGTGGCTCCAAGAGTTTTTTGGTACCCAGCTGTATAAAGCTCTAGAAAATTCTTCTCAGTCTAAAAATAACAGATTTTTTTTTTTTTTCTGCTAGTCTTTGGCAGTGACTGGGTGTGAATTTTGAAATTTGATGATGGTTTCACTCCAAGTTCCATTTTATTCCTGATGGAGCTGGAATGTTTTACCTTTTTCAGAAACTGTCACGTGTGTGTGTGTGTGTGTGTGTGTGTGTGTGTGAGCAAAACAGCCAGAATAATTGTCACCTAGATTCGGCAAATGTGCAGAAGATTGGGCTGGGGGCATTATCACCAATCCATACATAGATACGTTATTTCACTCACTGTAAACTCTCCAGAATTGAATGCCTGATTTATTTTTTTTTTTCAGGTTTAATGCACAAATCCTTTTCAGTCTCAGGGAAATCAATATTTTCCATATGTTAGTTATCTGTATTGAAACATGCAATACTTCAATCATAGAAGGATGGTGAGCCCTCCCCTCTTCATTTGAGAATGCACCTTTGTGATTTAAAAGGAACAAATCACAGCTCTATACAACCTCCCCACTTAGCAAAGCTGGTTTTTCATGATTAGATGTGAAACCTAGCACAGTTGAGGTTTCCTGGGCGCCTGCTATGGGCAAAGTTTTGTAGCACAGGGAATGTAAACGTGAGTAAGACACTTGGCATTCATTCATTCATAGTGTATGGATATGTGTTAGATGCTGTGCTTGCCTAGACTTATTTGTAAAGAAGACAGAAATAATCTCTGCTCTCATGGAGCTTACAGTCTTGGCGAGAGTGTGGGAGAAAAGAAAATAAGTAAATAAACACATTAAAAAAAAAAACCCTCTTCTTTGAAGATTATCTGTAGGGCATTCCATTGATGGAAAGTAACAGGACAGTGCTCCCTTTGTTGGGTGATGAGGGAATATCCATTTGAGTGGATGATGTTCTCTTGAGAATTGAAGGATGAGAAAGAACCACTATGCAAAACAAAGGGGAGGCAGTGCCGTGGCACCTGTGAAGACCCTAAGCTCTGAGGGTCCTGATGCCAGTTGTTGCTGCAGTGGCAAGAGCTCAGGAGAAAGGGACATGCGCTGTGGAGGAAAGCGGAGGCAAGATCCAGTGCATATTAAGGGCGACGTTACATTTTCCTTGGCTGCAACATAGTCATTGAAAGGATTTGAGCTGGTCCCTGACATCGTCTAGTTTTCACATGTTCATGCTAGCTGTTTGTGGGAAATAGATTGGAGGTTTCAGTGTCTCTCAGTATGGTGGACAAGGTTTCCTGAACAAGGCTTCTGCTGTAAAGCAACTAGAAATGCTGCATTTAAAAATAAATGTCTTTTAAATTGAATTGCTGAGTTAGTAAGAAATACTCAGAGGACAAAATTGAAGTGAAACCGGGAATCCAGAAAAGAACGGAAGCCAGCTCTGCAGCTGGCAGCTGCCCAAGGTAGCATCCAGAATTAGTGGGAAAAGATATATTTAAATGCTAGAACATTTGGATAATTTATTTAAAGATAAAGTTACATTCTTACCTTTTGCCTAACCCCAAACAAATCTCAGTTGAATGAAATATTTAAATGTGAAAAATGAATTAAATCCTAAAAGTACTAGAAGAAAATATATGCAAACTTTTTCATAATGTTGAAGTAGAGAATGACTTTCCAGGTTTATCATCAAAGGTAGGGGCCATTAAAGAAGGTTTGATATATTTGACTACATAAAGATTGACACAGTTAGTGTAGCATTAAAATATTTTAAGTTAAAGGACAAATGAAAAATTGGAAAATATGGGATGTGGCAAAGTTAAGGAGCTTTTGCACACACACCAAAAAAATCCTTCCAATGTAAAGGAGACTCTATGAAAATTGAGCCAAGATTTTTAACTTGCAGTTCGGGCAATTCAAAAAAAGGTAAAAGCAAATTGATCATAGTAAAAAGCTCAAGATCATGAGTAAGAAGGTAGGTGCAAATTAAATCAACGATCAGGTATCATCTTTCACCCATTACCTTGACAATGATTGAAGAGAACAAATCCTACATAGCACTGGTCAGGACATGGTGATCTAATGACCAAATGTAGTGTTTGTATACCCTGTGGGTGAGAGTGTAGTTGGAACAGGCATTGAGGAGGGCACTGTGGCTATTTGTTCCAAAGACACCAGAGTGCCTCCCGTTAACCTTGTAATGAGCTGTCCACACATACATGCTAAGGAAATAATCAGAGAAGTCCATCAAGATGTATTCGCAAGTTCATTTTTCATGCAGTTGTTAAAGTGGGTAATATTGGAAACACTGTAAAAATATCTATTGGTAGAGGACGCTTAAATGATTTGTTCTATCAGTAATGCGGGAAAACCATTGAGACGTTAAAAGCATAATTTTGTATTTATTAATATGGAAGTTAGTTTATAGTAGACATTTTCTGTTTAAAAACAGGTACCATACAGCAGGGCTCGTCTGCAAACTTTAAAAACAGTGGCAGCAGGATCACACCAGCCTCTCATGAGAGGCTGTTCAGTTTTCAGGAATTGTGTGAGCCTGTTGGTAAATTGTGGGTAGTTTGAAATTGAGCATAGTGAGAGTATTTGCCCCATGGAAGGTGATAAACAAACTGTGCAAAGCAGATTCCTCCCACCCTGCAGCTGGTTTACTGCATAACACCGTGGGCATGTGTGTATGTAGTGTGTGCATATGTGTAGAAAACCTTCGGTAGAATATACCCAAATTTTATTAGTGATTATTTTTAAAAAGTGGAATTAAGTTTGAATTTATTTCCACCCTTTTAAAATAATTTTATGTATTATCCAAATATATTACAATCAATTATATTTATAATTACAAATAAAGGGTAACTTAATTTTTGGAAGAAAGAATGAAGACCTAAACCATTGGTGTTCTTGGGATGGTAGCTAAGGAACAATTGCAAGGTACTGTTGGTTAATAAGCTCTTTGTTTCTATCTGTAAATAAGGTTGTTGATAACTTTACTAGTGCAGTGGTGATTTCAATATTCATGAAATGACCTTGGTAGACTAATAAATTTGGAGACTGATAAAGGAGAAGAGATATTACTTTTTTGAATTTCTGCATTATAACTATGGCTGATATTTGTGTTATATTATTTCAAGAAAGTAAACATTTAACCACCCAAATTGTTGGAAGTTGAAATCAATTGAGTCCCCACATCTCTGCTTCAAAGTTTGCTTATGCTAGATACCCAGCGCCCCAAAATACTCATGAACAATAATTTTTGCCAAGTTTGTCAGCTCATTTAAACATTTCTGTTGATTACAGGCAGTTTTCTGTTTTTGTTTTGATTCTGTTTTTTTTTTTTAAGGTACCGGTGCTACAGAATGTACTCAGCTGGGTGTCAATACTTCAACATCTGTGGGCATGATTGCAAATGTGTTAAACAAATGAATGTGTCTTCTTTCACAGGTCAGCTGTCCTCATTTCTCCATCAGTAAACCTATGTAGTTTTAGGCTTACAATATGTACCAGGTACAGTTCACATTGTACCAACTAAGCATGATAGTGGTGAATGCAATTACATAGTATTTTAGAGTTTTAAAATGCTTACATTATTGATCATCAGAATAGCAATACAAAGTGTATCATATTTCTGTTTCACAGATAAGGAAGCAGAGACTTGGAGAAGTTAGGAGACTTAGCCATAGCCATGCAGACAGTAGACAGAAGAATCAGGACTCCAGCCCTTGTTGTATGTCCCAAATCCATTATTCTTTTCCCTGGCAGACATAGAGGTTCCCAACCCTTTCACTGCTAAGGACATGATTTATTTCATATTTTTTCTAGAGACTCCATGTTTGAAAGCAATAGAAACCAGTCCTGTTAGCCTTGCCATCACTATATCTTAAACCTAAACTAAGAACATATTCATCATCCAAGAAAGAAACTCTGTATCCATTGGTTGCCAATCTCTATCCCTTCTCCCGGTTTCCCTCAGCCTCAGGCAACCACTAGTCTCCTTTCTGTCTCTATAGATCTGCCTACTCTGGCCATTTCATAGAAATGGAATTATATGTGGATTTTTGTAACTGGCTTAGTATAATGTTTTCACTTAATTTTTTAAAATACACCCATGCTGTAGTGTGTATCAGTACTTCCTTATTTTTCATTGATGAGTAATATTCCATGTTTATCCACTCATCATTGATGGGCATTTAGGTTATTTTCATGTTTTCTCTATTATAAATAGACAAATGCTGTGAACATTTGTCTATAAGTTTTTGTATGGGTATGTATTTCATTTCTCTTGAGTATATACCTAGAAGGGGAATTGCTGAGTCATAGGGTAATTCTATGTTTAACATTTTGAAATACTGCCAAACTATCTTCCATTGTAAAAGCCTTTTTAAGGTTTTGAATAGCAGATGAGTCTCAGGTTGGGTGCAATACTTCAGCCACTTTTAGGAATGGCTTCTTAAGATAAAACACATTACATCAAAAAAGATCATGGTCAATTCAGAGGTCTTCCCAAGACTTAGCCCATTACTCTCTGATCCAGGAGAGGAATATCTGAGTATTTTCTTTTTTGTCAGTGTGATTAATTTAAATCTCATTGCTATGGGAGTTCAGAAAATGTCCTGGGTCAGAAAATGCCCTGAATAATTCACAATATATGATGCAGAGGGGAAAAAAAAAAAAAAAAGACTCCAGTCAGATCTTGGCTTCATGTGATTCTTTGTCCTTATCTATAAATGAAGATGATAATATCACAAAGCTATTATGGAGATACAATGAGATAACATATTTTAAAGTTTTGTTGTTGTTGGGTTTTTTTTTTTTTTTAATGTAATCGGCAAAGCAAGTAAGTAAGCAGAAACTCAGTTGATGAACTTTAAATCTGACAACACTTGGCATACGGGTAAGGACCAATATTTTCTCTGTATTGAGAGATTAGGATTGAGACTTTTACATTCGAAGGTACGTGTTTACCCCCAAGAATACACACTTCCAAATGCAGTTAAGCCCTTGCCCAGAAGGGCTTTCATTTTCTCCATATGTTTCTTTACTTATCAATCTTCTAAGAATGCAGAGGCAAATAGTAACATATTCTTCAAAACCAATTGCTTGAAAATTACTCTATGGTCCCATGATTCTCTGCCACTTATTTTGGCCTTGATGACTCTAAATCAGCTGAGATTTGTATTGTTTTTAATTTATATTTTTCAACATAATTGCAAAAGAAAATGTATTCACTTATTGAGCAGGGATTTATTGAGATACTTTGATGAGCCAGGCGTTTGCTAAGCATTAGGATACAATGGTGAACAAATAGGTCCTGTTCCTATCTTTATGTGATTTACAATCTCCTGTATCTTAGTCTAAATGTCTTAGGGTCGGGGGCCTGGGTGGCTCAGTGGGTTAAAGCCTCTGCCTTTGGATCAGGTCATGATCCCAGGGTCCTGGGATTGAGCCCCACATTGGGCTCTCTGCTCCACGGGGAGCCTGCTTCCTCCTCTCTCTCTCTGCCTGCCTCTCTGCCTACTTGTGATCTCTGTCAAATAAATAAATAAAATCTTAAAAAAAAATTTAAAAAAATGTCTTAGGGTCTCTGTTATTGGTCATGACCCATGGATGGCACCATCTCTGTGCTTGCTTTAAAAGTGAAAAATAATATACTCTGGTTTCTCTTCAGAATAGAGCAGAGGTTGAATTTGGACTTTAAAAAGTATAAATAAGAAATAACACAAAGGACATTAAATGGCTAGATATTGTGGTTTAGCTGTGTTGCTACTTTGCTGGGTGACCTTGGATAAGTTAACCTTTCTGAATCTGTGTTTCCTCATCTGTAAAATTGTCTAGCGCCTTCTGAGTCTAACCTTCCAGGATTCCATAATTGCTATTGTAAATTTGAGGTTCAAGAGCTTCTGAACCAAGTTGCCTTTTTTTTTTTTTTTTTTGCACTTTTCATCAGTCCATCTTAGATCTTTCCTGTGGCTTGTCCACTTCCAACTATCATCCTTGTCCAAGCCTTGACTTTTTTGTAATAGCTTCATAACTGGCTATTCCTCCTCTACTCTTGCTCCCTATAACTCGTTCTTCACATGGCAACCAATTTAAAATGTTAAATTAAATAACCTACCTCCTCTGATGGAAATTGTGGAAGTGTTTCCCATTATTCTGAGAATAAAATTTCAATTCCTTACAGTGGCCTGTATGGCTTCATATGTTTGGGTCTGTACCTATTGATTCAACCTCTTTGTGTTTCATTTTCTTGATCTTGGCAATGAAGCTTTCTGAGATACTTTCAGACATTCACATAGAGCGTTCCCCTTCTACTCTAAGGCTATCACACTCTCCCCTCAACTTTGTCCCTCACATTCTACAGCACTCTGTACGAAAGTTCCATCTTCAGAAAGATATAGAACTCCCTGTTATATATTCTTTCATGATACCCTGTACTTCCTTTTCATTGAACCTGTTATAATAGCATCTAACTTATTAATTGTGTAATTATTTACTTATTTACTTACTTAGTTAATTTGTTATTTAATTTCTGTCTTCTTCCCTGGAATGAAAGCTCTATATCTTTAGTGCCTGGCAGAATGCTTTACACTTACCAAGTGCTCAGTGAATGCTCAGAGAATGAATGAATAGATGTAATAATTGGCTAAAATTCTAGTCTTTACATCAGCTATGGGATCATTTGCATGGGAGACCATAATGCGTAGATCAGGAAGTTGGAGGAAGCGTTGACTTTTATTTCTATGCAGTTATTGGTCTCTGATTTTATTACAGTGGGCTTCCTCATTGCACCTGATTTGAAACAAATATCCACCAAACCGTGTGAGCCGGACACTGTGTTGTGTAGTCAGGATGCTAACCTTTGAGTTCACAATCTAGCAGGAGATCAGCCATAACTCCAGATAACAATTCTGCAAGGTGGGAAGTAGTTTTACAAGAGATAGCCAGCCATATCTAGAGAGGTAGAGACCAAATGGGCCCGGGAGGATCTGTGTGATTGAACTTCTTGGAAAGGGTTGGGAAAAGGCACTGGAATGAATCCATAAGCAAATGCTTGCCTCCCACCAGTCCTTGCAAATAAAGCAAAATCTCTGATCAAGCAGCTGGAATTATTTAGATCCATTTTTATTCTACACTACTCTTGACCTTTTAGAATTTTTTTTTTAATTTTCTCCTTTATTTACATACAGTATAATTCAGTTTTTAGTGTGAAGAGTCTCTGAATTTGGGCAAATGCATACAGCAGCATAAAAGCTGCTATACTTAGGATACAAAACAATTCCATTGTGCCCCCAAATTTCTCTCATGTTTCTGCTGTACGGTCAACCTTCCCTGACCTCAAGCCCCTAGCAGTCACTGATCTGTTCTATGTTCCTGTAATTATGCTTTATCTGGAATGACATTTATTGTATTTTTAAAAGATTTTATTTATTTATTTGAGAGAGAGAGACAGAGCAAGAGAGAGAGCACATACAAGTGAGGGGGAGTGGGAAGGACAGAGGGAGGAGTAAAGGGAGAAGCAGACTCCCCTCCAAGCAGGGAGCTTGATGTCGGGCCCAGTCTCAAGCCCTGAGATCATGACCTGATCCAAAGGCAGACACTTAACTGACTGAGCCACTGAGGTGCCCCCAGAATGTCATTTATTTATTTTTATTATGTTCAATTAGCCAATAAATAATACATCATTAGTTTTTGATGTAGTATTCAATGATTCATTAGTTGTGTATAACACCCAGTGCTCATTACCACATGTGCCCTCTTAAATACCCATCAGAATGTCACTTAGGTGGAATCATATGGTACTAGATTTTTTTCGCTTAGCGTAATGTATTTGAGATGGGTTCATATTATTGAGTATATCAGAAGTTCATTTCTTGATCGCTGAGTAGTATTTCATAGTGAATGAATAAACAAACTATGGTACATCTATACAATGAAATCATAGTTTGTTTATTCATTCACTAGCTAAAGTTCATTTGGCTGCTTCAAGGTTTTGACAATTATGATTAAGTCTACTATAAACATCTGTGTATAGACTTTTCTCTGGACATAAGTTTTCATTTCTCTTGGGTAAATATCTAGAGCTAATATTGGTAGGTCGTACTGTAGGTGTATGTTTAAGTTAATATGAAAATGTCAAGCTGTTTTCCAAAGTGATTGTACTTCATTGTGCCTTCCCATCAGCAAAGCGTAAGAGTTTCAGCTTCTGCATATCCTCACCAAAACTTGATATTTTCCATTTTTAAAATATAAGCCTTTCTAGTTAGTATGGTATAGTATCCTGTTTGATTTTTAATTTGCAACTAATGACTAATGATTTGGGGTGTATTTTCATGGGCATACTTGCTGTCTGTATATCTTCTTTGATAAACTATTGAAATCTTTTGTCCCTTTTTAAATTTTCTTACTGAATTTTGATAGCTTCTTATCTAACCTGGATATAAGCCCTTTATCAGATGTGTAATTATAAAATACTTTCTTCTTGTCTGTGGCTTATCTTTGCTAACCTTTAATTTTTCAAATAATTTAAAAATCCTGTTCCCAGTCCCATCATCAGATCTACCACTCTTCTCTTCTCTGCTTAGAATATCTACAGACCTTTTTGGCTTTTTTAGGCACAGTGGGGCTATGGTGATGGAAAGGAGAACTGTCCTGTTAGCAAGGAGCCCTTAGGTAGTTGGAAGGAGAATCTAGGCATTGAAACATCCATAACCATGGAGTGGTGTTCCATGTGCTGTAAGGGATGTATAGATAGTCTGCTCCATTACAGAACACTGCCATTCGTTCATTCATTCATTTCTGGTTATTAAAATACTTTGAGGACAGGCTCAAGAGAGAAACAGTAAAGGCTCTGGATAATTAAATTTAGGAACTCTAATAAAGTAGCCGCCCCTCTATAGCCCCGTGGATTATCAGTGGTGATGATGGGGCTTGGGAGATGGAGAGATGGAGAGAGAACAGCAGTGCCTTTCTCACCTTGAAAAATCACTGTCCTCCACTCCAGCGACTGCAGAGCAAAAGGCCCACCTTAGAAGCGATGAGCTTCGCTGCCTCCCCACTCCCGCCTGCCCAGGTTTCTGTAATGGTCTCTTTTGTCTTCATTTGTGGTTTGTACAACGAAAGGCAGAGATAACAAGTTGATAGAGAAATTCCATACTTGACTCCCATGGAGTTGCACACATGTATGATCCCTCAGACAGCCTCAGGGCACAAATATATTTTCCAATGGAAACATCTCTGCCATGGTTGTAATTAATAGGAGTCATTTCATTCTTCCAGAACCACCAGTGACTGCCAGTTGCTACCAAGATAAAGTAGGAACCCCTTCCCCTGTATAACCCTAGTCTCCCTCTCTGAGGCTCTGCTCCAATGTCACACACCCTGGAGCCCAGCCCTGGCTGACTGACGGGCTCCTCACAGCTCCCGTGCCCTCTAAGCCTTTTCTCATGATATCCCGTCAGCCCGGATTCCTCCCCTTGCGTCTGTCAGCACACATTCTGTTCATTTTTCAGTCTGAATTCAGATGTCACCTCTTTTGTGAAGGTTTCATTGAACTTCTCACCTCTCACAGTCAGAAATAAGAACGACTTCTGCCTTCTTCTGATGTGCCACATCTTTTTCTTTATAGCGTTTCCTTCATTTTGTTTACATTATGATTTTCTGGACAGTCTCTCCAGAGAGTGAGATCTTTGAGATGAGAGACCATGTCTTCCTTGTGTCTTTATCTCCCCAGTGGAAACTGCACGGTATAAACTGCTGCATGTAGTAGGTTCTCACTGAGGGTTTATTGAATGAAGGACATGCCATAACCCACAGTTCACCTTTCTCTGTGACCCAGACGGAAGAGGTGTCTGAGTGGCCAGTAGTTGTAACTGGAGGTGACAGGGTGATCTTATGTGCTCTAAGCGAAGGCAGTTTTGTTTCCCTATTGGCTGTGATTATGCTCTACTGTCTAGGATAAGAAAAGCATGATTTGATTTTGAGTAATAAGCAGTGCAGCTCTAATTGTGTACCTTAAATGCCTTCCATATTTCTGCTTAAGGTGATTTTCTACCAGCGTGAAATGTTCTCCTTCGCAGACAGTTGATGGAGGAGCTGAGTCATGCCTGACTATACTTAATAAGACGGAGGCAGCTAATGCCCGAGGGAGCTGCCTTCGAGGACAAGCTGACATTTCTGACTTCCCTGCTTTTTAAAAGTGGGTGTTGTGAGGGAAAGTTGAGCATTGAAGATAGCTTCAGAGTCCCCACTGGAAACATGACTAGATAATGACACTCTAATTCAGACAGATGTGATCTGCCCCATTGCCTCTTGGTTGTGATGTGTGCCTTCTGATGCTGGGAGCAGCTAATCAAGGATTTGATGCTTCTCATTAAAGAGACCCGGTTTGTTCCACTTTATATTAACTAGTGCTGCCCACCCGCCGCAACTCCACTCTTTTCCCTGAAAAACTGCCTTGATTTTACAATTTTAAGATTCAGTCTAGAAAACACTCTTGACGTTCACGTTGATTCTAAACCCATCATACTGTGGAGGTGGAAGGGGCTAGAAATCATCTGGTTTTACCTTCTTACATATTATACGTGAAAAAGCCGAATGCAAGAAAATTACTTGGCCATGGTCAGGGTTCAATTTTAGACTCTGGAATGAGGCAGATCTGTGTTAGAATCCTCTCTCACATACTTCCTATGGCTAAAAGATAAATGGAGGCATATGAAACATTTTAAGAGTTTATTTGAGTAAATATCATTTAAAGCAGGCGGCACCAAATTGGAAGTGGTTGGGAGCACTCCACCAATAAGAACTGGGGGCAAGACTTTTTTTTTTTTTTTTAAGATTTTATTTATTTATTTATTTATTTATTTTTTAAAGATTTTTATTTATTTATTTGACAGACAGAGATCACAACTAGGCAGAGAGGCAGACAGAGAGAGAGGAAGGAAAACAGGCTCCCCACTGAGCAGAGACACGGGGCTCGATCCCGGGATGATGACCTGAGCCGAAGGCAGAGGCTTAACCCACTGAGCCACCCAGGCGCACCAGATTTTATTTATTTATCTGAAAGAGAGAGAGAGAGAGAGCACGAGTGAGAGCAAGCACAACTGAGGGGCAGAAGTTGAGGGAGAGGCAAGCTCCCCGCTGAGCAGGGAACCTGATGTGGGGCTCCATCCCAGGACCCTGGGATCTAGACCTGACCCAAAGGCAGACACTTAACTGACTGAGCTGCCCAGGTGCCCCTGGGGCCAAGACTTTTATAGAGAAGAGGCAGAAGCAAAGCAATAAAATTGTTTGACTATAGCTTAGGCAAGTTGCATTAGCTAATAAGGCCTAGTTGGCTGTTTGTGATCAGTTTCCCTGCATTTTGATTTGTTGACCTTGAGGCATTGCAGCCTTAGGCTTTGGTTTGCTTAGGTAGGCTGCTAAGGCATTAAAATCACCTCAGTCTAATGGCCTTCTTGTTTAATTAATTTAACTCTGTGCAATTGTGTGGATATTCTTTCCCTTACCTAAGACTCACGCTCCTCATTTATTAAATGGGGGCAATAATAAAACTATCTGAGAGAGTGGTTTTGGGAATTGAAAGAGGTCATAAAATTACATCACTTGATACCTGACATATGGGAAGCATTCACTATTAGGTGGTGGTGGTGGTACTTACAATAATAATAATGGTGGTCACACTGACGGGGTTAGGGCGAGAAATAAGGCCTTCCGATCCCATGTTATTATTCTCTGTGGAGAAGACTGCAATGTATACCTCAGGTACTATTTTTAGTGTCAAAGAAGTTTAAAGATATCTGTCTGAAATTGCATCCCTTTATTCAAAGAAAGGCACATCTGGGTGGCTCAGTTGATTAAGCGACTGCCTTCGGCTCAGGTCATGATCCTGGAGTCCTGGGATCGAGTCCCACATCAGGCTCTCTGCTTGCCAGGGAATCTGTTTCTCCCACAGACCTCTCCCCTCTCGTACTCTCTTTCTCTCATTCTCTCTCTCTCTCTCTCTCTCAAATAAATAAATAAAATATTCAAAGAGAGGCTGAGTAACTAGTTTTGTGTAAGACAGAAGGAAAGAACATGGTTTGAGGTGCCGGTTGACATAAAGAATCAATGTGAGTGGGAAGAACAGAGGGAAGAGATTACACACAAAGTCTCTAAACTGGAAACCAAAGGACTAAGCATGATACCAGAGAGCCTGAGAGGATTAATGGAGAAAGGACTGACTCTGCGAGGGTTACTGGTTCTGGATTCAGAAAGCTCTGCTGCCTGCTAGCACCGTGACTTTCCCAAATCATTCCAGAGCCTCTCTTTCCAAACTCCAAAATGGGGCAACAATGCCTCCTTCCGTAACCAATGTGTCTAAAACTGCCTGGTAAAATATAAATTATTATGCATCCAGTTATGGATTTGTAATCTTGGATGTATGGTAGGGAGAACAAGGCAATGATTCTTAATTGATGAGTGTGGAATATATTTTTGTCTCTAAGTGTATGGAAACAACAAGCTGTATTTCTAATCAATGACTTTCTTTATTAGTCTCTCCACGAGGCAGGGAACCCATAGCACTGGGAGGCTGAAAGTGCCCAGAGATGAGCATTCTGGACTGGACAGTTTTGCCTGGGGATTTATATCTGGATAAACACACCCCCAGAGATATATAGACCTGGACTGCTTCACTTGTACCATGAAGCTCCTAATAGCTCTCGTGGCAAGGACAGCACACCCTTTTCCTGATCTTGCTCCAATTTCTCTTATTGTCATTTCATTTTTCTACTTTACAGTAATTATTTTGCTTTTTTCCTATGGCAGACCATTTATCGGTGTATGGACCCTGGTGAATGTGTGTAGAGAGGGAACTAGTGTGCCATGAGAAAAAGGGCTCACAATTGGAAGGATAGTATAGAAGACACTCTACACTTTTATTTCCTTAGAGTTAAACTGGTTTTACTTCATATATGAGAAGCTCCTCCTGTTTTGCTTCCTAAGTTGTAAGACCTCTGGAGTTTAGAAAAGTTGATTTGTAGTTTCCCCTTTCTCTTCAGCACTATGTATAGTAGAGGCAAATGTCCTCAACATTAAGACTACAGTGAGTCAAGAAGCTGAATGTATTGTCATAGCATTGTACGGGGGACCGATGGTGGCTACCCTTGTGGTGAGCAGGGCAAAATGTGCAGAGTGGCTGAATCACTGTTGTACACCTGAAACTAATGTAACATTGTGTGTCAAGTATACTTAAAAACACACAAACAGAATGTAAATATACACATAAAAATTCAACCTCTGACATACTGGGGAAAAAGAAAAGGAAAGACTGATTGATGTCAGTGTAGTGAAACTCACATAGTTGGTTTCATAGGCAAAAGTTACATGTGATGGGGGAAATAACTAGGAATCTGGAAGGTTTCATGCTGCCTCTGCTACTAACCAGTCTTTCCCTCAGGCACTCCTTCATCCCTCTGGGCTCAAAGCCTAATCTGTATAATGTGTCATGTTGCTGGCTGATTCAGAAGGCCTCCTTCCAGTTCCAACATGTAGCAGTTTCTAAGATGCAAAGGGGATTATAGGTGACTTAAATATTTAGAAATGTGGACCATGATTCTATCTTGGGATTTGTCTTCCCAAGATCTGCTTCCTCTCCTTGGGAGTCGACACTTCTCTAGCTGAGGGGCCACTGAAAACCCAGCCACTCAGAACTCCTCCCTTGCGAATTCTTCCGACCACCCCCTCATCATTCACGGCCAGACATGTCCCCAAACCCCATTGCTTGTGCTCTCAGCTTCTGATGTTTGCTTCCCCCGGTTTTCTCTCAGAATCTTTTGTCTTCTGCTTGTCACTACCAGGCTTCAAGAAAAATCTACATGCTTGACACATTATTAAAATTGAATGAGACTGCACTGGCATTTCACAGGTGATGCCTCTCTTAAATGCAGTGGCAAGATTGTAGCCTGTGTCTCTTCCTGGCAGGTGATGAAGATCTCAAACGCCCTTTCACTCCAGGCAATTTCCTGAGGATTGCTGGGGAGGTTGCTGGCAAGGCTCACAAGATGCTCCTCCCTTTGGCTTTGTAGTTGTGTGTAGAATATGGTTGTAGGTCTTGAGGTGGAGGAATCGTATAGCTCCTAATTGAGTACATCCCTTGGGGTGCTTTCACTGAACAAGTCTCCCTGAACCTCCAGTTGAGAAGTCAGATGTGGGGAGGGAGGGCACAAAGACCTGTTGAGTACCTAGAGGGCTTTACACTTGTATCACACCATTGAGTGGAAAAGTGATTGTTCAAGCCATCTTTGCTAATTAAGAAGTCAGTCCATGCTTTGCCTGCCCTGCACATTTTAGGACTCAAATCTTAATTTTGTGTTTTCTGTCCCTGGCTCCGGTAAAATGTAATAAAAACTCATGAACGAAGACACACAATAATTCCTTTCCCCTGTCCTCTGCTGTCTTTCTAGTTCTTAATTCCCTCCTCAGTAAAAATCAACATAATAGTGGTAGCTAAAATTTATTAAGTTCATACAGGTGCACCCGGGAATGTGGGGTTTTTTTTCAGTGTATGACCTTTTTTACCCCTGTCAACACTCCTATGTGGTAGGTACTTTCATTCACTTTGTGTTTTGCTTCCTGCACTATTACATATGTGGAAACAGGATCCTTCTTTCCAGGTGCCACAAGTACGGTCCACATTACCACATATTTTACTTTCAGCAGCAAAGACAAGATCTGCATATTAACATCTACCTGTAGAATGAGAGGGAGGAGAAGAATAAAAGTGTAGCTTCATCATGCAGAGTGCACACAAAGTTATCTCCTACGGCCCACCACTAATGTTATTTGTTCTGATATTTTGAGGGGCTTTGTTTTATTTTGTTTTGTTTTTTGTTTTTTGCCTATTTCATCCTCTGTTTTGAAGAGGAATATAATATTGTACTATTTACATTCCCAATACCAACTGAGAAAATTTCTGCAGATACATATTTGAAATATATATTTTGCCCAGATGATATAAGAGAAAGGACATGACATTTGGGTCGAAAAGAAGTGATTCTATGCTTGCCACCCACAAGCTCAATATCATTTATTAAGTTAGCTCTCTGGGCTCGGTTGCCCCATTTATAAAATGAAAGGGTTGTTTTGAGGCACCTGGGTGGCTTAGTGGGTTAAAGCCTCTGCCTCCGGCTCAGGTCATGATCTCAGGGTCCTGGGATCGAGCCCCGCATCAGGCTCTCTGCTCAGTAGGTAGCCTGCTTCCTCCTCTCTCTTTGCCTGCTTCTCTGCCTACTTGTGATCTCTGTCTGTCAAATAAATAAAATCTTAAAAAAAAAAAAAAGGGTTGTTTTAAATGTTTTTTAAATTGCCTTGTGGTCTAACGCCCTCGAACACTTTGTCAGAGGTAAGCCCCCATAGGCTAAATGTTAACAGCATTTATTGGGTCACTTTCAGTTTGAAATTGGATACACTCAGTTTGGAATTAAGAGAACAATGTAATATTAATAATAATGAGGCCCACTGAACAGCTCTTGCTAAATACTTTAAAAGCACTGTCTCATTTAATCTTCAGATCAGCCTTCTTTGACTGTGGGAATATTTAATTTACTTGCATGTACTCACATGGCAAGGAAGTGACAGGACAAGGGTTTGAACTGGGATTGTCAGACTCCAGAGACTAGCTACTGTGTACGCCATCGGGAAAGTCGTTACGGGATATAAGAGACTTGGTTTGGTCCCTCCCCGTCTCTATCCTAGATTGTTGGCCCCGTCTCGGACCTGTTTTTATTTTCTCTTAGCTTCATTCACTCCGCTGTGGGATGGGATATTACCAGCTATTCTAACGCCCCTGGGGTCTACGACTAGTTTTGAGACCCATATGATTCTATGATAAAGGGTGAAGTAACTTTACTTCCAATGCTGACAATCTGTTTCTTGAATGGAAATCTGAAAGCAAGAGACCATGTTTTTTCTTACATTTTGTTTATGGCCGCTGGCACTCATAGGACCCTGAATAAATATTATGTAATATGAAAATAGAGAGTAAAAGGCTGCTTGATTATTATATGAGAATAGTAATTGGATCTTTACATCTTAATCACGGATTAGAAAAGATTGCTTGGGGTGGGGGGGGCATAAAAACTGGCTAATGACTGCTTAGACTTTCCCCAGTGTACTGTGCCACACTTGACATAAGCCAGTTTATTTATTGTCACAACAGCCCTGCAAAGAAAATCATTCCCTTCAGCCACATGAGGATGCTCATTACAGTGATTTTTTTTTTAAGAAAATAATAGCACCATGGTACAGAGACAGCACACCCGGAATCCATTCTTTAGCCTGTTAACCCCTGCTGCAAGTTTGATGAGAGAAATAGAGATGTTTGTAGGTAGCTATTAGATGATGCTATCCCATGTTCTTCCTCATTGTGTGCAGCAGCAGGAAGGGGCTGCTGGACCTTCCTTGGACATTAACACATGATGATTAAGGGTGCTTTTGTTGGAGCTCTGAAAACCGGTTGTGGACTGACTTCATGGAGACAAGGAAGAGCCTGCTGACCTTCCGCAGCTCCTCTAGACCCAGGGACTGGAAACCTCTCTGGAGACCCCAGGGTGTTTCCTCAGGTCCTCAGACATGAGGGAAACTTCGTGGAGCATGGCATTCACATTCACAAACTCAGAGAAAAGAACCTCTACATGACAGATTGCATGAACACCAAACTGTTCAGACCTCTGCGTGTACTGGTCCTGCAATAATAATTCGGTTCTGAAATACCCCAACTCTCAGACATCCTTTAGATAATTTGATTTTGTACCTTTAAGTAGCACCTACAATGGTATATGTTCTGAATTTAAACTTCATAGATTTGGTTGTTTTCGTCTGTGAAGGTTCATTTTCCTTTTTTTTTTTTAACCTCTTTTCACTATTTTCTTTGTTTTCATGTTTGCCTGGTAATTATTTTCTCCTCAATTTTTTTTTTAACTGACCAGACTCACCCCCACCTTTTTTTTAAATAGATTTTATTTATGTATTGGGGTGAGAGCATGCATGTGCAGCGGGGAGGGGCAGAGGGAGAAGGAGACGGAGCAGACCACCCTGGTGAGCAGAGAGCCTGATGCTGGACTCAGTCCCAGAACCCTGGGATCGTGACCCGAGCCAAAGGCAGACGCTTAACTGACTGAGCCACCCAGACTCACCCCTTTCAATTGATATAAAATAGCAGTCTTCAGGTCAGCATCAGGATGAATGTCCCTTGCTGCAGGGAGGAGTGTCACACAGTCGGGAATAAAACTTGTTCTAGGAACAAACTCTAATGACACCTGCAAAATTAAAGCTGTAGCTTGTGGATCCCCCACCCCCTGCCCCGTCAACCAGTTTTCTGAATTTGGCATTCTTTCCTTATCTGGCAAATCTTATCATCTGCTCAGGGCTATTTCTCATTTTCTTCAAATTACTCAATCAAGAAAACTCCCTTTTTTGGTGGGAGTAAGGTATGTCTAATTATCTGGTCCAGGAAAACCATCTGCCGAGTTATTAGCGCAGTGTTGTTGAACAGCACAAGCGACATGAGGATGTCTGATGGATGCTCACAGCCACTCGGTTTCTTCCTCCCCCACCCCAACTCCTCTCTCTTCTTTTGATAGCTTAGTTGATAACCACAGAACTTCAGAAACACTTTCTAGACCTTTGCTTGAGTAGCTCTCCCCTGAATAAAAAAAAAAAAAAAAAAAAAAAAGAAAGAAAGAAATCTGTTTTAATGGTATTTTTTCTACTTACATCCTACTCTAGGAAATGTAGTTTGTGGATTTTTTTTTTTTTTAAACTGATTGTTCACTACATAACATTGCTGGAAAACTATCCTGGTGTTTTAAAATATTTTTTTCCATGGAGGGACAAAAAGCGAATATATGTTTTTATATGTAATCCATCAAAGAGGTAGACTTACGGGGTGGGGATAACCTCACAAATAGTTCAACAACTTGCTGACTTGAACAGATGAAATAAGACATTGCTATCCTTTAGTATGATGGCTAGCTGTGAAGAAGGAGACAGAAAATAACAGTGGTTTAAGCTAATACGTAGCTAATGTTAATGGGCTTAGGAATCATCTGAGGATCTTATTCAACTGTAGATTCTGATTCAGTTAGTCTGGGCAGGGCAGAAGATCTGCAGTTCTGACAAGCTCACAAGCTGCCGATGACACTGGTGGGTTGTGGGCATGCTCGGAGTAGCAAGGATATACAGAAGTTTATTTCTCATGTAAAGTCTAGAGCTAGAAAGCTCAGGGTTGGTGAGGCAGCACCTTATGTAACTCCCTTAACTTTCCCATTCCACCATTTTCTGAGTGTGGCCTTCCTTCTCATGGTCCGTGATATAACATCCATATTCCAAGCAGTAGGATGGGAGAAATGGGACGGGAACAGGAGCATAGGAAACATAGAAAGACGTGAGCACCTCTCAAGAATGGTTTTAGAATCATGAAATTTCAAACATATTCCATTGGTCAGAACTATGTCACCTGAATACTTCCCAGTGAGAGGAAAGCTTGGGAAATGTAGCCTTTATCCTGAATGGCTCTGTGCCCAGATAAAAATTCCCATACTTTTGAAAAAGGGTGTGTGTGTGGACATGGTAAATGGGCATGTCTAGCAGTCTCTTCAGTAGACTGGAGTGAGGAAAGTGTTTTCCGTAGAAAATGGCAGTCCACAGGTTAATCGTAGGTAATATGTGCATAGACTTTACAGTTGCTATGTATAGTACTTTATGTCTTGGGCTCATTCAGTTTTCATAACTACTCTGCAGAGTAGAGTACATTCAAATAAATTCAAGTATGAACTTGCATTTCTGGTTTGGGAAGCTGAGGTTCATAATGGCTGAGGGACTTACCCTGACTACCCTCTTTAAAATTGCATGCTCCTCCTTCTTTCCTCTTCCCCTTCCGTCATGCCTGATCTGTTTTACCAGGTCTTATGTGTTTCTTTGTTCCATTGACTTACCTTCCAGGATATGCTATGCATTTCTTACTTAGTGTGTCAACTGTTTGTCGTCAGTCTCCCTGTGTTATGTGAGCTCCATGCGACCTTGTTTTGTTCCCCAGTGTATTCTGAGCCTCGACTTTAGCATTTGCCGCAGGACAGGATGCTCAGTATGTAGTTTTTAAATGAATTAATAAAGCCAGAAGGTGTCAAAGCCTGCCTCTGAATCCTGTCTGTTATCCTCCATCGTGCTGCTCTCTGGGCTCTGTGCCACACGCCTCTTCTGTCAGGGCTCCTGCTGGTGTTTCCGTGTCTGGCACCCTGTAGCTTGCCTCAGAAACTCACCTACTCTTAACCTGTTGCTTTACTCTTTGTCATCCTGCCATTCATGCAACATTGCTCACACCTTGGATTCTCCCTGGATCACAGTCCCAGGCTCAGATTTCCCGAGAAGCCACGCACACCTCTAGAAACACAAAATTAAGCAAAACTGTAAGAAAGTATTGTAAAACCCGCCTTTCCATGATACTTAGTCTGTGCCCTCAGGCCTACGTGAGATTCCTAGAATGTACCGACGGGACAGTTTTTAAAGCCCACGGAGTTCCAGTTGAGGATGTCAAAAAAGGGACTGTTTCTAATCACAATCCAATCTCAGGACTACCCTTGCCATCCCCCACCTAACATAATAGAATATAATCATATAATAGCTGTTGCCCTGCCTAGAAGCCTGTTACAATAGTTGGTTCATTCCACCAGGTATTTTCATTTAGTCTTTCTTTTTTCCCAGGTTGTCAGCTTCCTGACAGGCAGGGACATACTCAGATTTATTAGGCGAACTTAGCCTAATAGGTACTAAGCTCCTTTCATTCTACTGCGCCCCTTAATCCTAATTTAGCACTTTAAGGTGGACATGGGACACATACGGAAACTGAGTCTGAGAGGGGAAGCATTTCGTCCAAGGTGATATGTCAAATATGGGGCCCATGGCAAATAATTACTCATGGAATGTAATTCCACCCCAGGTCTTTCAATATTTAAATCTTTTCCTCTGTCTTTTCTATACCTGAGCTCCCTGAATTTTTAAGTCTACATGTCTCTCTACCCCAGCACCCAGCACAGTTCCTTGCTCACAGCAGGTTCTGAATGAATATTTAATAAATACAAATATATGAATAGCTTTCCTGTGGGAAATATCTTGCTTTGAATGTGTGAGCACAGATTTGGGACAAGCATCCGAGATCTATGTTCAGGCAGCTTTTATTTGTGCTACCACTCAGGCAAAAGTAAGTCAATTAATCTCTCTGTCTCCGTTTCCTGGCATGTAATGTGGGAATGGGCATGAAAGCCCAAGAGGGTGTTGTGAGATTAATTAGTTAAAATGTATACCCTGCTATATAAATGCTAATTGCTGTCAGGAGCGTGGGTTGGATTTTCCAGTGACTTGGCTTTGGGAGGCTTGCACATTCCATTAGTCCTGTGTGCCACCAAGCCTCAGCCTTAAGAAATCCTCTGGCTGAGGGAAACGATGACTTTGTGGCTCCCCATGTTGAAGGCCAATTTAGAGAGGACTTCTACTGTGGAGTCAACTGGGTAAGAAGGGACATTCTAAACAAAAAGGTAATTCTCTGTGCCAATAACTTGCTAAATTCCGTTCGCTGTTATTAGAGACAAATCTATTTACATAACAGCCTTTTCCCCCAGTCTTTTCTTCGGCTGGTGCCTGCAGTGAATCATATAATTAATTTGGTATTACATGACACTGCAGCCTGTTGCCATAGATTTTATTTTTATTTTGTCATTGAATAATTTAAAACGCTTTGACAAAATACCCTCAGGTGGCCGGTGAGGGAAACTTAAAAACTCACATAACAAATTTCAACTGGGCAAATACCCCATAGGAAAAACTCAATACCTTTTTTGGCTAATGTTTAGGAATACCGGTATGTGTGTTTTCAGTCCCTAATGGAATGGAGGCTGATTCACTTTATAGATGTTTATTTGGCCCATGGAACATTCTGTAAGGGAGATACCTACCAGGTGTAATGATCTCTTTTCCACTTTCAGATGAATCGCATTTAAATTGATTGAAAAGATATTAAGTCTCAGGAATCAGCCCCAAATCTTGGTGATTGATCTATATTTGAATTTTAGTATGTAAGGTCCTTTAACAAACACCGTTTTAAAATGTGTCTGTGCTTGACTTACTGAATTATGTTATAGAAGGAAAATTCTGCCATCTTTTAATAGTCAAGATAGGAAAAGCTAATCACTATAACAACATGCCCCCCAAGTCTCAGTGATTTATTTATTTATTTATTTTAAAAAAGATTTTATTTATTTCTTTGACAGAAAGAGAGATCACAAGGAGGTGGAGAGGCAGGCAGAGAGAGAGGGGGAAGCAGGCTCCCCACTAAGCAGAGAGCCTGATGTGGGGCTCAATCCCAGGACCCTGAGATCATGTCCTGAGCCGAAGGCAGAGGCCCAACCCATTGAGCCAACCAGGCGCCCCAGTATCAGTGATTTAAATCAACACCACAGAAGTTGATTTTTTTTGTTCAACTACAGCCCCTTGAGAGAGCAATGGCATCTCTGTGGAGCTCTGCTCTAAGCAGTGGCAGAGATCTAGTCTCCTTCCATCCTGTGAGGCTACCGTATTCAAACTTTTCTGGCCCTTGGGGTCTCCATGTGAGGGCAGGCGAAAGCGTCAGATTATGCTGGGAGTTTGAAGTTAAACCATTCCTGGCCTCATTCATTGGCCAGAACCAAAACAAATGGCCCCAATTCAGTTGCTGAGGATATCTGTGTAGAATCCATATGGGCAAAGGGAAACCAGGGTTCATGAATACTTGGACAGTCTCTGCCACTTCTGCCCTTGTGGTCACCAGTTCCATTTCGTACTTCCTAAGTTGGTGAGGTGTCACACTAACTTGTGGTTGAGATGTCACACCAGCTCTCTGTTCATCTTCCTTTCCGCGGCGTGCATTCTCCTACTTTTACACAAGAAAAATTGACCTGTCACTTATCATCTATCTTACTATTAATCATTCCCAGGATGGTAAAGACCTCCAGGGACCAAACAAAGTGACAATTTGTAATATTGGTGTCAGGAAGTCTCCTTTAATCAAAGCACCATTAACCCTCAGAATGGCTTCCCCTTTCCCTCCAGTTTACCAGTGTTCCTGTTAAGAGAGTCATCGCCCGAGACTGCTGTCTACTGGCCCCAGTAGGGGCGATCTGAATAGAGATATATTAGAGAGTAGGATAGCAGGAAAGAGGATAATTTTCATTTAATCGCCTGCCTCTACCATCATCCAGATTTGGACAAATAGTGCAGAGCTCTTGAGAGAGGTGCCTTTAGGAACAGCATAAAGAATATTTTTATGCAATGCAGAGGGAGGTAGCATCTTTGTTATTCAGATAACAAATAATATGGTGAAGTTCCAGACACCATCAGCTGCCCAACTGCCTATGCTTCTTTTTTTTTTTTTAAACTATCACCTTATAATTCAAAAGTGAAATGACTGTCGTGCCAAAGCATATTGATACAAATTTTGGAATTAAAAAATGAAATCAAGGGTTTTTTCCCCAAGAGAAAGGAAATACAATGAGAATGGTTAAACACTGAGAATGGCTTTGCCAATTTTTTGCATGATGGATATGCCCTTCCTACCTTCCTTTTTCTTTTCCTAATTATTATTTTAATGATCTTCAAAGGAAATCATTCATGGAGATTTTTTTTTGGAAGGCCAGTATATTAAAAGGCTTATAAAAAAAATACTCTTTCTGCCTCAACTTTCCTCACATCTGTTAGCTCTCTTCTTCAGAAGCCACCACTTTTAAGTATTTTATTTATTTCTTCTAGCATTTCCTATCTATATTTTGCTAATCAACTTGTGTATATTACTAGTTTTCATTTAGTCAACCCTGGACACTATTTTGTTCACTTTTTAATTATAGTCCATAGTTAATGAACATCTCCTTGATGTTTTTCTCTCTTAATGGCCATCCCCTCTCCCTTCCTTACCCAGTCCTCTCCAGCTAATAATACTACAATATTTGGTTAGATCAATAATCATTTAATTAATATGCCTTCACATATTAATGAACTATGATTATGTTTACTTCCTTATTTTTGGAAGTTATTAAGTGCCTTGCCTTCATAAGCTTACTTTAATTTAGACCTTTGGGGTAACTGTTTTCATACTTTATAATTGCCTTTTAGCATAATTTTCCACAGTGCTAATTTCATCAGATAATTTATTAGTCACAATTATTCTTTTTTCAATTGGACATTTCTATTACCTTTTACTTACACTGGTTCACCCCAAACCCTGCTGCATAGCTCTTAGCCTGGGATCTCCTTCATTGTTATTCTGGGGAATCCCTTCCCCTCTCTCTTGAATTAGATCCCCTCTTCCTCAATCCCATAATTTTCTCTCTTTTTTTTTCCCCCTCTCATTTTGGTAACATGTCCCTCAGAAGCCTCCTGATAAAGAGCATATGGGAAGGAAAATTACTGAGTCTTGTTGTGTCTGAAAACATCACCTTCACAGTTGATTGTTTCCTTGGGTTTAGATTCACGATTGGATATAATTTCCCATCACCTATATTGCTTCGTTATCTTCCAGCTTCTAGTCTTGTTTTTTTTGAAATTTCCATAGCCATTCTGATTCCTGTCTTTTGTATATGATCATTTTTTGGTCTCTTTTCTTACTCTTTAACAGTTTTTAGAATCCTCTCTTTTTCCATAATTTTAGAAAATATTTTTGTGGGTTGTCTATTTTCATCAACTTATTTAATTGACAGATCTCTTCTGTTTTTTTTTTTTTTTCTTTTTTTTCCCCTTCTTTTGCTGTATGTCATTTACACCAAGGGACCCAAACTAAAGGAGGAGGCTTAGTCTCTGCACTTTTATATTTGTCAGAGCAGAAGAAAAGGAGCATGGTAAAATATGCTCGAGCATTTAAGATAGGAACACAAGTGACACTGCATCATATTGGCCAAACTCAGTCACATGGGCAAAGGGGCAGGAAAGTAGATTCTTAACAATATGCCTAGAAGAAGAACCCAGAGATCATGGGCAAATGGCAATAGTGATTCCTTATCGTGGGACTGGCAGTTCCTTCTGGGTGTTCCCAGTATTCTGAATTGCACTTTGGTGTGCTCCCTAGCTTTCCCTTGCAGGTTGAGGATTTATCCATTAATTTTAATTTTTTTAAACAGTTGAGCATTTCTTTAATTTGATAAAAATATATCATTTCTCAGCTCTAGGAGACAGAATGAAAGCCATGGTGTATAAATAGACAAAAAACAAGACAAAGCAAAGTATTTAAATGGGCCGAACTGGTTACAGTTTGTCAGTTTTGATGTTGTTACTAGCTTTTCTCCTGCTAGTAACAGCAGGAGAAAAGCTCTTTGCTCTTACTTGGGGTTAAGTCTTGAAAAAATTATTTTGGTTTTAGTGGAGTTTCAGAAAAGAGTGAAAATGGTTGTATATATTCCATCTGACATATGTATCTGAAAAACTGTGGTTGTAATATCCTGTAAACCAAATGAGCTGATTCTGCAACTTCATAGCTTTAATGAAAATGTATTTGAAGAATCTGGTAAGATAGATGTTTTATTTTAAAAATTACTATCACGTTTGTATTGGTGTGAACAACATTTTGATCTTTCCAATTCTTTCTTTGTATATTGGATTGTAAAAGGTGTTTCTTATTAAAGGCATAGGAATTATAAATAATAGTCATTTGTTGAGTCTCAGAAAAGCCAGTTTGTTAAATTTCTCAGAGATCTATTACTTACATAGGGATTTATTGCTTACAAATCCTTCTGCAAGTCATAAAGCTTCAAATTCTTTGCTTTTATCAAAATTAAAGTACCACAAATTTAATTGTTCTCTCAATTATCTGCTGCCACAAAAATGTTGTCTTAATACGCAACCATAAACTTTAGTGACAAATTTCATTTTATTTATTACATATATAGTTTTGCTCCTGAGACTATGATGTAGATATCTTTGCCTGGGCAGATCTAACCCCCAAATCAGGAGACCTGGGAAGAACCGAGAGTCTTGGAGGGTTATCTTTTCAGTTACAATTTTCTCCTCAGAACCTCCTCTGTCTCCAGAGGGTGAAAGAGCACATGATTTCTTTTTCAGGTGAGATTCTCCCCCATACCTTATAGGGCACGACAAGCTCAAGTTATCAGATCAAGTCATTATCCAAGAGGTAATGAAAAGATGCTAAGGGAAGATACAGAAATCATTTCTTCATCCCACAGTGCCCATTCCACGCAATTATTACAGAGAGGCTACTGAACATCACCAGACAAGGGGGTTCCTGGAAAAGATTGGGTGTCCTGAGAAAGCCTTTAACATGAGGTGACTCACTAGCCCTTTCTTTCTTTTTTTGATCATTCCAGAACGCTGTGATGACTGGGGACTAGATACCATGAGGCAGATCCAAGTGTTTGAAGATGAGCCAGCTCGCCTCAAGTGCCCACTCTTTGAACACTTCTTGAAATACAACTACAGCACAGCCCACTCAGCTGGCCTGACTCTGATCTGGTATTGGACGAGGCAGGACCGGGACCTGGAGGAGCCAATTAACTTCCGCCTCCCTGACAACCGCATCAGTAAGGAGAAAGACGTGCTCTGGTTCCGACCCACCCTCCTCAACGACACTGGCAACTACACCTGCATGTTAAGGTAGCCTGGTTCTTGGTGGGGACTTTCTCTTTTCCGTTTAGTTCCTGGGCTTTTATCTGGAGGATGCATCTGCTATGAAGCTATGGCAGGGAAGGAAACATCTAGAAAGAGTTACACCTCACCCCAGTGAATTAGCAGAGGTTGCCCAAGAGGTGTGCAGAGAAAACGGTTGCACTCCTGAGATCTTTCTCCGTAACTGGTTCCTTTTCAAACCCTGACATATATCAGGATTATCTAATGATGGAGCCTTGTTTATTTTTCTTCCTTTTTCCTGATATTAGAACCTGCCTGCATTTCTGCCTCACCTGAAAGCATCTATTTCCCTAGACAATGAGCACAGTGGAGAGCAGAACCCATTCATTTCTGTTGTTCTTGGCATCTTTCGATGTCCCTGACACAGAAGAAAACCTTAGGATGCCTTATGGAAGAAGAATACTTGGGAAATATCAAATGTATTTAGAATAATGCCTTTCAAACTTTTTCACCAAAATTGCCTTACAAAGCAAATAAACACCATATCACTGGGAATCTAAGAATATAATCCAAAGAACCCCACCAATACTGCAAAATTTCTTTCAAATCCACTTTGTTGAATCTTGAAAATTCATATAGATTTTGCATTTTAAACCATAATATATCTATTCTTCTGTTACCACAGATTAATATTGTTTTTGTTCTAAGAAAAAAAAAAAAAAAGCTTTAAAAAAACTGAACCCCGGGGCCCCTGGGTGGCTCAGTGGGTTAGCCCTCTGCCTTCAGCTCAGGTCATGATCTCGGAGTCCTGGGATCGAGCCCTGCGTCGGACTCTCTGCTCAGCAGAGAGCCTGCTTCCCCCAACCTCTGCCTGCCTCTCTGTGTACTTATGCTTTCTCTCTCTCTGTCAAATAAATAAATAAAATCTTTAAAAGAAAAAAAAAAAAAAAAAAACAACTGAGGCCCCTCTAAAGAATAATCATTTTTAAGGCTTAGATCTTTGGCTACTCTTTTCCCAAGGTCTCCCTTTTAGCTTCCAAGACTCACTTTGTTTTTTAAATTCCCATCTGGTTTGTGGATTATGGTTTGTTTTTGTTTTTGTTTTGTGTTTGTTTTGTTTTTACACGGTTTCCTACTAGTTTACCTGTCTAATAATACCTGTTTACCTACTAGTTTACCTGTTTAATAGGTGCATTATGCACCTATTAGTTTGCTAGGGCTACTAAAACAAAATACCACAGAAAAGTGGCTTAAATACCAGAAATTTGTGTTCTTGCAGTCCTGGAGGCTAGAATTCCAAGATCAAGGTGTTGGCAGGGTTGGTCTCATTTCTCTCTCTTTGGTTTGTGGACCGCCATCTTCTTTTCATCTCTTCACATGATCTACTCCCTGCATCATCTCTGTCCTATTCTCCTCTTCTTATAAGCATATCAATCATATGGGCCCACCATACTCATTCTACCTTAATCACCTCTTTCAAGACTTGTCTCCAAATATGGTCACATTCTGAATTACTGGAGGTTAAGTATTCAACGTATGAATTTGGGGGACACAATTCAGCCCATAACAATAGGGCTGAATGATATAACGATACAACAGCATAGAATGATAGTCCCACACTGTCTTCTGAATGCCCTTTGTCTCTCATGGATATTGACCATTCTCTGATGGAGAAATGTGACTACGTTTTGATATATTTAAGCTGTGTTACGACTAAGTGAAAAAGGACTTCTCTGTCACAGAACGCATGTTCATCATTATGGCCTTGGGAGTCCCTTGGAACCTCTGAAGGCCCTTTTGAGGTTTTCACCTGATTCTTTAGTTTTATTGGAATGAACTCTGGACTAGTTTTTAGGCTTCCAAAGAGCACTGTCCACTATTTATGTCCAAGACAGCTTTGTAGGAGAGGTTAAGACAGATTATAGTGGAAAGAGCATGGGATGAAAAGACACAGAAACCGGGCTGGCATCCCAGCCTTTATGCTACTCAGCTGGTGACCTTAGGCACGTCAGTCTGTGTCTGAGAGCTTTGGCATCTCTATCCATCCAATGAGAAAAGCAGCCTAAAATCTCCTTTCCATCTTTGGCGATTGTTAATCTGTTACAGGTGGACATCAGAAATAGCCGGGAAAGCGTCATCAGTAGCTTTCTGGATGACCTTGTTCTCTTTTCTGCATTTTAGTATTTCATTAACTCTATTTCTGTTTCCTACTTATCTGGAGCTCTTCCTCAAACTTTTCTAACTTTTACATTATGGGAGCAGCGTAGCTGTTAAGGCCTGAGTATTCCTCTAATGTGATTTATCAATTTCCAGATGGCCATCTCTTCAGTTTACCTGTCTGCTTACCTTCTCTGTCCCTAAAGAAAATCTAGAAGTGAACTTGTCTGGTGGAGACACCAGAAGCTTCCCACAGTCCTGAGGTGATTCCTAAGTGGAGAATGTCCTTAAACTGACCCATGTAAAATCAAAGGCCTGATGTCTTAGGGCCATAAATTAAGATTCATCCTCCAGGATTGTACCACTTGTACTCTTGTTTCAATATTCCTCTGAGGATAACATCTAGATTTTACTTTGGAAACCAGAAAAATCAGTCCTACCACTGTCCATTATTTTTTTTAAGTTGGAGAATATATCTTATGAGGCTGAAAATTACCCCCTGTGTAAGGGAGGAGAAGAGACCCTAGGCAGACTAAATGACCTGTGTGGACATTCAAATGTAAATGCAATTGCCCAGTCATCCTAAAATGTAAATATTTTAGTATATCAACAGTAGCTAATTGTGTCTGTTTTTATTTTGTGACATCAAATTGGTAGAGGAAATACCTCCATAACGCACTTAATTTCTATGTGAACTCACATGTAAATGAAATCTCAATGTGCAGCATTATTTCACTTAGCTAATTTTCATGTGATTGCTGCATCAAATCCAATGCAAAGGCGATTGCCCATTTATTGGCTATTTCTCTTTTCAGGAACACCACATACTGCAGCAAAGTTGCATTTCCCCTGGAAGTGGTTCAGAAAGACAGCTGCTTCAATTCCTCCATGAAACTCCCACTGCATAAGCTGTATATAGAGTATGGTGTTCAGAAGATCACGTGTCCAAATGTAGATGGGTTCTTTCCTTCCACTGTCAAACCAACCATCACTTGGTACATGGTAAGCAAACTCAGGAGCATCTTACGCTCTCTAAAATGGCAATGTCTGTCCTTGATTCTTGAGTTAATGTTGAAACTGAGATTTTTCTCTTCAGATTTTTTATTTCTTCCTTAATAACTTTATGCAAATCTTTTACCACGTCTTTACTTTGTGCCATTTTTATTTATCTGTGTGCCATTTTGAGGAAGTGGTAAAGAATGCTTTGTCTCAACTCACCATTTCCTAAATTACATTCACTGGACAACTAGAACTACCATATTTCTATTAACTTCCTGTGAGATACCATTTGAGAAATGCCTGCATGCTCTTTTCACTGCTAAGTGAGGTCAGAAGCTGCTCGCTCATCTGGTGAATGTCAACTCCTTGATTAGTCAGCACTGTATTCTACTATCTGTGTGTGTTCTCATGTTTATCCTCATTTGTGGGCACAGTCCATCTGTGATGTCTTCCACATCTGAGAGACTTGGCAAGTATTTAGTCAAAAATGAAGATGTTGGAAGATGGCACCTGTGGCAGCAGACTTATTTTTTTTTTTTTAATCTCCTCACATACCCACATATGCCAAAGCTAAAAACTACTGGACAACATTTAGAACAAACTCAGGGATGAGTTAGCCACAAGAATCACTTTCGATGACATAAGTGAAACAAACCACTTATAGAATCAGTGTCTAGGGAAGGGGGGCAGATGGAAGTCATGTGGTCTCTGCTAGACTGGAGAACAAGGAACCAGCGATCCTCACTGTAAAGTATGGTGGACCAGTTTGAGAACAGGAGTTGAAGTTAGGAAGAGTTTTACTCTCTAACAGAGAATGAGTCCAGGAGGCCCATAGTAAGAAGTTCTGAAGCAGCAGACTCAACAAATCTCAAGATCATAGTTTGGAAGAGGAGCTCTGTGAAGTTAGAAAATCCTGCCAAATTCAAAAGCTCAGAAAAGGGGCACCTGGGTGGCTCAGTGGGTTAAGCCTCTGCCTTCGGCCCGGGTCGTGATCTCAGGGTCCTGAGATCGAGCCCCGCATCGGGCTCTCTGTTCGGCAGGGAGCCTGCTTCCCCCTCTCTCTCTGCCTGCCTCTCTGCCTACTTGTCATCTCTCTCTCTCAAATAAATAAATAAAATTAAAAAAAAAAACTCAGAAAAAACACATTTAACATAAAAATGAATAACAAAAAGAGCGAGGATAGGGGTGCCTGGGGGGCTCAGGTCATGATCTCAGGGTTCTGAGATCGAGCCCCATGTCGGGCTCCACACTCAATACAGAGTCTGCTTCGGATTCTCTTTCTCCCTCTCCCCCTCTCCCTGCTCGCATGTGCTCTCTTTCTCTAAACAGATAAAAATAAAACCTTAAAATAAAAGAACCAAAGTAAAATCCCATTCAGACTTGAGAAGAAAAAGGAGAATATGAAGCAGAATAACATTTCTACCAAAAAAAAGAGAAAGCATGCCAGAGGAATATAATGTGACTTACTAGTTAAAAAATGAGCTAAAAGATATTAAGAAATGAGATGTGAAAGAATAACATAGATCGATAAGAATTAGAAACATCCAAAGTTAGAAAGTTAGGAAGATGGAAATAAGTCATTCAGAAAGGAAGCTAAAACTAAGAGGGACATAACAGCAAATGAACATGATAGATAATGCCTTAAGATGAACAGAAAGTGGAAAGGAGAAGGGATTTAAAATTAAAGATAAATGATGAATAAAAATAGGAAGGTTAGAATGGATATACCAGTAACACATAAAGTAGGCTGTAGACAATGAGTATTGCCAGAGATAAAGAGGACTTTTCAGAATAATAAAAGGGTCAATTCATCAGGAAGTCGTAAAAATAGTACAAGTATATGTGCCTCGCAGCAGTGTGTCTGACTGCATGAAGCAAAAGTTGACAGATTTAAAAGAAGAAATAGGCAATTCATAATCATAGTTTAAAATGTTAGCATCTAATGGTTTAAGTCATTAATGAAATGACTTAGGAGCCAACTTTAAGAGTTTTCCATTGGCCAATAATGGAACAATTTGAACTTCAGTAAGGTTATTAATCACAATGGGTTGAATCTTATGAATTAAATTTAAATCCATAAGTTCATAATGATATTTTAAAATAATTGGTCACATTTAGTGGATGATAGGAAATCAATTTGTTATCTTGAAAACGAGTAAAGGGAAAAATCAGCTATTTATTCTGCTGTTCCTGTAAGAAATGTGCACTGACTAATGAAATAGTGCAGAGAAATGTGTTTTTATAAAAGTATATAATCATTTGCAGCCCCTAATGAACTAATAAATCTGAGCATGAAGCATCAGTGACTGATACTATCATAAGAAAGGGAACAGCTAGACATATTCCTTCTCATAAAAGAATAAAATATCACTTGTAATTGTGCCAAATGGATTAAACCTGAGTCTGAAAAAAACAAAACAAAACAAAAAAACCAAACCAAACCCAAAAAAACCCTTTGGATCCTACTGCCATTTTGCAGGATATAGAGAGAACAGAGGAATGTATTGATCTATACCATGAGTTTGCAGTTAGCAAAATCCAGACTGGAAAATTCTATAGGCCAAATGTCCTGGATTATTCAACAGATAAATTATAAGGAAAAGAAAGGCATGATGTGGCAATGTGTAGGTTTGAGACACATAAGACACATTTAACACTGGATGAAACTATAGTGTCTAAGGATGGTCATGTAGGTGATAAAAGTATAAATGAAAAATAAGAAATTGATTTTACCATGAAAGTGTAGATAGTGGCTACTTTGGCGAGGGAGGAAAAGAGCTGTGGTTGACATGGGGCACGTGGAAGGCTTCAGGGGTGACTAGTAACATTCTATTCTGGACCTGCGTGGTGCTTACAAAGTATTTGCTTTGTAATAATACATGAACGCGTACATACATTTGAGTGATTTTTGTATGCATTTTATGCTAAAGTAAAATGATTAAGAGACAGGGAGGGAAGGAAGGAGACAGAAAATGAAAGAGAGATAGAAAGACTGACTTAAGATACATAACAACTAGTTGCAATGTATGGACCTTAATTAGATTGTGTTTTCTTCAGACAAGCTATAGAGCAAGTTATGAGAAAACCAGGGAACTCTGAACACAGAATATTGATAATACAATGAGTTGTCACTTTTTAAATTGTTACAATAATACTATAGTTATGCTTGCCGAAGACAAGGTCTTGTCATTTGGAGATATACATAAAAATCTTTATAAGTGAAATTATATAATGTCTGTGATTTGCTTCACAATAATCTTGGGGTGCAGTGAGTGGCTGTAGATGAGATAAGACATAGCCTGAATTTATACTTTTGAGGCTAGGTACAGGTACAGTTGATCATTGTATATTCTATGATCATAGTGTTCCATAGCAGACAGCATAAAAAATGATTAAAAGAATAATATTAACAATTTTATATTAATAAGTATAATGCATTTTCCAATTAAAAAAGTGTTCTTCTCTTTACCTGCAATTGAGTTCTCTCATCTCTAACCCTGTTCACTTTTCCTATACTTTGAATACTCAATGGTCTGAAAAAAATTAATTTTATTTCCTTATATATTCTATTTTTTTCCCTTTTTCTTGATGCATACCTACGTGGAAGGCCCCCTACTCTTTCTTTAGAACAGTTCAAATTCTACCACCTTCATGGAATGTTCTCTCTTCTTTCCAGCTAGAAATATTTTTTTCCCTAATATAATCCCAAAGCTACTTATTTATGCCGATCTCCATGTCACTTTTCACTTCCTTTATTGTTTTACTGCCATCCATATATACATTCAACAGCTGTTGAAGATCAATTGTATTCAATGCAATATGTCAGGGGTTTGGGGGAACACAGTGATGAATAAGATATATGTCCTACCCTGCATAGTTCCAAAAAGATCCTACACTTTAAAACAGACAAGTTTATAAATAAGAATTCTTACTCTTATAAAAAAGTGGAATTCTAACTTCCATATGAGTACCAAAGAGAATTAATTGTTGTTTCTAAGAAGAGGGAGAAATGTACAGGTATGTATCCTATGAGATTGACTATTTCTTAAGGATGAAGTTATGACTTTCCCATCTCTATGTCCTCAAAGATTTCTAGATTTTTTTGTTTTTCTGGTTGGATGAATGTTGGTGCTATTAACTAAGGTATGAAACAGCAGAGAAGGAGTAGGTTTGGGGGCAATGAGATATCTGTGAGATCTCTAGGGAGCAGTGACCTATAGTTCGTGGTTACATGTATATGGGTCTGGAGTGTAGAAGAAAAATCAAAACTGGAGATAGAGAATTGGATGCATCTCTGTGATAGTTGAATCCCTTAAGAAGAAGACAAAATACAAAATAATATCATGAAGGATAAGGGCTAAAGTCAAAATCTGGAGAGAATGTTCATAGGGTGAATGAAGACAAGAAACATAGAAAAATCAAGAAAAAAAGTCATAGCAGTGAAAACAATGCAATGGCACATTCCCAACAATGTTCAGGTGACTAAGAGGGCAACCAGTAACAGACATCCTTCCTATTCTCTGATTCTGGAAAGGTTGCTATTGATGTGCTACTTTTTGTTTCTCCATCTTTGAGTAATCGACTGATACCTTTAATCCTGAGAGTTCTGCAGTCTTGGGAACAAAATCAGGGTTCTTGGCAGGGGGATTCTCCCATCACTGTATAGCAGGGCTGACATTGCTTTCTATTTCCTACCCTCTGCAGTCACCTCCTGCATCTGTGTGGATGTCTTGGCTCTCCTATAGTAGTTCTCTTTCCATTGTTATCAGCTGAATTCCCTACCTTGACATTGGAGAAATAGTTTCTTTTAGTAATAACTGCGAGAGTTAAAGACACATTAATCAGTTCCAGCAAATTTGTTTTTCTGTTGGCAGAGGGTGAAAACTGATGAATTGAGAAAAAGAAAAGGAAACTAACATTTCTTGCATTTTCCTAGTAAAATACCTTGTACTGGGTACTTTATATGTTATATGTAATACTCACCACATCCTTCAGGGTCGATGTCATTAGGAACCAGAGGCTCAGAGAGGTAAACCGTAATAGCTAACTTTTACTGAGCACAGGAATTCCTCCAAATATTTTGATTATTTTAATTCTCTCAACATGAAGTAGGGTCTATCATTTTTTCCATTTTATCGTTAAGAAGACTCAAGTACAGAGTGGTTGAGAGATTTTTCCTGGTCCCACAGCTTTAAATTACTTTGTATAATTTACTGGAAACAGTCCAGCCAATAATGGGAGAATCTAGGAACCCACTTCCGTTGGGTTCCAAAGCTAATACTCTTCAGAAATGACACAGGGAGGGTGCTTCAATCTTTATTTCTGGAGTGTGAGGCGCTTTGAAGGACAGAGCCAGCTTTGCACACAGGCTAGGTCACAAGGGAGACTGGGGGCCATAAGGAAACCAGTGGCTCGATCACCCAGGGAAGTCAGAAGGGGCTCAGAAAACTGGGATTGGTGGGAACAGAAAACCAGAAGTTTCTCCTTCAGAATTGCAGGGGAAATGGGACGGGCTTGAATTTTTCTTCTCTGCATGTCTTCTGAACTGCTGTTTTCTACATGGCCGAGAGTTCTTCAGTCTGGGCCAGAATTCATAGTCCCTAATTCGACAATCCTCTGAGTTAAATTGATGTTCTGTAAATGTTTGTCAAATGAGCCAGGTTTTGTTACTAGCCTGGAAACCGAACCGTGGTTTGGAAGGGATTTACTGAATTTCAAATAGCCAGCTTATAAAAGAACTTTTGGAACACAACACATATATAAATTGGAGGCTACATGTTTATTCACATAGGGACTTCTGAATCCATAGGCGTAAAGACACAGGTAAGTGTGATCCCGTTGTTGTTGTTATTATTATTATTGGATTTACTCAGAGACAAAAGCTTTAGAATATGGTGAGCCATCCTGACTTTCATACCACTGGATCATTTCTTGTTCTCATTTTTATAACTGGATATTTCAATAGTTTTCTCCAGAGGCACTTGTAAAAACAAAGGCAATTTTCCCCTTCTTACTGAGGATCAGAGGAACCACTTTAGAGGATGTGTTGGATATTACCTTGATAGCAGCTGCTGAAAAGCTCTCAGCTGCCATTTAGCAGGATAGATATCATTCCAGATCTCAATTTGCAAAAGACTGGTTTTCCGTGTACTCAGTGTGATCATTAAAATTGGAATAGTACCTCCACCTCTAACTTTCAGTGACGTGAATCGGAATTGGCCAGATATTGTTTATAAATTTCTCAGAAGGGGGAGCCTGGGTGGCTCAGTGGGTTGGGCCTCTGCCTTCGGCTCCGGTCGTGATCTCGGGGTCCTGGGATCGGGCCACGCGTCGGGCTCTCTGCTCAGTGGAGAGCCTGCTTCCCCGCCCCCGCCACCTCTCTGCCTGCCTCTCTGCCTACTTGTGATCTCTGTCAAATAAATAAATAAAATATTTTTTAAAAAAAATCTCTCAGAAAATTGAAAATCTTTGCTTTTTCGGACACAGTGCCATCAGGAATACATGTCTGAAACAATGCCAAGCTTGGCCTTCTTGTTGGCATGGCATGTATTGTTAGGTTAGTCCAAGGTCTATGTAATCGACTTTATTTTAAGGTGCTTGTTTCAATCTGATTGACATCTTAGTTTGGTTATCTCTTTCCTTTCTCTGTAGTCCCAATGTAGTGATTTTTAACCGTTGGTATAAAGGAAGTATGTATCAGATTTTCTTTCCAAGCCATACACGTTGAATTATTTGTATGCATATGTACACACAGCATTTTATGTATAGTTTCTGGACTTCTGAGGAGTTAAGGTCCATCCTTTAAACTTGAACCCCATTCAAGTGTCTGAGAAGTCTTGAAGCTGACTTAGGCTGAGTGAATCACCCACTCTGTATTGTGGAAAGCACTTACGTTATACTTCATCTTTGTTACTATAATGATTGCATTTCTCTGTACTGGGTAGTGACCTCTCTCTTTCTAACCCTTGAATAACAAGCACACAGCACAAAACAGGGCCAATATACTTTGTATTTAGGAACTGTTCCTATAATTGAATGAATTGGACTGGATTGGAAAATTCCATGAGAATAAGGTTCTGTTTTTACTGTCTGCGGTATGCCCAGCTCCTAACACAGTACCTGTCACATGGGAGAGATTTTGTTAAGTGTTTGTTGTGTAAACATTGGATGATGGATGATGTAATTCTGAAGTTCACTGGAAGTGACTGGTGGATAGAACTCTGAGAAGACTTTGTGAACAAGTATGATGCATTTCATAGCAACTTAATCTTGGGTGCAAAAATGTCAATAGATATTCGTAACTATTCTAATGTTATATCTCAAATTCTTTATATCCTCACCTGGTTTCCCTACCCATCCTACAACTGCCCCATCCCATGTATTACAATCCTTGTATTCATCTTCTTGTTATCATGTGCATACCGCTTGAACTTTCAACACTATGTCTTGTGTCTTTCCTTCTCTCATATTTCTAACCTACAACACAAATGTACTGAGCATTTCCCATGTGCTAAGTATTGGGCAAGTTGCTGCCCATGCAGGTAACAGTACTCATCCACCCCCCACATACCCCTGGGAGTAAGTTTTCTAGAGGAAGAAATAAGCATGGAAAGAGATCATAAAGTTGGTTAAGGCCTAACACAGAGGGCAAAATGCTATAAGAGTACAGGAATATTTTAAAATTTATTTATTTATTTGTGAGGGAGAGAGATAGAGGACAAGCCAGGGGAGCTGCATGCAGAGGGAGAAAGAGCTCTCCACTGAACAAGGAGCCTGATGAAGACTGGATCCCAAGACCCTGGGTTCAGGAACTGAGCTGAAGGCAGCAGACTCTTAAGCAGCCGAACCACCCAGACATCCCATGCAGAGGATTTTTTTCACCTTTTCCCCATGTCTAGGGTGTCACTTCCCTATGTCTCCCCTCCTCCCACATAGCTGGTGATATTCTCCTTGCCCTTTAACAATCAGACTCACATCTTCCTCCTCCAGGAAGTTTTTCTAAATGTTTTGTGTTTAATCTTTTCCCTCACTTCCCCACCCCAATATCCTTCTCATCGTATTTGTTGCAATTCTGCACTAGACTGCATGCCTCTCGGTCAGGAACTCTACCATTTCCATTCTTGTGCCCTCCTACAGTTCTTTAAAAGTTGTAGGTTTATTGAATGGAAATATCTGTCCTTTTTTAGTCACGACTTCCCCCCACTCACACCCCGTGTTTCAGCACATGATTTATTTCCTCTCAAAGATCTCGGAGTCATTTCTCGTGCTGTTCTTTACCTATATATTGCGGTAGGTTGCCATGGTTACCACTACGTATTAGAAACGTTTATCTCCTGTCAAACTTCTCTCTTTTGAATTCAAAATGAGGAACTGATTGGTCAACTAAGTGGATGACTTGTTTTCTAGTCAGACAAGTGTTTGCTTCACAGTAGAAATCAACTTACCAGTAATCATTTCTTGTATTTGGAAACATGATTTTTTTGGTTTTTGTTTGTTTGTTTGTTTGTTTTGTTTTGTTTTGTTTTTTTTATTCTTTGGATATCTAGGTTTTTGTTCAAACCTTTTTTTCCCCCCTTGATTCCAAAGAAATGATTTTGAAATCTGCAGTATTTATTTTTAGGAATAAAAATTATTGTGCTTAAAAACATACTGTGTGTCTCAGGTATGTGTGCCGAAGGGTCTAGAGATGCAACTGCTTATAAGAATCAGAGTTCATCACACATGATAGGCTAAAGTTAATGATTATTTATAGTTCACCAATGTCCCAAAGCTACCCCTACCATGCACGTGCACGCTTAGAATGTAAAATATTTATTTCATATCCTTTTCTAACATGCTATAGGTCTAAAACTTTGAAATGGCTTTTTTGTATTTCTTTTCTTGATACTTCTTTAGGTTAAAACTAGTTAATTTAAATTTTTTGAATGGTCAGCTTTTTCTGAATAGTAGATCAGACCTGAAACTTTTCCATCAATTTTTTGGGAATATTCCTTAGTTTGAAATATTTTTTTTTCTAGACAAAGCAGCTCCAAGAAAAACCTGTCCCTGGCCTACATTTTTATCCTTTGTGGAAAGAAGAGAAAATCTCACAAGAAAGCATACTTACACCATTGACTCACAGGCCCATTGAATACCCTTAAGCATATCCAGCTCGAATTTCAAGTTCATGCTCATGGGTTTGGTTAAGAGGAAGAAAAAGAAGAGAGCTAGCAAGAGATCAACACACAGCTATTTTGTACCATTTTCCTTGCTTGCTCTGTTTCTCTGATTCTATTTCTCTGTTCATGATAAGTCCATAAGAGTTGACCCTTTGTTTTACTCAATGCTATATTCTCAGAACCTCAGACAGTGGCCTGGTACATGGCTTATGATTCATACCCAAGGGTGAATGAACTAATGAGTGAATGAATGAAAAGGCTTTGAGTTAGAGGTGTTTCTTCATATTTGTAGCACGTACTATAAATCCTAAATCAAATGTGTTTAAATAGTTTTCACATAAATGATACTTGATAAGTCAAAGAAATAAGTTTCTTTTAGTACATTCTTAAGAAGTGTTGTTGACAAGGGCAGTAGTAATTGTTAACTTCTTATCCAGAACAATATGCTTTTCCAGTTTATCATGCATTGTGGGAATCCACCTCATCTAAGTGATAGAGCCATAGCACACTGTTAACACTCAGGCTGGCCCGGATGTGGCATTTGTGTAGGGCCACAGGATAGGGTAGGGAGACAGTGTCAGGTGGACTTAAAACAAGGGCCTGAAGGTAGATCTAGATTTAAATTTTAGCTCTGACACTACCTAGCTCTATGACACTGGCAATCCCTTAACCTTTCTAGGCCTTTATACCCTCATCTATAAAATGGACATAAAAGCATTCCAGACTTGCTAAGTTTGGAATAAAGGTCAGATGGGATAATGGAGTGCATGTAAATACATGTGCCCATGCAATTTTTCCAGTCCAAGGAGAGGTGTTCATTCTTAGTTAAGAAGCTAGTGTAAAACCTTTGTTCATCTGTCTGGAAAACTGAGTTTTAGCTTTGCTCTGTGTTATCTAGAATACCTCTATATCTGTCTGTCTCATTATTTTTTTTTACCTGCAAAACTAGAGCATATTTAGTCTGATCTGTCTACTTCATGGGGATTTAAGAACAGCTAAGCTAACAAATGAGAGAAGAAAATAGCTTTGAACTGTTTAAATGAAAGGTGCCACAAAATCAAATAGAGTTCTATAGATAGTCTAAACTCAATTTAAACCAAATCTGACATAAACTCATTATAAGAGTACAGGTCTCTGTGGCCTTATACTTTGTGATAACCTAAGAGGATTGAAATATTTTGCTGATGGGAGAAGTGTCTAGAAACACTGCTTATCAAAACAGGATAAATTGCATTCAGAAAATAACTGAGCATATAACAGCTTCCTCTCGATGATCATCTCCATGAATCAAAAGTGTAGCGATATTCTTAAAAGACATAGTTCCTATGACAAAGGATTGCAAAATATGCCACTCAGTGTAACTGTCATATTTCAAAACACATGCTCCAGGAATTGAAGTAAGAAAACCTTACATATTCAAGAATCAGGGTTAACATATGTAGATACCGTAAATCTAAAGTACAAGTCAATAATAACCTTCCTGAATTTTCGAGATCTAAAGGACCTTGGGCATAACCCAGTTCATTTTTGTCACAGATTAATTAATGACTTTTTTTAAAGAAAAAAGTTTTTCTAAAAGCGAATGTTCCACATGTAATTTTTTGAGAGTTGATGTATTTTTTTCTTTGAGAGAAAAAAAACCAACAACAACAAATAAAACAATATAAGCCAATTAGTGAGGCTCAGAGAGCCAGAACAGGATCCCAGTTATGTTGAGTGAGGTATTTCAATCTCAAAATTTTACAAATCATTAAAAGTATATAAAAGCATAATTTGGAGTAGAAGTAAATCACTCTTGATAAGACTTACAAAATATCTTTTTGTTTTAGATTCTGAAGTCTGTAATATTTAATTGTAAAAAGTAAATGGGATAAGTAGAAGGAAATGCCAAAAATGTTTGTCAGTGACCAATAGAGAGATTCAACAGAGCCATCAAGGATGCTGAAACCACGGGTGCCTGGGTGGCTCAGTAGGTTAAGTGGCTGCCTTTGGCTCAGGTCAAGATCCCAGGGTCCTGGAATTGAGCCCTTTGGCTGGCTGGCTCCCTGTTCAGCGGGGAGTCTGCTTCTCCCTCTGCCCCTCCCCCTGTTTGTACTCTCTCTCTCTCTCAAATAAATAAATAAAACCTTAAAAAAAAGTAAAGAGAGAAAAAACAAAATAAAACAAAACAAAAAAACAACAACAAACACTGAAATCAGACACCGAACATGAGCCCTCAATTGTCAGAGTGGCTGGCTCCCCAAATGAATATAATCACGAAACAAATGTGGAAAAATGAAAAATAAGCATTTCTTAAATAGCAGCACATGAACTTCCTTAAGATGCCTTAGTTGTTTTCCAAAACTTTAACCTCGTTTAACAGTTGTTTGTTTTTTTTTTTAACCTTGTTTAACTATTAACACGGATTTCCAAAATTCAAATGCAGGATCCTGAGACAGGAAGCTTGTACTTTAGAATCCGTATTTCCGTTAGAAGTCCTATTTTTCCTTTTGTAGAACGTATAATGAAACTTCACATTTATTCTTTGCAGAAACATCATCAAAAACGTAATCAAAATAGTTTGTAAAAGATACAGCCGGCATAGATATCTGTATGTTTTGTGCAAAATCAGCTGTGTGTGTGTATATGCATTTGTATGTTTTCTGTGCATGTATTTAAATGCTGAACATCTTTTCTTTTACTTCTTCTTAGGGCTGTCAGAAAATACAGAACTTTAATAATGTGGTACCTGAAGGCCTGAACTTGAGTTTTCTCATCGCCTTGGTTTCGAACAATGGAGATTACACATGTGTTGTTACATATCCAGAAAATGGGCGTACCTTCCATCTCACTAGGACTCTGACTGTAAAGGTGGTAGGTAAGCATGATTTTTAAGTGTGCACAACAAAAATGCAATAACTCTGTTTTGGCTCTTGATAGTTTATTACAAACAAGTGTGTCCATTCTATGAGGGAGGAGGTTTATCTCTTTTTGTTCACTGCACTATCCCTAGAGCCACAGCAATTCCACATACAGAGTCAGGATTTGATAGCTGTTGGTCTACTGAATGAATGAGGATGTGAATGAATGAAGGCAGTTTGGGGAATGACAAGAGTGCCAGAGGAATCTGTATTCAGCTTGTACTCTTGCCATTTATTTTATTTTATTTTTTTAAGATTTTATTTATTTATTTGATAGAGAGAGAGATCACAGGTAGGCAGAGCAGCAGGCAGAGAGAGAGGGGGAAGCAGGCTCCCTGCTGAGCAGAGAGCCCGATGGGGCCTCCATCCCAGGACCCTGGGATCATGACCTGAGCCGAAGGCAGAGGCTTAACACACTAAGTCACCCAGGTGCCCCTACCCTTGCCATTTATTAGCAATATGACTTTGATCAGGGTCTGAGTCTCCTTATTTGTACTCTGGGACTAAGAGTACCTAACAATCAGTATAGCTGAGAACATTAGAAATAATAAACATATTATGCGAGTCCAGTTCCAGGCAAACAGCAGAGACTCAGTGAATTAAGTAGTTAAAATTATTGTTTAAAAAAAAAAAAAGTGTTGTATTTGAATTCAATCAACTCTTTCTGTGGAGTGGAATTGGGGTAGCCAAAACTGTTTGCTGGTGGTATTTAATCATTGCTTTGCACTGGTTGAGAGAACAGGGGATGAGAAATTCAGAAGTAGAAAGACAATGTCCAGACAGAGTCAAAAGACTCCTATCAAACCCAGAAATCGAGAGAACCAGTGTCAGCATTTAGAGGAGAGCCCTAAATACCACTGTGCCCATGATACTAAAAATGAGAGCGTATCAGAGTGAGAATTTTTCACACCCCATCTTTTCAAAGATGGAAGCGTCGAGACCCAATAACACAAAGTAACCTCTTTAGAGATGCTCTGTGAGTTAGTGTAAGAAGTGATTTCCAGATCTCAGGTTTCTGATTCTGGTGCAGAGCTTTCTCTATTACCCTGACACCAGGTTCAGCATATTTCTTAAGGGCTCTAACATAATAGGGCAAATAAAATTCGAATTGAAAAATTTTGTAATCACCTCTCCTCTTCCTCTGCCTACCTTTGAAATAATGCTGAGCTGGGAATTAATTCAGAAGAAAAATCAGACTAAGTTTAGAACTTAACACAAATGGGCTTTATAAGCCAAATGAATAATCTAACCTTAAATTCGTCTTGGCAATTGTTTCTGATACAGATACTTAAACACATCTGTTTTGGGGAAGTTGAGAACAGGCATGCTTGCTCACCTTGATTTATAGATAGAGAAGTTGATAGACACTGATGTGTGGTAGGGTTCTAATCCAACTTTCAAGCAACACAAGTTTGTTTTTAAAGCTGTGAAGTACTGAGTACTTACTATATACCAGTAGGATGCTTTAACATGGATTACTTAATTTAATATGCATGACTTAACTTAATCTTTCTAATGAACCTGTGAGGTGAGTTTAATTATCCTCATTTAAGAGGTGAGGAAAATTAGCTTCTCAAAGATTAAGCAAAAAACCAGAGTTGTATGGCTAGTATATGGCCAAGTAAGGATAAGAGCTCTGGTTGTTAAATATTTGAAGCTTCTGCTCTTAAACACTACACTATAAAACCCCTTCAGGGTATTTTTCTTTCAATTTAGAAATACAGAATGTTATAAAGAGCAGCAGTCCTATGAACGAGCAGTCAGCTGCCAGAGGCATTGGATAGACTGATGGGCTGGCCTCACATTTGTGGTTTTGAATTTTCCATTTACTTATTCATTCATGTAATATTTACTTCTTTAACCAGGTCCCATCCTAGGTACCTGGGGCATGTTCTGGAGAAATATTTAGAAAAGAAACAATTGAGGAAGACATGAAAACAATTTATTTTAAAATCTGAAAAGGGTATTTCATGCACACTTTGGGAAGCAAAAACACTGGTTGAATCTCCATCCTGAAACATGGAGGCTACTTTTCATGTTCTGTTTGTCTCTTTGCTTGTCTGAAATGAACGAAGTGTTGTAAATGACTCTCCATTGAGCTGTGGGCCTTTGCAGGAAGAATTGACAAACTGTGCCAGGAAGTTGGGCAAACTTTACAAAAGAACTGCTCTTGGAAATGGGTTATGAGAGATGAGGGCTACATGATTTAACATCATCTCTCTTTTGTTTCTTCCTCTCTAAAACAGGCTCTCCAAAAGATGCATTGCCTCCTCAGATCTATTCACCCAATGATCTTGTGGTCTATGAGAAAGAACCAGGTAATTATAGTTGTGCCTCTTAATTTCAGTTAGATTCTCTTAATGACAAGGAAGAAAATGTCATTTAAGTTAATGCATGCAAATAGAGGGCTTTGTAAGGAAACACATGAATCGAAACTGAAATGTTGTCAGAAACCACGGAAGCTCTGGAGATTAGCTCCTCCATCGGAGATCTCTCAGGCATCTTTAGGATTCTCAGCTTCTCTCTCCACAGCTACTCCCTTCTTCCCCTGGCTCCTCTCTCCTGATTAGTGATTTCTGTCTGATGTACATGTTAGCTTGCACACAGCTTGGTTTTCCAAGGCTGTGATGTAAGCACAAGATATCCTTTAAGCTTCTGCTTCACTGCAGAGGGGCAAGAGTTAGAGCTTGGAGGTGAGACTGTGAGTTTAACGGGTTAACAGCTGGTAGAACTAGTATACCCTGATTAGAATGCTATGGGGTGTTCCCTATGGCTATCTGGGTCTCCTTTAAAAAAGGAGGTTTTTTTAGTTTTCATAATTTTCCATTCTGGACAAAAATCATTTGCAACTGACCGAATAAGCCATCGTGTGTTATTCTTCTGGCTCAAAACCTCCCACAGTTAAAATGAAAACCATAGAAAATTTTACAATTTTCTACATTGTATCCTTTACAATAAACTCTCTCAAAACCCAATGAAAGGTGTAAAAGAACATATTTTTAAAAATGTACTAAAGATAACAGAGGTTGTGATCAAATGCAGGTAGAGCACAATGATGCCCTCCTAAAACTAAGATAAGGTTTCAAATAGCGAGCTGCCTGTAAAAAAAAAAAAAAAAAAAAGAACCAAAGGGGTCTGCCAACTCCAAATGGACCAAATTTCCTAGAATTCACAGTGGTTTTGTATAGTGAAGTGAACATTCTTCCTGCTATCTGGGTAAACCCTTACTAATGATCTAGTCTACCTGTCATATGGTTACAGACTATGTTCATGTTATCTTCTTGCATATTAACATAGAAACTGAAAGGGAAAACATAAGAATCATGCATTAGAAGAGGGGGTGGGGTAGGACCACTCAGTGAGACAAACTTGCTTTCCAATTTGGATGACAATATAATTTGTCATCTCAACCTGCACACTTTTTGAGAGTGAAAGCAGTTGATATCAAGAACTAACTAAGAAAGCAAGTGTAGAACAGAGCTGTCCTGGGTAAACTGGAATGGAAGTCAGTCTCAGTCAAACTCTGGTCTGTCACTTATTAACAGTTTCATCTAGGAAGAGCGGCTGACATCTTGAAGCATCAGTTTCACATCTATAAAACATGAATTAAAAAAATACCCCATAATATTTTGTTAGAATTGTATAAGACCGCTAGTAATTATAAACACTTAGCACCGTGAGTATATAAAGTTCTTAGTGAGGGTGCTGCCGCTCTTCTTATTATTATCATTTTCTGCCTGGAGATCCTCCTGACCTCATGTTCCATCTCAGGAAGACAACATAGATTTGCTATTTATAAATACTAGTATTTATAAAGATATAAATTTTTGTTATATATGTATATACACACACGCATATATGTACATTGTCTTTAAACTTATTGACCACATCCTGACAACCTGAGCGTTTCAAGATGTGGCCTGCCCCTAAGTGTTGGCACTGGCCCATCTTTTCTGGGCCAAGCACCAAAGGTCTGGAGAATCTCTCCTTAGTCACTGTTCGTGAGGGAAATAACAAAGGTTGGGGGTAGTCCATGGAAGTTTCGGGCTAAAAAGAATATTGTCAGAGCCTCTTTGAACAAATACTGTGGTACAGCGTATATGGATTGTATAAAAAAGATTGCCATTCTGGAAGTTTGCATAAAACTGCTGTATTTCTTTTCTTGGTTTGTTTATTTTGCAATGAGGTATGGTACGGTACTATGGTAGGCCACTTGAAACTTACTCAGAAGTAGAGTTTTAAGTACACTTTTATAGCTTCTGATTAGTCACAGAGTGAAACCAGTGTAGCCTTGTGAAGGTTACACACTGATGGGTTAACTTGTTTTTTTAGGAGAGGAGCTACTCATCCCCTGTACAGTCTATTTTACTTTCCTGAAGGATGCTCGCAATGAGGTTTGGTGGACCATTGACGGAAAAAAGCCAGACGACACCAATATTGATGTAACTGTTAATGAAAGGTACCGTTGGCTCAGACAAGGGGTGATCAATGCTTGTCTCTCAGTTGAATGCCTTCTGGTGTATACTGATCATTGAAAGTAAAAACTCTGACTTTGGTGCATCATTACCAAAAATCTGCAAGATTCTCAAGTCTTTAGTGGCCACATCCCAGAGTAGGATCCCTGGACTTGCAATTCAAGACCCAGATATCTTCTGATGGTCACACATTCATGATTCCCACTTGAAAGTAGATGGGATATAGGATGCCTAGGTGGCTCAGTCGTTAAGTGTTTGCCTCGGGCTCAGGTCATGATCCCAGGGTCCTGGGATTGAGCCCTGCATTGGGCTCCCTGCTCAGTGGGGAGTCTGCTTCTCCCTCTCACACTCCCCCTGCTTGCGTTCCCTCTCTCGTTTCCTCTCTCACTGTGTCTCTCTCTGTCAAGTAAATAAATAAAATCTTAAAAAAAAAAGAAAGAAAGAAAGAAAGTAGATGGGATGCATAGCCCACATGAATAAGAGGCCACAATACAAGGCTCTGAATACATGAAAGCTAGTCGGTGTGGCCCTCTTCTTTTCTTTCTCCAGTCTGGAGTCTAAACCTCTGTATTCATGCCTCAGATAAATTGTGTTATTTATCTTGTCTTGCTATCTTCCTCCTTATTCTTAACTCACATAGCATGTCACATTTATAATTGATAGTTACTTTTTTAAAATTTGACTAAACACACTCACATTCTTTATTTTATTATTATTTTTTTAAAGTGGATGAGGTGGTGATACAGCCCACTCTTAAAATAACAAGCTGGGTCATTTTATTTCTAAATAAATGTAACTTTTTTTGAAGGGCGTTAGGTCGACAAGGAGGAAAATATGGGTCTTTGAAGATAAAAGATCCTTTTGTAAATGAAGTACACAACTGCAAGACAATTGGTTCATGGCAATAGTAAATAAAAATCAGCAGCCGACCGACTATATGACAAAGTAGTTCTAAGACGGGAGCCTTAACATGATATATGAATGTATCGTTAGCTACTTGAACTTCTGGGATTCAAAAGCTAGGTCATTCCTCGTAGTAAACTCAGACTTTGTGCAGAAGTTATAAGAAGTCTGCTTTACAATAAGCGCTATGCAAGATACTTCGTCCCTAACGGAGTAGATTTTATCAGAGTAAGAGTGATAGAGCAGAAATTTCAATATTTTGTGATAAATGCAGTTACTGGAGAATATTGGATGTTATCGGAAGCTTTAGTTGAAGATTCCCGTCAGTTTTAGAGGATTAGGCAGTGCTTCTCAGATGGTACAGTTCCTAAATAAAGATTTGAAGGATGAGTAGAAAATAAACTAGGTAAAGAAATAGAAAGAATGTTCCTGGTAAAAGGAACCTCATGTGTGATGGCTGGAATGTAGAGAAGCAGCACATATTTAAAGGTACAGAAGGAGCCCCCTGAAACTAGAGCAGTTTTTGCAGAAGGAATAGATTAAAGATGTGGCTGGAGGCACAAAGGGAGAGTTATTGATCCCTTCAGGATTTCTGAATATTGTGGTTCCTATCCTCATAATAATACCAAATGAATGATAATGAAAGTCATGCTCTCCGTCCTCACTGCTGCTGCAACACAGCTCAGGGCGCGAAGTGGAGCAGTGCGGTTCAGTTAAGGCTAACCCCATCACAACCCTTGACCAAGTTCTCATGACTGACGGTCTGCCTCACTGGAAGGAGTACCTGGATGTCAGCTATAGGAGAGAGATTTTGTTTTCTCTTTGGAGCAAGTAGTTCCAAGGGATTTTAAATCTTGGTCTTGGACCCAAAGCACTTGATCTCTGACATGCTGAGATTTGGATGTATTTTCATAAAGCGCACTTGCTTCGAGAAGTCTCTTCTTTTTATATGTTAGGATTTAACCCATGGAGTTTCACCCTTTTTATTTTCTACTCTCTTTTCTCTTTTCTATTCTTTATTCGTATTCTGTCTATGTTCAAAATCCAAGCTTTGGAATCCCTGAAATGAATGAACTATTGCTGAGGATGGTAGTAATAGCCTATATGAATATATATTAAGCATTGTTCTAATACTTACACGTTGATGTACTCAGTCTTCAGAGTGCTTGAGTGAGTCAATCCATGTGATGTACTGTGTAGGCATTGCTACTTACCTCTCTTTCAAAGGAGGAACTCAAGACTTAGAAAGATTAGTTACTGTACCCAAAGTATATAGCCAGTAAGTGGCAAAGCTTGGATGAAAACCCAGATGGATATGGCCTCAGAAGCATCTCAGGCAACAAGCTCATGGATGTTCTGGCTGCCCTCACTTGGGGGCCCTGTGGTTGTCTCCTTATCTGATTCATTCCCAGAACATGGCCCTGTGATATCACTCATGCTTTGATTTTCTTTCCCCTATTTCTAGTATAAGTTTGACCCCAACTGAAGATGAAACGAGGACTCAAATTTTGAACATCAAAAAAGTTACCGCTGAGGATCTCAAGCGCAACTATGTCTGTCATGCTAGAAATGCCAAAGGGGAGGTTGACAAAGCAGCCAAGGTGAAACAGAAAGGTAATGGATGCCCTCAGCAAATGAGTCTGTGAACTCCAAGTGTAACAGTGTGGTGATAAGGAAAATGAGAAGACAGTGCTCCAGCACCTAGCACATCTGGCATGTAGTAATGAATCAAAGGTGAATTGAAAAAATCTTGAGGGATAGTTTCCATCTATGTGAAGACTCTCAAAATATTGTTTCTTATACTTTTAGTAACTTAGTGCACAAATGTGGCCAAAAAAGCCATACGATTATGAAAATAAGGCATAATTTTATATCCATACAGTCGTGAAAAATGAAAAATAAAGAAAATATTTAAAGCTACCAAAGATATAATAAAGCTGGTAGAATCCCATATAATTGGTGGATTGTAAAGACCCTTTTAGAAGTCGTTGATGGCAGAGTTCAAGGGTCATAAAAATGACCATACCATATGACTTAATACTTTTGGAATTTTTCCTGAACAAATAACAGAAAGAGAATTATGTACCCATCGCTATTCTTAGAAGTATTATCTATAATAATGAAACATTATAAATAGCAACCATCTAATTATATTCAAGTAGTTAAGGAAAATATGAAATAATTCTTCTCAAAAATATAATTTTAAAATGATTATTTTAAATACTATGTATCAGTATTCAAACAGATTTATAACATACCACTAGCCACAATTGCTAATATGAAAATTATTTAAACTATGACTTAAAGTAATGTAAAAGGATTTCTATGTTGATAATACTAATTTTTTTTATAAAATAAATAAAAGTGATAAAGCTCTCTTGTGTGAGCTATTGCTACTGAAACAGACTGTGTCTAAAATTATCTTTGGGTCTCTCACCTAACACAGAACCCCAGACAATTACTCCCTTCAAGAATGTGTTTCAATGACCTAGAGAAAGATAATGATGATTTATCACACATGTAGTCATGTCATTCAGAATCATTGTGGATCCTTGTGTCAGAGAGAGCCTGTAATATTTATACCAGAAAAAAAAAAATCATAGCTATTACATTTTGCAGTGGGATTTAACCCCCTCCCCTTCTTTTTTTAAAGCTGATGCGAAAACAGGCTTCACTTTAACATTTCATCACAATTTAGAAAGTAAAAAGCAAAGTACTGAAGTCTGTATGCCACTTAAGAAGTCTTAGTGGATTGGTTCTAGAGAGTTCATCACTTCTGCCCCTCAGAAGCCAGTGTCAAACAGTGAGACTCAACCAAATAATATAAGGAAGTTTCCCAAATTAGTTCCTAAGAACACCACTAGGACTCTTTATAGTACTGTAGTTCATTATTTGTACTCTAGACTCAGAGGCCTGTGTGGGAATCCTTGTTTCTGTGCATCCTAGCTCTGTGATCTTGAAAAAAATCACTTAACCTCTCTGAGCTTCAAGTTCTTTATATTTAAAGTAAGCAAATGATACCACTGTCTCATGAGATTGTTTTAAGGTATTCAGCACAATTACTGTCCTATATACGTGTATATTAAGTGCTCAACAAATATTAAGTCTACTTATTATTTCCACAAAATTTTCACAGGTGTTATTTGACAAAGGCTTTTACAGTAAATAAAGTATCATTAAAGTTAGGATAAACAAAACCAATCAAGTTATTTTAGTCAAGGACCCCTTGGAGTCTTTCACACTATTAACAGTTGGTGTGAATATCTGAGGGGAATTGGAGCATAGGAGGCAGGGTGTTTTGTTTTTTTTTTCCCAAATATATTTGATTCCTGAAGTATGGGGCATTTCGTGGGAGTCGTTTTTTGAAACATGTGTTCTGGGAAACAATTATAGAGGATGACATAAATTAATTACTTATTGTCAGATAGATACAATTAAACAATCAATTAATTTGATTTGTTCTTGGAGTGTTTGTTCTTGGAGTGATGCAGAAGTCTGCCTTCCGGAGCTATGTGAGTAGCTCCCTTTCACACAGGCCCATGCTCTGAGTGGTTGAGTATGAATGGCGTCAGGAATGTGAAATGACAGGTGCCTCCACTAGATTGGCTGATCTCTCCTGAAATTACGTCAGTGTTACATAGAATCCAGCCTGGGCTGTGTACATCCTGTGGTACCAGAAGTGTTGTGGGTTTGTTACTTGGCTCCTATTCTGGGCCAGGTAATGCTGGGATTCAGAGGTAATAATCTGGGTTCACATTCATATGTTCTATGTATGAGTCCTTCTCTGGATTCGTTGACAAAGCATTCTACATCTTCATCAAAAAATTGACAAAAAGGGCTCAGAATAAGAAAAATTCACTGGGCTAGGTCTTTGGACAGCGCAATTTCATCTAGTCAGTTAAAGCAAAGTGTGAAAGGAGAGGCAGCTAATGTAAATGTGTTAAACATGTGGTAATTTTATAATAGAGAGGTAGGGACTAAGGCAAGGTGTGTTGAACTTCATGAAAAACTGCCAAACCTATTTCCAAAGAGGTTGTACCATTTTCTACTTCCTCTAGCAATGTATATAAATTCCAGGTGTTCTACATCCTTACCAACTTTTGGAGTTGTCAGACTTTTCAATTTTAGACATTGTAGTAAATGAGTACTAGCATCACGCTATATTTTTTTAATTTGCATTTTCAGATACTAATGATGTTAAGTACTGTTTTATGGACATTCTGACAATTAATAGTTCTTCCTTTATGGAGTATCTATTAAAATCTTCAGCCCATTTTGTTCTTGGGTTGCTTGTTAATATATGTATGTCAGATATATGACTTTGTGAACATTTTCACCATTGTACAGAATTTTATTTTTTTATTTTATTATTATTTTATTTTATTTTATTTCGATGAGCAGAATTTTAAAACATTGATGAAGTCCATTTTATCAATTCTTCTATTATGGTTTATACTTTCTAAATCCTGTATTAGCAATCTTTGATTTTTAAAAATGGTTTTTAAAATCTTGATTTTTTTTAAATACTTAGGCCTATGATTCATCTCAACATTTTTGTTTACACTGTGAAGTATGGATTAAGGTTTAGTTTTTTGCTTTATTTTTGTTTTCCATATAGAAATCAGTTGTTCTAACCTCATATTGAAAAATCTCTCCCTTTTTTATTGAATTATTTTGACAGCTTAGCCTAAAAAATTAACTCTGTGAGTGTGGGTCTATTTCTCCATTCCCTATTCTGTTCTATCAATCTGTTTGTCATTAGTCCAATACTACTTTATCTTGACTAATAGCTTTAAAGTAAGTCATGAAGGCAGAAACTATTGTCTTCCTCCTTTTTTCTCTTCAAAGATTAATCTAAATATTCTGAAGACCGTATTATCCTTTCATATGGATTTTAGTATTGGCTTGTCAATTTCTACATGAGTCTGCTGGGCTTAGATTGGATCGTATTAAATTTATAAACCAATTTGGGGAGAATTGAAATCTTAATGATATTGAATTTTCCAATCCATGAACATGATATATCTCTCAATTTACTTAATTTTCATTGATTTTTCTCAGCTCCTTTTTTTTTCTAGTTTTATTTATACAGGCTTACACATGTTAAATTTATCCCTGAGTATTTTGTTTTTGTTGCTATTGTAATGGTATTTTTTAAATTCCACTTTTCAATTGCTCATTGATCATAACTAGAAATGAATTAGTTGATTTTTTTGTTTTGATCTTGGTCTTTTGACTTTTCTAAATTCACTGCTTAAATAGGGTTTCTGCTTGTTTTGTTAGGTTCCTTAGCATTTTCTATACACTTGATTGTGTCACCCATATATAAGCATACTTTTCCTCCTTCCTTTTCAAACATTATGCCTTTGATTTCTTTTTTCTGCCTCTTTTACTCTCTTGGACCTCCCAGTTCCATGATCAGTAGAAATCAGAGCAGCTTCACTTGCATTGTTCCCTATCTTAGAAGATATGCATTCAGTTTTTATATATTAAATGTGACATTAATTATAGGTTTTTCAAAGCTGACTTTTATCTATATGAGAGATTAATCTATTTTTGGTTTGCGTAGATAATTATATATAATTCTCGTGTGTGTGTGTGTGTGTGTGTGTGTATGAGTATCTGTTGAAATTTATCAAATTTTTGGCGTGGTTTCATTTGACTGTATCTTACTTAGGGTTCTTTAAACTTCTTGGTTCCATGGGTTTATTATATTTTTCATTTAGTTTGAAAAAAACTTTAGCAGTTACTTCTTCAGATATGTTTTGCTCATTCATTCATTCATTCTTTCTTTCCTTTTCTTCTAGCAGTCCCATTAAATTTAGTATTGATCACTCAGGGATGTTCTACAGGCCACTGAGGTGCTCATTTTCATTTCATTCTTTCTTTGTTCCTGTGTTTCAGTTTAGGTAGTTTCTAGTTTTCCACTAATAATTTTCTTTTTTGATGTTTAGTCTGCAGCAATTTTAATTTCAGAATTGTATTTTTCAGTTTTTGGATTTCCATTTGTCCATAAAAACATCCCTATTGATATTTCCTATTTGCTCTTAATGGTGTCCATCGTCTTCTTTTTTAATTCAACAGGAATATTTATAATGCTCATTTTAAAGTGCTTATCTGCTAATTCCATCATCTTTGTGAATTTTGATTTTTTTTTTTTAAGATTGATTTATTTATTTGAGAGAAAGAGAGCATGCAAGCAGGGTGGGGAGGGGCAGAAGAGAGAGAGAGAATCTTAGGCAGACTCACTACTGAGAGCAGAACCCAAGGGGGGGCTCTATCTTAGGACCCTGAGGTCACGATCTGAGTCAAAGCCAAGACTCAGACACTTAGCTGATAGAGCTGTCCAGGTGCCCCTCTGATTCTGTTTTTGTTGGCTGATTTTTCTTCTCATTATGGGTGGGTTTTTTTGTTTTGTTTTGTTCTTGCTTTTTCTTGTCTTTTTTTTTTTTTTTAAACATATGCTGGACATTATGTATGTTGCATTATTGAGTGTCTGATTTTTGAAAGTGGGTATTGTTTTGTTCTCACAGGTAGTTATTTTGCTTGCTTAACAGCTTGGTTTTTTGAAGTGTTCTGCTTTCCATTGCAGAGGACATCTGAAAAATAGCCTTTTCTCCAAGGCTAGATTGGACATATCTAGACTATCTGGGCTCTCTACTAACACATGAGAGCTACCCAAAGTGTCTTTACTCTGGTCTTAACTCAAGTGTCCCCCAGCCCTGCATGTGCACCTTGAGTTGTTCAGCTCCCGGTTTCCTGGCAGCTGTTCCTTCCCTGGTAGTTTTTCTTTGACTGGCACCTGTTCTTTGCCTGATCTTATCAAGTGTCATCCGACCTATGCAGAGCTTTATATTTTTCCAAAGATTTGAGATCACCCTTGGAGATTTATAGAGCACTTTTTCTCCACAATGTTCTTCCTCTTTACCCAGCCCTGTAAACTCAGCCCAACTCCGTAGTTCGGAACTGTGATTTCGGAGTCCTTACCTGACCGTGATGACTGTACCTGTGGTTTTCCTTGTTCTCTGCCATAGTCTGAAAGTGACTTCAGGCAAAAAACCAGGGTGATGGTGGGGCTCAACTTTTTGGTGTCCTTTCTCACACGGATCACACACAGAACAACTACCAGCGGTCCACCATAGGAAAAGGGCCATTGTAAATACTACGGAGAGAAAGCCACTCCAGTATCCATTCCTTCTCTAAGGCCAGAAGCTGAAGGGTAAAATGCACATATTTTAAAATACTATGATAGTCAAACAAAGCAGGTCTGCTGGTTAATTCAGGGATAGATCTCTGGTTTACCATCATCTAAATAAAGCATTCTAATTGTTTGTAATTCAGAGGAATGGTCATTACGTGGTTCCCCAAATTAAAAGTCTCAGCAATTTAGTGAAGAATAGACACAGGTTCTGTGGCAGGAGATACTTGGAAGTCCAAGCAGCTGGTGTCAAGCTCAGAGCCCCAGTGGATAGCAAGGTCCCAACTAACGAAGAGAAAGAAAATAAGTTAGGTTCCCAAGGAAAAAGACTGGAGCTAAAGTCCTGGACTGGTTTAACTCAGGATGGTTAGCTGGAAATGTGGACCTTGGCACCTGTTATTACAGTTGAACTGCAAAAGGAGTGGAGGAAATTCTGATTCAGGGAATAACAGCAGAGCAAGTGGCAAAAATTGGCCCTATCCTAAGTCAATTATATGTGAGATCGAGCAGTGAAGCAGTTTAGGAGTGCAATTTGGTCAAATTGCATCACCTCTTCCTGATTCGAAACCCTTTGGTTTGGGATCGCATCGGAGTAAAATCTGTACGCCAAAGCAACAGAGGTTCCGGCTGGGGCAGACAGAAAATGTGGGCTGAGGGTCATCCTTTCCCTGCAAGCCAGCAAAGCTTTATATGAAAGCTTTTTTTGAACATTTTCTGCATGTGATTCAAGCCATTTAGAAATTCAGGCTTGTGGATTATTTATCTCAAGAGTTCAATTAGTTAAATAGTATTAGGAACTTCTGGATATCATTAAGATGGGCCCCCAAAAATACAATCTGTAAATATGACACGTGTCATGAAATGACCCAAAACCAAAGTAAAAATCCTCACTAAAAATAAAATAGGCAGTAGTAAAGTGAATGTTGCAGAGGGAAAGTTATGAGAGTAATTGATCTCTTTATCATTAGGCAAGATATCTATTGTTATTTTTTCTTATATCCATTTCAGGTAAGTGCATCCACCAACCTCTTTTTTCCCCCTCCCTATTACAAAATGTCCAGCCAGAAGGAGCCAAAATAACTGAGCAAATAATGAAGATGACAGTGGGAATTACCCCAGGGTACTATTAACATAACATGTGCTCAGAAATACCAAAGACACAGCAGTTTTCATGCCAGCTACCCAAACTGATCTTACTAAATTCTCAACAATTGCACTGACATAGCTTTTGACATTCGGTGGTGGGGTTTTCTTATTTTAAACACCATTATTTATGGAATGGGCATGAGAATACCTGGTAATAATTCTGCATTGCGGAGTTCCAGGCTACCTCTGAGATAGGATTAGCATCTGAGTTGAGGATAATGAACTTGAAACTCTAAGAACTTCAGGCTCAGCTCCAGACTGCTTACCATTTTCCCCTTAGGATACATACCTGTTTTAAAAGGGATTTTTTCCCACTAGTATTTGATCAATAATTAAACTTCATGGCAGAGCTCTGCAAAGATCTCTGGACTTTGGAGTCAGAGAGCCTGGATAACAATCCCAGCTTTGAACTAAATTCCTCTCTGCCTCACCTTGGCAAGCTTTTAACACAATGCTCACTCAGGTGATCAAAAAGCCTTTGTCATTACCTGAACCCATATACCTCTTCTGCCCAGCCCAGCCTCTCAGTACTCCCCATCACATTACCTTGCTTTATTTCCTTTATAGCATTAATCACTACCTAGCATTCGTTGTCCTATTATTTATTTCCTTGCATTAGAATATTAACCCTAACCGGGCAGAAACCCCTTTGGTCTGATCTACTCTTGTATCCCCAACAGCTTCTGGCAAATAATAGATGTTAATAAGTAATTGTCAATAAGTAATTTTTGACAACTATTACATAATTTAAGCCACTCCTGGTTCAGATCCAAATATTTTGTTCCTTCTTCAAACACTTAGACTTCATCATCACAAGCTAATAAAGCAACCAAATGAAGTTGTTGATACATAGTAGTACAAGATTTCAATGTTTCTGAAGTAGATGGTGTTATATCTGGAAACATTCATTGAGATCCTACGTATTCTAGCAGTAGGATAGATGAAGGAGACATAGGCTTCCCTAGAAGACTATAAATGTACAGTTTAGTGAGGAGTGGGAGACAATGGAGCAGCAGGCTTGTAGACAAATTACAATATAATACAAAGACTATATAATAGAATTATAGACAATGAGAAGAGTAGGAATTCCTGTCAGGCAGATGTCAGGTTGCAAGAGGGTTTTATTCTAGGAAAGCTTACACAAAATAGTGACATATGAGCGTGGACTTGAAAACTAAAGAAAGAAAAAGAACTATTTTCACCAGAATTCGCAGCATGAACAAAGACACGAAGCAAAATCTTCCTCACGTTTTTGAGGGAAAGGTACTGATAAATGAGGCAGTAGGGTGGTTGGTGGTTTGGTCATGACAGACCTTGTTTATAGGACTGAGTTAAAACATTTCTAGTTTTTGGAAGTCAGGAAGTACCTCATTCTATTTCTGATACTTCCAAAGAAATTTCTAAAAATATCTGTCATATAAAAGTAAGCAGATAACATGGGAATCTGTCCTTACCTGGATATTGCAAGTTAATTTTCAGAAAGTGTGTCCTAGAAGTGTAAGCCTGAGAGATACTTTCAGACCTAAGCATAGTCAGCATTTGGTGGATACCCTCTGTTTCTACCCAATGAAAATAAGATTTTTGAGGCTTTTCCCCAAATTTATAGAAAAGGTAATTAAATTTTTTTTCCGTATGGCATTGACGAGAGGATGGAATTAAGACTAATGGAAGCACATTAAGATTTTCACTCAATCCAAATGCTCCAAGAATTAAATTTCCATCTGAATCATGGTCTGGTCTGGGTAATAGTAGTAAGGATTCCATCCCAAAAGATGGACAAATGGGAGATGAAATTACACTTTTCAAAAATATTTTATGGAAATTCATGTGTAAGATCATGAGTTGAATGAAATGACCTTCTAAATTTTTTCCAATGCTGATATTGGAAAATACCATTTATATACCATTTATATGTATGTATATATACCATTTATAATACCATTTATATACCATTAATATGTATTTATATAACATCAAAGTCTATTCAAGTCATCAAGTAGTTTAAAACACCAACATCAGGTGCTGAAAACAAAAAGATAAATATGACACGGTCTGGCATTAAAACACAATGCTTAAAGCCTATCATGTTATCTCTGCTTTTCACACATAGAAGTCAGGTTCATGGCTCAGCTGCCTGGCTTACCCCGCTATTTGCAGGATGATAGATCACTGTGATCACCACATAGAAATCAATTGTTTTTTTGTTTGCTCCATTGATAGCTCCAAGATACACAGTGGAATTAGCATGTGGTTTTGGAGCCACAGTCCTGCTGGTAGTGATTCTCATTGTTGTTTACCACGTTTATTGGCTGGAGATGGTCTTATTTTACCGGGCTCATTTTGGAACAGATGAAACCATTTTAGGTGAGTAACAAAACCTTGATCTAAATAGCTTCTTCTACTGTCATTTTCAGAAAACATGTTGCCTTGATAAAAGCTAGAATAACTGGGAGATTTAATCAAACTATCTTTGGTTTCAGCCCTTACTATTAAAAATTCTTCTAATGTATATTATTTTGCTTTCTTGGTTCAATATTTGTTTAGTCTAGATTAGCCTATCCAAATAGCAACATACTGCAAGCCACATATATAATTTAAAATTTTCTAGTGGTCATAGTAGGAAAAGTAAAAACAAAGTGAAATTTACTTTAATCATATATTTTATTTAACCCAATGTATTTGACATATTATGATCTTAGTAGAGCATGCATATTTAAAAGCTAACGGTGATATTTTAGTCTTATTTTTTGGTATTCAAAATCTCACAATTTAGCCTGTGTTGTATTTTAAACTGAAAGCACATCTCCATTCAGACCAGCTGCATTGCAAACGTCCGAGCGCTACGTGTAGCTGTGTCTGCTGTAACTGGACAGTGCAGGCCCACACTCTTTGTACTTAAGAGTAGTCCAGGCACTAGCAATGTCGGCATCACATGGGAGCTTGTTAAAAGGAGAATCTTAAGCCTAATGCCTGTGTTCTGAGTCAGGAATCTACATTTTGACATGATTCCCAAGTGATTCAAGGGCACATTGAAGTTTTGGAAGCATGGTACTCGTGTAAATTTGCCTGGTGACAAGAAAGGAACAATTAAACATACTGATTCTTAGACTCCTCACATAAAGATTTCCAGCCCGTAGGTTTGTGGAAGAGACAAAGAACCTATATTTTTACTGAGAGTGATGTTTATAATTAAGCACCTTTGGGAAAGATGGGTTTATGGAATCTGAGTATATTTTTAATTGCAGTTATTTTCAGGTATAAATAATTTAGAGCCTTTCTAAAAGTTTTTCTCCACTTATAATTCTAATGTATTAGTAGTGACAAACTAGGGCGGGAACCATAAATTCTCTGTATGGTATTAATTGCCAACACTTATGATTGACTATTTGTGTCCTGATTATGTTAATTCATAGTTGAATGAGCCAAACCTCATTTATTCTCCACTATAAAAACAAAACTTAGTGATATGAGAGTAGAAGACATATCAGATAAAATTTGCAATTACACCTTAAAATAGTCATTTTGCCTGGAGACCTGTCACAAGTGGGAAATCACACTGAAATCTGTCAGATAATTCATACGTGTAAGAAAGTTGAAAATGTCTAATATGCACAAGTTCGACTTAAGAAAAAATGCAGTACAATTAGGAAACTTTTCTAATATGTATTGGATCTCTCTTCCTTTTGCTAGATGGGAAGGAATATGATATTTATGTATCTTATGCAAGGAATGCTGAGGAAGAAGAGTTTGTATTACTGACCCTCCGTGGTGTCTTGGAGAATGAATTTGGATACAAGCTGTGCATCTTTGACCGTGACAGTCTACCTGGGGGAAGTAGGTATTTCTCATGAGTACAGGTGATGCCACCCTTCATGCAAAGGGAATCCTTAGTTTGGGATCATGTGTGAGAGTCATGGTGGGGTTCTGTGTCGGCATCATTGGATACTGAATGTTCAGTTGTTTGAGTAATGAAGACTTCTTTAGGAATAAAATTACCTTGTGAGTTATAGATCATTGAGGTGCCATTTATGGTTCTAGAATAGTTCCCCTTGTAAGCTTTAAGAACTCCAAGTCAGAAAAGTGTGGGTGCACGGTGGATTAGGACTCTATAAAATGCCTCAGTTTAAAATGTTCTGCTTACACACATTTAGATTTTTAGAAAGTTTAAGCTAACCTGCATTAATTTCCCTTGGTTTTTTTTTGGGGGGGGGCACAAACATTGAGTTTAAACAACACTTATACAAAGACTGAGGTTTACTTGCTTTTACTAAGAATGAGTTTGTGAAGAGAATGCATGGCATCTTTCTTGATAGTGCTCACTGATAATAATTAGATTATTTCCCTGTGGCATTTGCTAATTTCCTTTTCCTCACTTTTATTTTCTAGCAAGCCAATGCTATTTAAATCCCTTTTCTTGGGTCTGTTTCTTCCTTTCTACCAGCTCATACATTTGAGATGTAGTTTAAAATTTTAAAAAGGCCAGTATATTCTAGAAACTTGAATTGCTGGATGTTTTCAGCAATAAAAGTGCATCTCAAATTTTTAAGTCCACCCGGTAACATACAAAGTGATGGTACATTTCACTCTGTTTTAATAAATACATAATAGCATTCCTAAACTCACTGTTAAACTTTACTGTTGAAATGCATGTCATGTATTTAATCCTCAGCAAAACAAACTAATTTTCCTCCCCTCCAATCCTTTTTGTGTTCATCATTTCAGATGTTTTAAAGAATGTTATATGGATAATGGGGATATAAAATAGACTTAAATGTTTATTCTCATTTCGAATTAGCTGGACCACTTATTTTATCTCCTCAGCCATTACCTAGAAGTCCATCATGTTAGTGTTCTACAGTGGCTGTCTCTCTCAGTATTATTTTGCCCGGAAATGGTGACACGATTATACAAGTTAAGGGACAAATTCCATTCATTTTAAGACTTAAAATCCTAAGTCACTTATTCATCCATTTACTCATTCATTCTGCCATTCAACAAATACTTAGCGCAGTGTGAAATTTATATAAAGACAAACAGTAGAACAACAATGACCCTCCAAAAGGGGTTGATAATTCTTTGAAGAATTCAAGTTCTACGTAATTACTCTTGCATCTTGCTTCTGGTGGTTGATCCTTGTGATCTGCCTTCTCCCTGCTGCTCCTCATCCTCTTTGCCTCTGGGTCTCTTTCCATGCTCACACATGGTCTGCCTCCAGCAGTACTGCATGGAGCAGGTAATTACTGATTCCTGGATTCTCCTCCAGGCTGCACATGGAATTTTAATTGCAAGTCTTTCCCCTTTGCCTCTGTACCTGTGAACATGAAGGAGCAGAATGACTGCTTTGAGGAGTACTGTAAGCCATGAAATAGCTTTCCACAGCACTTGTGCATTCCCTGGAATTGGCTTCTATTGGAATCCCAGGTAAAGGATTATACCGTCCTGGGTAAGCAGCCTTGAGGAGAAGGGTTATTTCCAAGAATTTGGTGATGGGAACTAACCAGAGCCCATGACAACAGAATAAAATTACACCGAATTTCCATTTTCTCTGTTTCTTCTTCTTCTTTTCTGACCTGAGGAAAGCATTTGCCTGTTAGTGAAGGCAGTCACATCAGCTAGCAGCCTACCGAAACATGGTCTTCATAGTAATGAGAGGAGTTTAAGGAGAAAGATGTAGGGACTAATTTAGGCTCTAGAACAGAGAGCAGAATAGAAAGCTGAGCTGAGAATGTGATGCCAGCCAAAATGCCATTCAGTTGGCTAGATTTTTTTAAGTTCCTATTCTAAGGACATAGCGATACCCGTCTGAGTCAGGTAGGAGTCTGGCAACAGAGAGGGATTTTCAGAAAATGAATGTTCCTACTCTTGCTTTCTTCTGTTAGTGAGAAATGAATTTCCATGATTTTGCCTCTATAATGATTAACTTTCTGAATAGCCACTGGCATGAGAGAGTAAATACATGGGTATTTTGGGGTGGGGGGGCTCAAGAGCTGATTTAGCTGGGCTGCAGCGTGCCACGTGGTTTGAGGAAATTGATAGCTGTACAACCCATCTATTTCTTATAATGCTTTTGAAGACCAGGGTTATAGAAGTATACTTGGCTTCATGCCTGTTTGGAATATTTTGGGGGGTGAAATATGTGCATATAGTTTTCAGTATCTTGGAGGAGTGTGGCATTTATTTGACAGAGTGAGTGGGTCCAAGGATTAAGTCGTTGCACATGTTCTTGGTAAAAGTTTCATCCCAACTCCCAGGCTGTTACCCTAAGTTTCCTACACTTCCCTACACTACACTCAAGCCCCAGGCTTTCGGGGAGTTCTTGGCCAACACTAATCCCCACGGTGTTTTCTTTCTCAGTTGTCACGGATGAGACCTTGAGCTTCATTCAGAAAAGCAGACGCCTCCTGGTTGTCCTAAGCCCCAACTACGTGCTCCAGGGAACCCAAGCTCTTCTGGAGCTCAAGGCTGGCCTAGAAAACATGGCCTCTCGGGGCAACATCAACGTCATTTTAGTACAGTACAAGGCGGTGAAGGAGACGAAGGTGAAAGAGCTGAAGAGGGCTAAGACGGTGCTCACGGTCATTAAATGGAAAGGGGAGAAATCCAAGTACCCACAGGGCAGGTTCTGGAAGCAGCTGCAGGTGGCCATGCCAGTGAAGAAAAGTTCCAGGTGGTCTAGGAGTGGCGAGCAGGGTCTCTCCTATTCATCCTTGAAAAATGTATGAAAGGGACAATGAAATGGGTAAAAGGAACCAAGGGCACTCCGGGAAGGAAGAGTACCCTTTCTTTACTCTCAACTTGATGTTTCACAGACAGAACAGATTCTGTCAAAGCCTCCCCATAGGGACACATTCAGGGTGACTGTATGACTGGTCATTCTGCTTCCTCAGGCAATGCTATGGTTTAGAATGGCCGCGCCACCAGTCCGTCACCAGGGAATGACGTCACTATGTTCTTCGCAGGCAAAGACTTGGTTGATGCAAATTTCCTCTTTCTGCATCCTCTGCCCCTGGTCCCACAACTCTCTCCCCTCTTTCTCTCTCATTGTTTATAATCTTAACATTGTGGGGCAGTCTTTTGCTGTGGATTTCATGACCTCTTAAAGATAACTTATCTGTTGACAAGGTCACTATGAGTTTCCAAGTCATTAAAAAGATGATCGGTGCCCAAATTCATTTGAGCTGATGACAGTGAGCTCTTCTGCTCATTCTGGTGGGCACTGCCCCGTTGCAGCCAGACTGACACCCACATAGGACGGTACGAAGCGGTGTAACTGAAAGTGTTCCTTATGACGGTTTGAAAGGGCTTGCCTGCATTTTCTCCTACCAAATCCCTCGTGCCCTCCATCTCGGTCATCGATGTCACATTTGTCAACTTGAAAAACATACCATATTTTTCTTTATTTCAGTAAACTCCTGGATATCTGTAGGTCGACCTGTACTTGTCACTTCATCTTCCCTATCTACTGTACCTCGTATCAACCATTTAGAGTTTGCAGATGGCTCTACACTTGGTTCAGTCTGACAGGAAGCTTCTAATGGTGCTAAGAGAGAGTGAAATAACAGCAAAATGCTTTTAGGGCATTTTCTGGCTTGTGAGAAAAGCACAGAACAGGGTGTTCAGCAATTTGTCTTTTCATCTCAGCCTTGCTAATGTGAATATTAGAAAAATGATTTCTCCTCACGTGTTCTGTCTCTCCACTGTAAAATGTGGAAGTTAGACTCAGTGACCTTGCAAGTTGCTTTTGGCATTAATACTCTAAGAGAATTAACTGGACCACCCAGTGTTTTCCATATTTTATTCACTGGTACAGTTAATACACTCAGTCCAAACGTGTCAGTCTGGAAAGTCTCTTCCATGAAACTTGTTTTACTTTAAGTAAAATCTTAAGACTTGGAAAAGTGAAAACTAAGTCCAGAGTTTACAGAGTGGTGAATACCTGTGGTGTACACACACACACACAAACACACACACACACATGTATGTGTATGCACACACCCATGAATCATGTATGTATAGATCTACATTGTATGTAGATATATACACATGTGGATTGTATATGTGTGTATGTATGTATATATGCATTTGTGTGTGGGTATATATATGTGCACACACCCTTATGTACACATGCATGTGACTTTAAATAGCTATTGGCACAATATTACAAACCACTGGGACTCTTACCAGTTTTTAAGTTATGTCTTTACTGTAATTCTTTTGTGTTTCCTGTACATTATTTGTAAAATCACAGCTCACAGAGTAATCGTTGTTAGTTCTCACCTTCCCTAAATTAGTAGGAATAACTTACTGCTGCTACATTTGGTCTGGGTGCAGTGGAATCTGTTGGACACAGAGCTTCTGTGGTCACTGCTGAGCAGTACCAGTCCCCTGGCATTAATTGATCATCTACTATGTTGCAAGCATACACTCTTAGAAACTAAACTATGGTAATCTCAGTGTTCAACTACTAGGGAGATAAATCTCTATTTGGACTGTTAAGTAATAGAGAAAAGGAAAATAAAATACTTATAAATAAGGCTGAGTATCCTGTGAAATACCATAATTCATAATTTAAGGGAACCCTTATCCCAGCAATATGAATGTTGATAACCAATTCTAAAACTATCTCCTGCATTTAAGTGTCCTTCATCAGTGTTAAAGCCCATAATAAATCATTTCTTTATTGTGAAGATATTATTTTAAATTGAAGAAAAGGAAAACTTCATGAATTCCTGACTGTAAAACTATGGTATGGAGTCATTCTTGGATCTTTTTTTTTTTTTTTTTTTTTGGTCTTACTAATGCTTTTCTTTGCTACAAACCACAATTACTCCTCCTGTTAACTCTTCATCCTCAAGACCAGAGGAGGGCTGACTCCAGATAAGCTTTGAATATCAATTGCATGAGCTTTAGGTAATGGGGAACTGTCCCATCACAAGGGGGGCATTCTCTTGCCATTGCTGCATTCTTTTGCACTTTTGGATTCGATATATCCCAAATGCTTTTGGGTACCCCTAGAAACTTCTTGATATTCCTTTTCCTGTTTATCTACTGGTCTTTGATACTGAACTTTTCCAAATGCTAAAATCTAAACGTCTCACATCTCAATGATATATTTTGTCTTGTTCTTAGAGAATTTTGTTTCGAGGTTTTTTTGTTTGTTCTCATTCTTAAGAGAATTTTGTTTCAAGGTTTTTTTGTTTGTTTTAAGTCCCAGAAGATACCTGTTACAAAATTTTTGAGGGAGATGAGGAAATATAATTTTGAGAGCAAGGAAAAATTGCTCCATAATATTAAAAAAACTATCTCTAATGCTTAAAAAAACCTTAATGGTTCTAGGTATATGATATAAAGATCTTCTGCACCCAAGTTAACAAAGAACCATGACATATAAAGTGTCTAATTACACAATCGTATAAAATTTATTTAATTATCTTTTATGTTGTAACTTAGGTGATTCCCTAGGATTCTAATAAACAAGCATTCCATTGTATTGGGAAACAAAAGCATCACTCCACATGCTAATTATCCATTTATTTCCATAGGTTTTAATATTTTAAGATTATCTTATTATCTTTTTTATTTTATTCATAAACTTTTGTATTTTCCATTTTCCATTTGATTTGTAAATTTGTTTATTTTAAAAATAAACCATTTATTTTCAGATTTGAATTTTATTTTGTGCATGTGTTTTATGTCTTTATTTTCATGTTTGGGCATAAGAAATGAGAATAAGAAGAATTAATGATAAACATAAAAAGAAATGTTAGAAGCTACATTAGTTAAATTTCTCTTTCTGACAGAAATCTGAGAAAAATGGGAATTTTATATCAAGAACATTTTTTTACATATGAATAAAAGAGTTATTTAAATAAAATGAATTGTTCTAATGTGCCAGGTGTGTGTGTGTATGTGCATGCGCGCGCGCACGTGCATGTGTGCCTGTGCATGTGTGTGTGTGTGTGTGTGTGTTTGTGTGTGTATGGAGACAGAGGATGAATAACAGAGCAGCTAAAAGAGAGCAATGGGCTAGGACATTAAATGTTGCAGTAGTATTTTTTATTCACATCTATTTTAAAGTAAATAGAATTTTTAAAATTTACTATTCACTTATAAATCCACATATTAAGGTGATTCTTTAAAGTTACCATGAAGAAGTGATTCAAATTCAATTAACATTAGCCCTACATTAGTTTAATATCGTGTTCACTAGATTTAACCAAAGTGATTAATTCAAATGTCTACAATATGTAGACATTTACATATAGGTATTTTTAATTTTTAACCATCCTGTAAGTTTACTCTTATTGTATGCATTTAATGGATGGATGATTTGCTGCCCTTGCATACATCAATAACCTACCAGAGAACAAAACTATAGTCCTAGTTTTCCTCTAGGCGAATTCCAGGGAGATTATGACTTAAAGGCAGGAGTATTCTAGAGTATTGATGAATTCTAGATCAGAAAACATGACTTCAAAATTAATTTAGTGCCACACAAGACATCTGGTCTCATCAGTCTATAGCCACACCTTACTTTTTTGAACCCAACAGAATAAATGACCCAGTTTATGACACCCTCTCCGAATAATCTTCAGTATTGAAACAACAATTCACATTCTCAATGGCAGTTTTACAATATGAAAAGTATTAAAATATGCCATAAAGGAGGCAGCTTCCTTCAAAATAATGTGTGAAGATCCCTAGGTATAGCCCATTTCCCCAACTGATAAGCATCTTCTCCATCACATTCCTCAATGTTATTGAATTCCACTACTCATATCTGTTTCTTTAGCATTGCCGTATTTCAAATGCAAATTTTACATTTTCAGGATGGGGTGCCAATAATTAGAAAAACACACACAGGGTCTTTCTTTAAAGGATCTAGGACAGCATTTTATTTTCAACAGTGATATCCCCATTGGACAGAATATACAGAATATACAATGTGACTATTTTGAAGTAAAATGCACAATACACACACATGAACACACATACAATTTGAGTGCACAAAGTTCCTTTTGGTGAAATCCATCCATGTTGCCTCAAGGTTATACCGTATTTCTCATGAGACAGGAGGAGCAGTAGATATTCTACTTGTACATTCTCAGGTTTATGAAAGGCAGGTACAAAAGTTCTCAGTAGGATTGGGACAAAGAAGTTTCCAACACACACTCGTGCGTGTGCATGCACACACACACACAGGCTTTGAAGATAAATAAAACTTTAGATTTATCTTTTAAGATCAAAGTAAAAATTCTCTACAACTACTTCACTCTCTTGACAAAACTAGTTAAAGGGTCTTCAAAATTGAGCACATGTCTCTTCCAATTACCCTTCAAATTCATGTTAAATTTACTAATTGGAAAGAACTCATCTGGCAAAGAGCACAGCTCTTTTACTCTCTCAAATTCATAACAATCAAAATTCACTGCAAACTTTCAGCTTGTCTTCACAGGCTAGAAGGTCTCTCCATCACTGTTTCATCACTGGCCCCAAAAGAGTAGGTACTCAACCTCATGGTCTGTCTGCACCTGTTTTCAGCATTGTCAATGGCTGATTTACACATTTGGAAATCCTTTCCTTCAGAAAATCACATTGTTTAATCCCTTAAATCTCATGATGAGCTAAGAACTACATTTATCTCAGGGACTTTCCATAGGAATCTCTGGCCAAATCCCCCCTCAGTACCTATTAAAAGTTAGTGCTTTGTCAGAAGTCTTTAACTAATTGATACCTGCCCATTGTCTGTTGTTACCCCTTTAATTGATTTTTAATTCAATTTTTCACACTTATACATGAAAAAAAGGAGAGAGATTTTAGTTGATAAGAAGATCAATACTATGAACTGTCTGATGTTATGTCCAAAAATTTTAAGAATCAAAAGATATAACTGTGGTTCTTAAGAGATGGTAATTCCCTATTGCTCTTTGCTGATCAGACTATGTCTGGAGCATTGTGTTGAGGCTAGTTCAAGGTATTACTCTCAGGAAATACTATATAAATTGAATGTTACTCAGAGGAAAATGATAAAAGTGGGGGAAGAGACTTGATACCATGTCTTATGGGGAATAAGATAAAAATTCTAAAGTTGATCCTAATCTAAAAATGAGAAGAAAATACAGTGAGGTAAAAATAGTTGTGAAATATTTTAAACATGTGAAAATATCAGATCTAAGACCACCAGGTAAAATTGGCAGGGGAGAATATCTCAAAAAAATAATTTACAAACAGGTGAAATTAACTGATTTTAGAGGTGGTACTTTCCTCATCCATGAAGGTAGCAGAGTCTTGGCAATCATTGATAAGAGTGGTGTTTAAGTGAGATTCATTAACTGGGTAGATTACTTAACACTGAGATCCTATATTCTTAAGTGTTTACTTATTGCTTCTTTGTAGGATGGACAATGATGAACTACAGCTTATGTAAAGTTTCACTAGGCATTGTCCTATCTTTCCATTTTCCTATAGATACAGTGGAAGCAGTCTTTGACTTCATTCAGAGAAGCCGAAGGATGATTGTTGTCCTGAGCCCAGACTATGTGACAGAAAAAAGCATCAGCATGCTGGAGTTTAAACTGGGTGTCATGTGCCAGAACTCTATTTCCACCAAGCTTATTGTGGTTGAGTACCGTCCCCTTGAGCACCCACACCCAAGCATCCTGCAGCTGAAGGAATCTGTGTCTTTTGTGAGCTGGAAGGGAGAAAAGTCCAAACATTCTGGCTCTAAATTCTGGAAGGCCTTGCGGTTGGCACTTCCCCTGAGAAGTCTGAGTGCCAGCTCTGGCTGGAATGAAAGCTGTTCTTCCCAGTCTGACATCAGTCTGGACCATGTTCAAAGGAGGAGAAGTCGTTTGAAAGAGCCCCCAGAACTCCAGGGCTCAGGGAGAGCATCAGGCACCTCTCCAGCCCCAGACATGATGTCCAAGCACAGAGGAAAGTCCTCTGCAGCCTGTCGCTGCTGTGTCACCTACTGTGAAGGAGAGAGTCACCTTAGGAGCAAGAGCCGGGCAGAGATACATACCCAGCCCCAGTGGGAGACACACCTCTGTAAGCCTGTTCCCCAAGAATCAGAAACTCAATGGATACAAAATGGCACCAGATTGGAACCCCCTGCTTCCCAGATCTCAGCCCTTGCTCTTCACCATTTTACGGACTTATCCAATAACAATGACTTCTATATCTTATAATTACCATGTGGTGGGTGGTGGCTGCTATCTATCTATACCAGCCCTCTTTGTGTTATGAACCTATGGGAGTAATTGACATTTTTATCATCTAATGGACTACCAGACTGTGTCCCCTTTATTGATTTTTAAAAACTATTTATTTCTAGGAGACAAAAGACCTGAGGACCCGAATCCAGAATTATTGCCTCTAATGGCCTCAGAAGAGCACACTCTTCTTGGGCCCTAGAAGGTCAGTATGTGAAAGTTGCCTAAAGTCTGATCCTCTGCCTTGCCCAATGGTTTCAAACTGAGCAAAGAATTTAAATATGTTTCCTTTGAGTTTGTTGATCAATGTCATATTTTGAGTCAGTCAGGTGTACTTGGGCTATGACACTCACAGGGTATGTGTATCTCAAGAGAGCATTGTGGAAATGAGTTGATTGTGGTGGAAGCTGTAGGAATAAGTTCTACTAAAAACCTACAGTGCATTTTTCTTGGAAGAACCAAACACACACACACAGATACATGGTGTTCTGTCTCACTGTAAACTAGTGTTCTATAAACTGCCTAAAGTTGTTAGCATCAATAAAGTTATATTTTTATGTGATTTTATTTGTACTAACAAATTTTTACCTCTCTCTCCCCTCTTCTTTTTATGGCTCTTGAATTCATTCAGAAGAGTATTCCATTTCAGGAAATCAAGACTTGGTTTAGGTACTAGGAAAGTTCAAGGTGTCTCTTTAGTTTCTTTCTAATGTGTGTGGAGGGGAAATTGAGGAAAGGACAGAAAGAGAGAGAAAATGTTTCAAATGAAATGGAAGTTTACACAAAAAAAATCTCCTATTTTCAGAACTGAGAGCTAAAAAATTCAGTATTATTAGGGATTCAGTGTAGCATTTGGTGTATGTAACCCTTCTTCACATTCAAGGTGCTGAGAAGGGATAGTAAGTCCAAGTGCCTACAAGAATCAGAAAGTAAGAAAAAAGAGAAAAGGGGGCTGGAAATAAGCATGATACACATGCTGTCCATCTAAGACCCATATGTGTAGAGATAGGTATAGGTATGTATTTCTTTACTTGAAACATCTTAACACAGTCATAAAAGGCACATGGCATTTGATCTGCCAGTGAGGGAGATAATAGAGATGATTGGACCTGTGGGTAATTGAAGAATATTCCTTAAAAAGGGAGCAGCCTCTACTCAGTTCCATCATGATAGTTTTCACTCAGCCCCATTGTTGGCAGATTATCCAGTTTTTCAAAAGAATCGAAAAATTAAGGTTTGTAAGTAGTCTCTCAATTATGGGATGTCTTAATCTTAAAACAAAGAAAAAAACCCCAACCAAATCACATGAACATGTAGTCAACCTGAGGGTCACCAGTTTGTAATTTCGGAACTAAAGTATTTACCCAAAGAGGATATATCTGAGTGGGAATTCAAGCGTCCTTGGCAATACTGAGACTAGAGAACACAGACAGGACCTAAGGACATAATGGGAGGCTTCTATTCCCTTCCCAAATCAAAAACATCTGAATCTTCAAAAATAAGGCTGATCTGACCTACCACTTCACCAGAGGAGAAAAAATCTGGAAAATAGTGTGCCCTCCATCTTCTCTGATGGAAGAGTGCGGGTTCCCTGAGTGGTGAGGTTGCTATAAGAAAATCAGAAGCACGATCTGCTTCCCCTGAATAGGAGCAGGATGAAAAGAGCAAAGTACCATACCAGACATGAGCAGTCACCTTCAATACGTTAGTGCTGGCTCCTAGTAAGCTGTGGCCCAATGGATGTCAACATTTTTCAGTCACTAATAGTGAAGGATGGGTGGAGAAAGAAGCCAGACATTCCATTCCACTACTCCACTTGGAAAGAAAAGCAGAAAATCCCTTCTCTGTTGAAACAAACTATTATACCCTTTTCCTCTTGAAAGAAAAAGAGGTGGGGATAAGGACACCCCAGAGTAAATGTGACTCATCATGGAACTTGTAATTAGGAAATGATAGGACACCCTACCTGAATATCTTGTAGAAAACAATTGAGCACAATCCATATTCTATATTGCATTTATTTTTGAAGAGATTAATCCATCCTTGATATGTGTTCAAGGATCTTCACTTGAAAGAGAGACAGCAGTTAGTCTCCATATCCATTAAAATGGAGTGATGTATGTTGCTCCAAATCCTAAAAAGGGAGAGAATTTTTTACCCATAATCAGTCTTATTCCTTATGAGCTCAGTGTCCCAACTACAAAATATCTTTGGAAAAATTGAGAATTACTTGTGCCATTTATGAATTATTTTTTTGTGTGTGAAAAAAATAAAGGATAAGTGGCAACAGCATGGAAATTAAACATGGGTTCTTATGAATGAGTAGCTAGAGAACTGTGTTCTCAAAAGCTAAGTTAGTTTTGGTCAGTATCAATTTCCATTAACAATATAAGGCCAATGTAAGCAGTATAAAGTCATAGCTTTTGGCATTAGCTACCCAGGGGTCAGAAAGATAATGGACCATACTTCTACCGTATGAAGAAAGGCTAGGAGGTTATGTTATTAGTCTCTGACCCAACATTCCATACTTGAGTGTAATATTCATTGCCATATATTTCAATGAGGCAAATGATAAGAAAATTTCCTCAGGGGTCATGCATATTCATAACTAATATGATATGATTACAGGTTAAATGGATATCATTTACATAAGAATATTGCCTATTTAGGAGCAGGAGTTTTAAGTCAAGTAGAGATGAATGTGAGTATTGCTTCTCTCCTAATTATCTGTTTGACCATGGGCTCTCTGGGCCTCAATCTCCTACAAGTTAAACGGAGATAATATTATTAACCTCACTGGGTTTTGTGGGCAATAAATGATATAATGCATGTAAGTGCATAGCACAGTGCCTGGAATATTATAAGTGCTTCGTACGTGTTGGCCAGTACTATTCCCATAGTGAAATCATGCGCATGGTTGCATAAACTTACATTTGTATCATGATTTATGACTCACAAATTGATTTCATATGTATCACTTTTCATTCCTTATCTTTCTTCTTTTTTTTTTTTTAACTCTCACAAAATGCACAAAAGCAGTACATAGCAGGAACGTATTATCCAGATTAAGTGACTTTCCTAATGACACTCAGCCAGTTAGCAATATGGTTGGGCCTCTGATCTAGGCTTCTGACACCTGATCCAGTACCAATGCTGGAACTATTCCTATAAAATTCATGTGGAAGTATTTCTAATTGTAACTATTTAATTTGGACCATTATACATCCAAATCAACAAGTCAATTCATGTAAACCCACAAGCAGCTAATTAAATGTCATATCAAGTGTCTGATGTGTCATCTGGCCTTGTCATATTATAATTTTATATAATTCATTTTTAATATTATAACATTTATTTAAGGATTTTAAAAGTAGAACCATTTTTTTGTGTCTTCCAGACTTTATGATCAGGTTATAATTTTTCTCTCAAAATAAATTATTTGTATTTGTCTTAATGGAAAATAAAAATGTACCCACAATTTACCTTGAAAAACAAATTTAATTTTTCAGCAGTGATGATTTACACTGTGAGTTCTAGACACCATCTCTTATAACCAGTAAAACCTTGAATAATGTGTTCACTTCCACTTTGAAAAGTTGAAATGGTCGGTAAAACTAATAAGTGTGAAATTGCCATCAATAATAAATTGGCCTAGTTATAAAGATATAAGAACACAGAAGGACAATCAATCCCAACAGCAATGGTTTAAAAACTTTTGTGTCTAAAAATTTGGGGGGCATCTTACAGCAGAGATCCTGGGACAAGTTCCTCCCCTAGGGGAGCTGGTTTATTGGGTACTGAACATTGTCTGGGAGTCTGTTTTTTGATATTGTGCCCTTGCTAATTCAGATAAGGTATTCCATGGGTCAACTACTACTTACAAGAATTCTTTTAAACCCTTCCCATATTTTTTATATTATTATTCAGGTTTAAGAGGAGAAAAGCTTTATTAGAGTCTGGTCCAGGGCTTCTCAAAATGTGTTCTTTGATGCATCCATATTGGAACCACTTTAAATTCATGTTAAAATGCATATTTCTTGACCCATCCAAGAATAAATAAAAGGTCTCTAGAGTGGGGCAGATTTGCACTTGGAACAAACTTTCTGGGTGATTCTGATGCACAAAAAGTTTAAGAACCATTAATTTTATTTCTCTTTAACTCCTTTTTTACCCTTGTAGGCTCTGATTTTCTCCAGCCAAGAAGGACTACAAATCATCCTTTTAACAAGGTGTTTGCAGGCAATAGATGAAAATACTAAGGCATGCTTAGCCCTTGAGTTGCCTTGGCACAGGAGACAATTAAATAGAGGTGTGGTTGGTACAGTGTATTTCTAATATATGAAGCATCAAACACTGACATTTGAAATCTGGTATGATTGCTGTAGTCATCACATGTATTAATCAGATTCAGATAAGCTATGCTAAGTAACCCCAATACTTTAGTAGGTTTACATAACAAGACCTATTTCTTGTTTATGCTGTATGTCCAGATAGGGGCTTACATTTTTGTAGTTTTGCCATCTGAAATGTGTGGCTCCCTGCTATTCTACTTCAGCCTAAATATCACACCACTCTCACTTACAATCCATTGGTCAAAATTAGCTGTGGCATAGATCTAGTCACAGGGAAGGCTGGAAAATGCATTCTTCCTGTGTTCCTGGGAAGAGAAAAATGAAATGGAACTTGGTGAACACATAGCATTGTCTTTGCCTAAGAATGAGATACTGAGATTGCCTGAAGAGGCAAGAGAACTACAACTGGAGTCATGTTACATACTTTGATAATGAAGAAACGGAATGATTCCTGCCAACACCCCACACCACCTGCCAAGGTGTTAAGTCAGGTACTTATTTAAAAAATGTACAGAAATGAACAAGGCTTGTCCCTAATTTTCCTAAAGGAAAAATGTTGAAGTCATACATAATAATTACGTCTCCTGGCTAAAGAAAACGTTCTTAAAAATTAGGAAGTTTCTCTATTTGGTTAATTTCCATTCAGTGGCTTTAGGTATTTCTCTAAGAATGTGGTGCTCAAACCATCTCTCAATGAGCCATTTCATTTTTGAATATCCAGGGAACCTCAGAAGGATTGAAGACATTTAGAACACAGCAGAGCATGTAACACGGTTATTAGAAAGCCTCCCTTGATATATTTATCTGAAGAGCTAAATGGGGAATTTGAACTGAACATGCTAGAGCCCAGATGAAGGAAGAGACAAATGCTGCTGTGCGTATTATGAAGTCGGCTGCTATCTATGCATCTGCTCTCTCTACAATTTGAATTCTCTCTATTAAAGATTTGCATTTTTATGACTTGTCTAATGTTGTGCAGTATCATTTGGTCATGACGAAACCTCTCTTTGGACTGGTGAAGATCAGGGCTGAAGGCGCCTTGTCCCATACTAACAAGTTATGATGCTGAGCAAAGAAAAAGTTGGATTGCTTAGTTTGGTGAGGAGATTATTGACACTCAAAATTCTCTAGAGAGTAATTTATGAAGTTTTTCTCTTGGATAATACAAAACACTAATAAATATTTACATGGAAAAAATGGTGCCTTGAAATGGGTTCATAGAAAGAAAGCAGAAAGATTCCAAATCTGAACTCAGATCATGAACTATTTTTATCCTACTTTAGGTGATAGGAATTTTAATACTCTATTGCTTTAGTGGGAAAAAAAAACAAAATAAGATCAAAGCTGTTATGTATTTGTTTTTCATTTAAGACACAAAGCCATACATAATAACTTATTACTTTTCTATTGTCAGAAACTATGCTACATGCTTGCAGTGAGCTTATAATTCAATACCACGCTTCAAAATACCGGAGGCAAGTGGTTCTTTAAAAAAAATGCATGTATTTGGGGCCTACTTCAGACCACTAAGCTCCCCAAATTACTTAGATGTACACTCTAGTAAAGAATAACAGACTTAAGTGCCTTTACAATATTTGTAAATATTCCCCTGAAAAATCAATGATGAAGTATTATAAATTTGGAGAAAAAAGAGTTAAAAGCAAATCCTGATCTTTCAGACAATATTTTGTTTTTCTTAAAGAGCAAACCTTAAAACTTACTGCCAAATTCTGGAATTTGAGTCCTTTATTTTCATATCTTGCCTTGAAATTGCATAAAGTAGGAGAAAAACAAAATGCAGAAAACAAAATTATAGAAATAATCAATGTAGTTAATCAACCGGAGAGCCAAAGAAGGCTAGAATGCTAGTATTTATTATATCGATGTCCTTGGTCATCTACAATAGGACAAAATGTTCAAGGCATAACAACTTGGCTATTAGCAAAGACCATTAAATGACTTCTTAGAAGAACCAAAAGAAAAAAAAAGTGTGAATAAGTAAACCCACTCACTCCTTTACAAACCTTAGTACTATAACATAAAAGAGACACCCAGAACAATTCCCAAAGCTAAAATGTGGAGTAAGTGCCAGGTTTTGGGGAATAAAACTTAAATGGCCACTTCTATAAATAAGGGCTTTTGATATAATGGGATCAGGACACCTGAACTGGAGTGTCAGTTCTCTTTACTGTGTGACTTTCAGACACTTTTGCTCTCAAATTTTTAATTTGCCCACATATTATATGGGTATAACATAATATCTACCTCATTAGACTGTTGTAAGGGTAAAATAATAAATGTGAACCTCTAACATCTGTAAATTATATGCTTGGTAGTGATATTATTATTATTATGACATTATAAATGAAACCTCTGGAAAAGAAAGAAGTTCAAGAGAAAGTTCCTAAACTGGCTGAATACTAGGGAATGGTTCAGAGCACGTAGTCTAACTGTAATCCTTCATCACATAAAAATTAAATAAACATTACAATTTCATATGACTCTAAATGTTGAAGACTACAAAAAAAAATCACAGACTCTGAAAAAGTTAAATTTTTAAAAAAATGCATTTGTTTTGTACTACCATATAACCAACTTCCTAATACCAACTTAAAATAACACATATTGATTATCTCACATTTTCGAAGGGTCTGGGTCAGGAATTTGGGAGAGGCTTAACTGGGCGTTTCTCACTCAGAGTTTCTTACTCACTTACTCGTGAGGTTGCTATCAAACTGTTAACCAGGGCAACGTCCCTCTGAACACCACTGGAACCAGAAGATCCATATCCAAATGCAGGCACACAAGTTTTGGTCAGAAGCCTAAGTGCCTAAGCACCTTTATAGGCTGGTTGAGAATCCTAGTGGCACATAGCTGGCTCGTCCCAGAGCAAGAGATTCCAAAGAGAGAGAGCAAGTAGGAAACCACAGTGCCTTCAAGACCCAGTCTCCAAAGTGACATATTATTACTTCTGCAATATTCTGCAATATTCTAGCTAAGTCCTAGCTTTTGAAGGAGTATAAAAAAGTTGGGGGACATCTTTTAGAGCCAGAACTATAACATAGACAACCATTTGTTTTTCAACTGAATAAATTCAAGTCCAGAAAAGGAAAATGACTGGTCCTCAGGCTTCCTAACTTTGCCCCTAACATAGTAAGCTAACTAGCTGTAGAGGTGCCACATCTCAAATGAGAACTGTCTTGTTCTAGCTAGGACATTTCTTTTTACTGGTGGAAGATGAAGAATGGGGAAGAAGTCAGTCATCTGGAGTCCTGGTTACCTCTGTCTCTGTTTTCTCCCTGTCTGCTGCACTTATTTTACCCTTTCTTTCTCCCTTCTTTGTCTCTGTCTCTGTCTCTCTCTCTCTCTCAAATTCCTCCTCCCATCCACCTTCCCTCCCTTCCTCCCCTTTCCCTCATTTGGGGTTCTCATCCACAGCCAGCAGGCTCTGAGAGTTGCAGGAGGATGAGATGAACAAAGTTGGTTAGTCATGTTCTTTCTCTGGGCTTTGAGTATTGAAACAAATTTTGGGCACCTGGGTGGCTCAGTGGGTTAAGTCTCTGCCTTTGGCTCTGGTTATGATCTCAGCGTGCTGGGATGGAGTCCCACATCGGGCTCTCTGCTCAACAGGGAGCCTGCCCACCCCCCCACTCTCTGCCTGCCTCTTTGCCTACTTGTGATCTCTCTCTCTGTAAAATAAATAAATAAATAAAATCTTAAAAAAAAAAAAGAAACAACTTTTATTTTAACCTCTAAAGATATTGAAAGTGACTGTTTATTCCAAAAAGCAGCCACTGAGAGAGGAAAAATGAGGAGGTAATTTCTTTCTCTGAAGTAACCCAGCTTCTCATCTTAACTCTGAACAGAAATGGTTATATATATGTAATCAAAGCATTTCTCTTCTGTATCTCAGACTTCTGAGACCCCAAAATGGATGGAATTGGACTAGCAAGTCTATAGGATGTTATCATTCTATCCTTCTTTGATTCACTGAGTAATGTTTAGATAACCTCCTCTCCTCCTCCCGTTATCACACACACATCAACATCCAAGGTCTAGTGAGATTTGAAAGGATATTTAAAAGGTGCAAGTGCTCTTCTCAAAGAGTCATAAAGAATGCTTCTGTCTGTTTAGACCTAGTTTCTGTAATGACTTTCTCCCTTGCAAAGCTAAACAGCTAACTTCTGTTCTCCTCCCTTATCTACTGTCCATCACTGTCTGGGGCTCATGGCTATGAGAAGATAGATCAAGTTTACCAGGAGCCTACTGATGGTTCAACTCTGGTCCCTCCGATTTCTCTAAACCAATTTTAACCATAAGTCTCAAGGTCACTACTTTGTAAATGAGACTGAAGAAATATTACCTTTTGTCTTCCTAACAGCTTTATGCCCTTATTTTTTACCCAAGTTACCTCAAGCAAACTTCTTACTGTGATAAATATCCATATATTTCATGATGCCAAAAAACATGAAGGGACCTAATTTTGAAATTACACCGTGGAGAAACAGCAAGAGGAATGAGATCTGAGTTCTAATCCAAGCTATAATTATTCTCCCCTCCTCCTCCTCTTCCTCCTCCCCCTCCTCCTCCCCTTCCCCCTCCTCCTCCTCCTCCTTCTCCTTCTTCTCCTTCTCCTCCTCCTCTTCCACCTCCTTTTCCTCCCCCGCCTCCTCCTCCTCCTTCACTTTTTTCTTATTCTTCTTATTCTTCTTCTTGCTTTTGCTATGAGACATTGAGAAAAGCACTAAACTGTGCAGTGTTCTCCCCATCAATACAGTTCAAGGATCACTATGTGTCTTTCCATCTCTGATATTCTATGTAACAGTAACAAAGCGGTACTTTCCTGTGTATTTCAAGGTATAACCAGGGTTCCTTCCAAGGAATCTGAAGTCAGATGTCTAAGAAATTCGATTCTCTGCAAGTGCATAAAATGCTAGTTAAGTTGCACAAAGTGAAACCAAATCTCAGAGATCTCTCCTCTCCACTTATCCTGAGTCAATTGCTTGCCAAACTGAATCTACTTCCAAAAAGCTTTTCAAAATTCTTCTCTCCTCTTCTCCCCAAGAATTCTATGAATTTAAACTACATATACTCCAAACACTGTTTCCTGAATATGCTCTGTACTTTAATGCTCCATGTGCCTCTGCTAATATTTCTTCTGCATGGAATGCTCACTCTTCTCCCCTGCCCTGTAAGTGCTCTTTCAATGTTTTCAAACCAATGAAACTGTCCCAGGCAGAGTTGAATGTTCCTTCCTTTATACTTGTGTTGCTCATAACACTTCTGTTTTTGAATTATGAATTTCTCTATCTCTCTCACCTGCTGTACTGTGAGCTCCCATGGGCTAATACTATATAGTGAATCTCTAATTTGACCACTTAGCATGATGACAAGCACATAACAGTTTTTCCATTCATGTTTCCTTAAACAAATTAAGTATCATGACCACTATCATTGGAAACAAAGTAATAGAGTTCTCCTCTTTCTTTCTTCTATTTCCCCTCCATTATAGCTGCAGTGTTATATACAAGGCACCATTTTAGGCTTTTGTTCATCACTCTATAAAATGAATTCCAATATTGGAATCCTGGGGCTCCCAACACCACATCCAGCATCACTAAATCTGGCCCTTGGCATTGCTTGAGGACAGATGATCCATGAACTAGTAGAGGTGGAAAGAGCCCCAGCTGTGCCATGCCTGGCTGGGGTGCCCCCCTCCCATTAAGGACGCCCAGCCCTGCCACACTCTATCTGCAGTAACAGCTGAGGCTGGAGTCAGTACCATGCTCATCGGCAGATGTTCTGTTTGTGATATTGCTGTTAAATAGACTCAAAATGACAGAACACTGAGCTGTGATAAACATGCTCTACCTACAGTGTACCACAGAGTATTTCTGGCTAAGGAATTCAAGCAGAAAAACATTAAACATCTTTATTGTTTTAAAATCTACATGATATTAGAACAATGAAATAAAGTGCTGTGTTGATTCAGGGTCAGTTGGTAATTACGGCATCCGTTCTTCCAAGCGCCCTGTGTAATACATTATTTTCCTTTGTGGGTCAATGTACTCTCCACAGTCTATGTGACAGTCCTCCTCTCCTCACTACTTCTGTGGTTTAGGACTCATTACCTCTCCTAGTGGCTTTTTAGTTTATTTGAATGTCCTCAGTCTTCCCTCTCCAAACGTGGATACACTATCACCAAATCAATCTTTCTAGTATACAACTCTGACTGTGATATTTCAAATCTCAAAGAATATAATTCGGCATCTAATTTCCTACAAGATAAAATTTGTTTTGGTTTGTTTTACCCTGCATTGGAGGCACTCTATTCTCTGGCCTCAGCCTATCTTCAGCAACTTACTTTTTCTGATTCCCTAGTCACTCAGCACACAACCCAACGAAAAGACTTACTGTTTCTTGAATACTTTTTCCATCAGTGTGACCTTGTTCAGGTGGTTACTGTCTGGGGAATCTCTTCTTTTCATCTCACATGTCACTCTCAAGGTGCAATCCAATTCCATTTTTCTGATACCACCGGCAGAAAATATTTTCTTTCTTATTATATGTCCCATAACATCCTTTTGGGTTTTTTGTTTGTTTATTCACTTATACAACAATAATAATTAAATGTGTAGTCTGTGCCCAGAGCCACTGTAAAACTCAAAACATATCAATGAATAAAACAGACGAAATTGCTTCCTCTTCTCAAGCTTACATTCTAGTGGCAAGAGACAGAAAAAAAATAAGTAAATCCAGAGCATGTTATACGGTGATAAATTTCACAGATTCAGATTCAGCAGAGATATGGGATAGGAAGTGTTAAGAGGGGATTTTCAATTTTAAATAGTATTCATAGAAACCCCCAAGGAGAAGATGGTTTTTGAGTGAAGGTCCAAGCACTGTGAAGGAGTGAACAAACTTAATAGCAAGTGTAAAAGGCATAAGATGTTAAAAAAAAAAAAAAAAGGAAAGAAAAGAAAAGAGAAGTCCTGTGGTTGGAATATAAGAAGTATGTGAGAGAGTAGAAAATGAAATCACTGTAGTGAGGTGATAATAATGTATATGCTTGTAGACCATTTTAAGAACTTTTCAGTTTACTCTGAGTATAAATGGCAAATGTATCATCCATAGTTCCAGCAGGAACAGATGGCATACATAAAGTAGGAGATTTAATGATAGTTTAATAAACTCTACTTACAAATGTGTGAATAAGATTTAAGAAGCCTAATATGGACTCTTACAGTACCCAGTATCAGTAGCAGTGGGCAGGCAGCACAACTACCATTGACCTAAAGTGGCAAGGGGAGGGGAAGTGAGGAACCAAGGGTGTCTGTACGGAGTGAGCTACCAGGCAGCCCCTGTGGCTTTTAATAGAGGGAAATATTCAACATTTGTTGACCATATAGAAGTGGAGGAAAACCTACACCTCACACTCCTCCTGCCCACCAATCTCTGGCCAGTGCCTTTCGTTGCTCAATTCAACCAGAGCCTAAATATCAAGGAATCTTGTACACACAATCTAAAAGATTCTGTCTCTTTAGCCATAAAACAAGGTAGGGAAAGACAGAAAGGATCTAGGGATCACACAGAAGATATTCAGATCTGGGATCTCTTGGAGGGTTCTGAGCAGACGGGAACATGATATAACTTTAGCTTATTAAGATATTGATTCCTTTGTGAAGAATAAACTCTAGGAGAACATGATCACAGATGAGAGGCTACTACACAAAATGAGACATTATGGAGATTTGTATTAGCATGACCCAAGGGAGTGGTGAGAAATGGTTGTAAACTATGCTTTTTAAAGAAGTTAAGCTTACAGGGTCGCCTGAGTAGCTCAGTTGGTTGAGCCTCTGACTCTTGACTTTGGCTCAGGTCATGATCTTATGGGTCAGGAGGTGGAGCCTGGAGTTGGGATATGCGCTCACAGGAGTCTACTTGAGATTCTCTCTCTCTGCCCCTACCCCCACTTGCACACATGCACTCTCTTTCTCTAGAATAAATAAATAAATATTTCTTTTAAAAAGTTAAGCTTATAGGAACTTCTGGCATATTAGATAAAAGATTTGAAAGTATAAAGTATAAGCATAAAGTATAAAGATAAAGATAAATTCATTGTCTGGACCTAAGCTGTTGTAAAGGAGGAAAAACAGTGTTTACCAAGAGGGTATATTAGAGATTTTTTTTTTTTTTTTTTTAAGTTCAGTAAGTTTTAGACTTCAAAGTGATCATGTTTAGGAGACATCCTAGTGCTAGGAAGCCATCATTCAAGAGGAAGGACTGGTCAGGATGTATTCCTTTTGAAATCATCAGAAGCCATTAGGAAAAAAGTAGATGTCTTGAGGAAAGAAAAGCTCCAAGTAGTATCCCTGAGGCATCTCATTAATGGAAGGTCAAATGATGAGAAGGAAGCAATGAGGAGACCCAAAAAAAAAAAAAAAAAAAAAGCCAGGAAGAATGTAGAACTGTACATGTAGTGTACAGTGAGGTAGGTGGAAGACAGGACAACTGGAGAAGAGAATGTCAAAAAATTGAGAGGCTAAGGGGTGCCTGGGTGGCTCAGTGGGTTAAAGTTTCTGCCTTCTACTCAGGTAGAAGGGGGATCGAGACTTGCATTGGGCTCTCTGCTCAGTGGGGAGCCTGCCTCCCTCTCTCTCTCTGCCTGCCTCTCTCTCTGCTTACTTGTGATCTCTGTCTGTCAAATAAATGAATAAAATCTTAAAAAAAATAATTGAGAGGCTAAAATAGTGGGACTAGAATTTATGGGAATATTTTTATCATCAAGAATTAAGACAGTACTATTGAGAGAGTGACAGTGTCACAAAGGAAGGGATCACAATTTGATACATGACTACATTCAAGAGACAATCTGGGTGGTATACTGGAATTTAAAGCTGGAGAATTTTATAAAGGAGAGAGAGAAAATGATCTAGAAGCAAAGCAAAGGGAAAGGAGAACACTTATTTCATGGCTAGACTGGTTATATAAGAGGTGTGGGAAGAACACAACCACTACTTGAGCAGGTTAAAGAACAAATAGTATTCTCAAGGTAAACCAGCTTCTACTAGAATAAGAAGAATGGGTAATTTAGAAAGAAGAAACAGAGGATATCAGATATTCTGCTGATGACTGACCATGACTTCCAGGTAGCTTGGTGAAAGTGGTATAATGCTTGAAGAGGGGAAGGGGAAGAGGTCAGAAATGGGGAAAAACAGAAACACATGTGAATTACAATGGAGGATATGAAGGTATTCTCTGAACCTTTGGGTTCATAGGTCATCTACAATGCAAGTAATCAGATGGATCCAAGCAGACAGATAGATGAGAGATTAGACCAAGTTGGGAGGGTGGGGTCACAAAGAGATCTATGAGGAGGAGACTTTAAATGTTTAGAGATGACGAGAGCATCTTAAGTGTATTATGGTCATAGTTGATGCAAACTTGGACAAAGCATGATAGGATTGATTCCAATATTCTCTAGGGAGAAAAAGTCATGAGGCTGGGAGTGCTGGACTTAGAGAGATTCACTGATTTCTCCAGGAGCACAGACAGTCCTGGTGTTCTCTTTTAACCCAAATTAATGACAGTGTGAGAGATTAAAAAAATTGACTCTCCTATATATAGCGACTTGTTTATATATTTTATAGCACCCAATTACAGTTCCTTGAAAGCATGATTATTGCTGTTTCCTTAGTTTTTCTATACTCTTTCCAAGATCTTACACTTGGAAGCTGCTTTAGAAGCCATTTTGAAGTAATGATCTAGCCACCCTCAGTTCCTGCTGATCATTCCCTTTTCTATTCCACCCAAAATTTTCTCAGTATAACTTTTCAGTGCTTTGTCCTTGGAATGTCTAGTGTTTCAAGTGTCCTTTCCCTACCAGATGTGATACTATATGAATGTGATTGCTATGACATTTAACCACAACAACAACTTAATCCCATTTCTCTAAACTATTACCCTCTTGAACCATCCCTATGTATTTGCTATCCTCTTTGACCTAAATACCCACTACTCTATCTTCCACAACTTACTCACTTTATGAATTTTTATTCATTATTTGAGACACAACACAAATATTACTAACAAATACATGACTAAGACTTTTTTTTTCCCTTTGCAATCCAGTATCCATATTCCCTTTTTGGAATAATAACATTCTGATTTTTTTTAGGGCATTCAGCCCTTCTTTCTCTCAATTCTTAATTTCTGGTTGAGATTAGATGTGGAAGAAGGCATATAACTTAAACCTACTCAATCAGGAGTATTTTTTCCCAACTCCTATAACTAGTTGATAAAAGGCATGTGGTCCAAATCAATTCAAAGAAATTGAACTGGGACTACTACCGGAACTTTCAAAAAGGAAAATGATCTTTTGATGAGGTTACTGGGAGAATAGAAGCTGCTAAGCTGTCATCTGCTGGATAACACCAACAAAGTGAAAAAGAGGAGCCAGTCAATGAAGAGAGAATAACTTCCTGAAGACCTATTTTGAGTTCCTGGATCCAGCAATATCTACAACACTTTCTCTCTGGACTTAACAACCATATGATGAAATTTTTTTTTTTCTTTAAGACAGTTGATTTCATTTATAAATAAAAGAACCGTGACTAATACAATAATTTAATATGATGGAACATCAGAAGTCCTGTGTCCATTAATCAAAACCCAAGCTCCTGAGAATTTCTGGGCTTTCAGGGACCCCTAACATGACAGTGTCTTTGACGTGGAGAGAAAAGCCCTTGTCTAGGACTCTCCCCTCAGCTTTAAACTTCTATTTATACTTCAAGTATGATGAATAACAGCAGTTGGGCCATTAATGCAGAAATAATTAGCCAAAGATAATTAAGAGGAAATTCTTCTTCCTTTTGAAAGCCACCCAAAGTCTACAATTAAAGGTTCACTCAATTATGACTGTGCCTATATTCAATACAAGTCACATACTCTGAAGATAAAACCTGCCCTTGAGAGAAACAAAGAAGAGTTTAAAATCAAACTGTCTCAAAGGAAGTCTGCTTCCTATTACATTTTATTAAACTGCTTACCCTTAGGAAGAATTTCAATATATTTTATTCGTGAATTTCAAATTTTTATTCAGAGCTATAAATCAATTAATTAATCAGTTATTGTTAATTCAGCAATCCAGAACAGAACAGAGAAAGGTTACACACCAAAAAGGCAGAGAGAACTTTTCCAAACAGACTGCATAATTACTTGCCAATTTTGAAAAGTAGATCAAAGACATACCATGTTAGTTATTCATGTGAAACACATTATCTTTTGAAGAATTATAAGAGAAAACATAAAATACTCCTCTGGAGTATATCAGAATTACAGTCACATCCTTAATACACTACATTGTTTTGTTACATACACTTTCATCTGAAAAATCCTAGCCAAATATCTGCATTGAAAACTATTCAGGGAATTACATTAATTGTATAAAACAGGCGGTAGTTATTGGCCATTAAGTTCAATTAACTGTAGACAGCGACTGTCTCCTGAAGCATATTTCTGATGGCTTACATTGATTAAACTGTACCAAAAAAAAAAAAAAAGCAACAGCTTCATACTTTATCAATAGCTGCATTTATAGAGAGTGTTTTCCTTAAAAAACTAAAATATTTCTTCCAACCATATAGTCCTTTTCTATCTTGCTGACCCTGAAATTTGCTATAAAAGATTGTGTTGGAAGGCAGCAGGGGACTGACTGGAAAGAGACGGAGATGAAGGATTTACATTCCTTCACTCACATCTTGACATTCAATCATTCTAAGAACAACAAGGAGCTGGTATAATTATTCCCATTTCAAAAATTAGATAGCCAAGATTCAGAAAAATTAATTTACTCAGGATCAAGCAGCTATGAAATAGCAGAACGACTATTTGGAAACCAGATATACCTGACTCCAAAGACTAAGCTTTGTCAATAAATCAGGCTGCTTCATAACACTTCAAAGCAACATGATTCTTAAATGATTGTTTAAAAATGTTGGCATATTATTGACATATTATACAATTGACATATTATAATGAAATATGAAATATGACCAAGAATGGCTTGATGATTAATAAGCTTTATTATTTTGTCATTACAGATTACAGAAAATAATAGAACTACATAAATGGTCTTGTGAATCAAAATTTAACTTTCTATTATAATGATAGCAATAACAATAAGTCATAGTTCTATAATGTTTTAGTTTAAAAATATTTTCACATACACTACTTCCTTCTGATTCCGATCTTGTAACAACCTGTGAAGTAGGCAGAGCCAATTTTATCCTCACTATTTTAAAGTAGCAGAAATTGAGAGACAGAGAAGGGTTTGCTCAGGTCAAATGGATGCAGAACTTAAATGAAAACACAGGCCATTCATCCATTCATTGATGGATTCACTCTTTTAACAAATAATTTTGCATATCCATTATGTAATACTCTTATTTGTTAAGAGATATCCAATCTATTATTCATTTCACAAACTTGCACCTTACATTACAGGGTATATGAAATATGTTAATAACAGTGCCTACCAAAGACTAGCTAACATCTTTTCAAGTCCCAACCTAAAATCCCTACTAAAAGAAGGTGACTTAGGTTGTTCTTGGAGTGAGCACACTTAGACTGGCTCAAGAGCAACAAATCCACACACTGGCTGCTAACATATGGTCTAGCATAAAATATCTGCTTTCAGAGACCATGTCTTTCGAATAGGAAGACACTCAAAAAGAGACAACCGAGGGAGTAGAAGAGCCAGACTTCGAGTTAAAGGGTGGGCTAAATAGGGCATGAGCTCTTGATCTTACTCTGAAAACATAGCAATGTGAGATAATATATTTTAAATAAATTAAAAACAATTAGACAGGCTATAAAGAAAAAAAGAGAAATATCTAGATGCCACAAATGAAAAATAATCCCAGAGCCATAGCAATAATCAAGAGCTGAAGCCATCTTGTTTCTGGGAAAATAAGAATATATGTAGTGACTTGAATATTTAATACTGCATGCAAAAATTAATCAATAGAGTCAGAAATGTAGCTGGGCTCTTAGTCTAAGCCAGAAGCCAAATAAGTGCTACTCTGTGTATACATAGAGTCCTGAAAATCTCTGAAATCTCTGCTCATTGAGCAATGGCTTCTGAAGTCATAGGCATGAATGGAATCACCAGCAAGAGTTTGAGATCTTAGCCCCATACTCCTATGCAGCCCAAATTAATACTACCTGAAATATTTGGAAGAACCTCAAGTGAAAAAAACACATAAAAATTGGAACTAGTCTACCCAGAAGGCTTAGGCCAAGGCAATTATAAAATTGCTCCCTAGAGGAACTTCCACCACTACAAACTTGCCTAAGACTCCCTAGGAAGGTGACCACTGAAGATGTTCTTACTTACAGATATGAAAAGTAGAAAGGCAGACCACAGACTTACATAATGTATATGTATAGGATCACAGGAAAAATTAAATATAAGAAATATACTTTAAAATTAGTGTAGGGGCACCTGGATGGCTCAGTTGGTTAGGTGTCTGCCTTTGGCTCAGGTCAGGAGCCCAGGGTCCTGGGATCAAGCCCCATATTGGGCTCCCTGCTCAGCAGAGAGCTGATTCTCCCTCTCCCTCTGCCTGCCACTCTGCCTACTTATGCTCTCTACCTCTCAGTCAAATAAATAACATCTTAAAAATAAAATAAAATAAAATAAAATAAAATTAGTGTATTTATGTGTTGACAGTGCTCAAAGTGATTAAAAAAACCCGATAAAAAAGAAAAAAAAAAGGACAGAAAATTATGATATAAAAATAAATAGTTTTGACCACTAGTGAACTTCTTATCAGCAAAAATCGAGGTTAGCTGACTTTTGGAATAATATTATCAAAACTCTGAGGAAAAAATAAAACTGTCACCCTAAAATTATATACCAGCTAAACTATAATTCAAACCTGTGGACGAAATAAACACATTTTCAAAAAGAAATAAATGCCAAGTGAAAGTGCTCCCCATGGAATTTATAAATAGAAAATATACTCAAGCAAGCAAGAAAGTAAATCCAGAGGAAATATCATGTAGGGGTGCCTGGGTGGCTCAGATGGTTAAGCATTTGCCTTCAGCTCAGGTCATGATCTCCACATCCTGGGATCAAGCCCTACATCAGGCTCCCAGCTCAGTGGGGAGTCTGCTTCTCCCTTTCCCTCTGCCTTTCCCCCTGGCTTGTGTGTGTGTCTCTCTCTCAAATAAATGAATAAAATTAAAAAAAAAAAAAGTACCATGCAAGAAGCAAATAAGAGCAAAGAATTAAATAAATATATTAATAAACAAAAAGAGTAAATAATAATTTTTAAATGAAATTTTTTTTGCATATGTAAAAAAAAGATGGAATTAAAATGCTAAACAACATGGGAGAGTGGAAAGGAGTAATTAAGATACTTCTTAAGGTAGATATATTTTTTTCTTATTTAGGAGAAATAAGTGTTAAGTTTAATGTTTTAGAAACACTAAAAAATATTTTGGTCATATTAAAATATAATAGAAGCCACTAAAATAGTATAAATTATAACTTTAAAAGTGGTAGATTGATACAGAGGGAAAAATATTGGTAGTTCTGAGAAAAGACAATGCTATCAGTCCAACAGAAGGCAAGAAAGGGAGATAGCAAAAAAAATGCATGGTAAAGAGATCACACAAATTAAGATGGTAAAAGTAAGTTAAATATACTAGTAATTGATAAAGCTATAATATCTTCAAAAAACTTCAAACCAAAGGAAATACTAAAGGAAATACAAAGGAGTATATTTATGTATATCAGAAGATCATGCACTCTAAATTCACATTAACAGATACTTCTATAGAGTAGGAAGAGAAATGCAAATGAGTTTTGTTGAAAGGGGTTCAATTTACCTGTAGCTTTTTGTTTCTTTTAGAAATAAAGAGACTTGAAGCAAATATTGTAATGTTATCGATCGTCGATTCTGAGTGGTGAGTATGTGGGTATTTTTAAATACCATGTCAGTGCTTTAATTTTTTAAAATGTCTCCATTTTTCATCAGAAGTCATAAATCATATTAATAGATTACTGAAGTGAAGGTCATGAACTCTGCTTTTGCTGGATGTCAACAGATAATTCCATACCTGGGATTTCCAAGAAACAGCAACAAATATTCAAGGTCCCTTTGAGCACTTTCATCATTTACTGACACATTGAAATAAACTCACTTTACTTAAAGTAGCTCAGGAGAGTCTTTATTGCTTTTAATTTAAATATTTTGCCTGGAGCTAAGATGGTAGCTTAGTAGGAAGGCCCTAGGCCTTTCGCATCTCTTCAACACAACTAGATAACCATCAAATCATTCTGAGTATCAAGGAAATCCACCTGAGGACTGACAGAACAAACTGCACAACTAGAGGGAGAGAAGAGGCCAGCCACACCGAGGAAGGGAAGAAGTGTGGAGACATGGTTTGGGGTTAAAAAAAAGATTGTGGGTGCTGTGGAAGGGAGCCCTGGTCATGGACAGTGACGAGACAGAGCGGAGCACACAGGGGAATGCACAAGGAGGACACATCCTCAAAATCATTGACTGGGAAAATGAGAGGTTGATTTTCCTAACTTTTTGTGCTGGTGGGGCTTGAAGTCTGGAGTTTTAAAGGTTGGCAGGCTTGGCTGAGATAGAGCCCTGAGGGCACTGTCCTGCTCCTGGAGAGAAGGCAGACAAACAATGCAGGGGCAGACGACATAGAGGCAGAGATCTGAAGAACTCCAGGGGCACACAGCAGGGAGAGTGTTGGCTCTTCTTGGAGTGGGATACTGAGACATGACATCCACAGAGATGTCTCCGGGGAAAAAGGAGATGGTGAGTGCCATTTATGTCCCTAACCCCTCAGGATAGGCTCAGAGACAAATGCTGAAGGCGGCTCCCTGGACACTGGCTACATAGTCTGTCTGCTGCAGGTCTCATGCCCCTACATTCTGGTATGACTGCCCTTCTCAGTCAAAATTATATTTGTCCCAGTGCACCAAGACCCTCCAGCCCCTGCCAGCACAGACCCCTGCCAACACCACATCCCTAAAGCCTAGAGTTTTAAAAGTTAACAGGCATGGCTGGGATAGAGCCCAGAGGGCACAACACTGGTCCTGGAGAGAAGGTGGCAGGCAACCCTGAGTCAGAGAGATTGAAAGCAGCATCCTGAAAAATGCCTGGGATGCACAGAGGGAGGTTGTTGGCTCTTCTCAGAGTGCTTCCCTGGGAGCAGCAAGCACAGAGAACCCTCTGTGGGGACAAAAGAGCTGGCTGGTGCCATCTGGCTTCCTGCCTTTCAGCAAAACCACAGAGCTACCTACATGCCATAAGCAGCACAGCACTGACACAGGCTGCCTAATGTGTGAAGGGTCCCACACCTGCTGTGTTCTGCCAGTATTGCCCTTCTAGGGTACATTTGCCTCAGTCCCAGCATGGTGGGCTTGTTCCCCAGAAGACCAGCAAAAGTGACAGCCCACACCACATCTCCCAACCAGAGAGCCCAGCAAGACTTCAGCTGAAGTACTATCAGGTCTCATTTAACAAACAGACCAAAACACACCTGGTTAAAACTTGTCACACTCTGGCCTAGGTCCCAACACTCCTCACTGCAGGCAAGGAGACCCTCTGAAGACAACTGGCCTAAAGCAAAGAGCAGCCAAAACACAGCAGCAGAGTGCTCTCAGCACACACCAGACACACTCCCTGAAGCACCAGTCACTGGACTATGCTTCTTCATAAAGGCATTACTCTCATGAGCAGGAAACATAATAAGCTTTTCTAATATAGAGAATACAGAGACTTCTTAGACAAAATGCCAAGATGGGGGAATTCATCCCAAATGAAACAACAAGATAAGGTCATGGCTAGAGATTGAATCAAAACAGATAGAAGTAATATGCCTGGTGGAGAATTTAAAGGAACAATCACAAGGATACTTGCTATGCTTGAGGAAAGAATGGAAGACTTCTGGGAGGCCCTTACCACAGAGATAAAAGTTAAAAAAAAGTCAGAGATGAAAAATACAGTAAGTGAGATTAGAAACAAAATGGATGCAATGAACCCAAATGGAAGAATCAGAGGAATGATAAGTGACACAAAGCATAAATGATGGGAAATAATGAAGCTGAACAAAAGAGAGAAAGAAGAATTATGGAACATGAAAATAGACTTAGGGAACTCACTGGCTCCATCAGACATAATAACATTTTTATTATAGGAGTTCCAGAAGAAGAGTGGAAAAAGTGTAGAAAATTTATTTGAGGAAATTCTTAATCTGGGTAAGGAAACAGATGTCCAGATCCAGGAGACACAGAGAATTCCAGTAAAATCAACAAATGTAGACCAACACCAGGACATATTGCAATCAAACTGGCAAAATATAGTGATAAAGGAAAAATCCTAAAAACAGAAAGATGAAATAAGTCCCTAACTTACCAGGGAAGACCCATAAGTCTAGCTGCAGATCTTTCAACAAAAATTTGTCAAGCCAGAAGGGAGTGGCATGATATATTCAACATGCTGAATAGGAAAAATCTGCAACCAAGAATACTCTATTCAACAAAGCTGTCATTTAGAAAAAAAGAACAGATAAAGAGCTTCCCGGACAAACAAAAACTTAAGGAGTTCA